>NC_134139.1:173308030-173611060 GCF_033958435.1 Carettochelys insculpta | reverse complement strand
AAGTGGTTCTGTCCCAGGGTCCCAATCAGGTATGGATGGTGGACAGCATGGGGCTGGAAGCTTCGAGACAGTCAGTCACGTACCCCCATCCCATATGAATGAGGTGTATGAAAGTGTACTGCGACAACTCTATCCATGTGTGAGTGGGAATATAGTGGTGAATTTGTCACCCCTCCCCATGTAAATCCTAAAGCTTTAAAGATAAAAAGGTAGATAAAAAAGAATTCAGTATTCTTTTTTAATAAAAGCTCAGTCAAATTGATTTTAATTTCAATGTTTGTACTGCATAGTTCTGATTGCTTGCTGTTGAACTTGTTTGAATGTGAGTGATTTTACTGGGGGTCCCATACTTAGCATGGGGAAAAATATGGTCATCATACACATAAAAAGAGTTGAAAGATCCTCTACAAAAGTTGTTCAGAAGTGTACCCAATAAAGTATTGGACAACGTATGACATGGAATCCTATGTTATTAGCAGAGGGATTCAATTATAAATATAAATGTGTAGTTTATTGTCATATCAATTTCTTTGTTTCTTACCCTTTTTGTTTTATCCATGCTGTAACAAATAGTCCAGTAATCTAAATTACAATAAGAAGCTGAGTGATCACTAATAGTTTTGTGGGTATCTGGATAGAGATACAAATAATCTAATTTCTCCTTGCTTTTAAATGAGATTTTTTTCCTATACATCTATATGTACATATCTGTCTTTCCCGGATGATCCTATATGTCTTGAACCTATCCTGATATTTTTATGAATTTGTCTTTTCCCAGACATGCATCATGAACTTGAAGGCTTCATTCCTATTTAATTTTTGACCATTCTGAATTCTCCAGCTCTGTTCTTTCCTATTGCTATGTCACCATATATTTTAATGATCTTATAAAAAGTGGCTCTCCTACAGCTGCTCTGTCTTGTCCTCTTTGGGGATGCCATTTGCATTGTTTATTTTCATTTTCTTCCAAATTTCTAAGAATCACTGGTATCAGAGAGGTAGCTGTGTTAGTCTGTATCTCCGAGAACAAGAAGAAGTCCTTTGGCACCTTATAGACTAACAGATATAAAAGTAGCAGTAGATTTAAAAGTAGCAGTCCTAAGACACACTGGAGGGCCCTTTTAGTTGACAGAGTAGTTCAAAAGATTGATCTGTTTTTGTGTGTAGATGCGATCTGTTGACAGAAGTTGTGATGGAACATCTCTTCCAACAGTAAACTTCTGTAGACAGATGCTTCTAGTGTAGATGTAGCCTTTGTGTTTAGTGAACCAGTACTTCAGAAAGTTTTATTTTAATTATCAGTATGCTACTACCAGTTAATGTGGTACTGAGATTCTCTTCCTTGTCATAATGGCTGTTGAGCCGAGATACCTGGAAAATAAGGATTATTTCTGGAGGAAACCTGAGTAAAATGAGTCATTTTTGTTCAATTTTCCCACAGAAATTTTTGATTATTTGGCAAAACTTTGAAAACCTTAAAAGGGGGCCAAAATCTGTCAAACCAAAAAAAAATTTATTTCAAAATGTCACTGAAGAGACTCCTGGCAGTGATAGTTTGGATGCCTCAAGTCACACATTTTCTTTTGCAGGCCGGTCTCCCTAGCTTGACTACATCTCCCATGATTCAACAGTCGTTCTTCTTTCATTCTTCTTGCTGAGTCTCTGTGGTGCATTATGGACATTCCTGGTGCATCAAAGACAATGTAGTATGCCTAGAGAAAACAGCCTGTGAAGTAGAATGAGGGCATAAGATGCTAAAACTATAATTTCTATGATGTACCAAAGTGGCATTTCCAAATTAATATTTTTTGATTTTAGACAAAATTTCAGTTTGTAGTTGAAAGCATTTGTTTTTCAATCTTTGATGGCCAGAGGTTTCCACAGAATGCAGAATAAACATAAAAACCCTGAAAAGAAATATTTTAAAACATCCCTACTAGAGAGTGCAAAGCTGTTTCAAGGCCCATCAAATCAATGGTGAACCTTCCATTGGCTTCCGAGGATTTCAATCATATCCTTTAAGGATTAGCAAAGGTACACAGGAACTTTAGGTTGAAAACAAAAAACCTAAAAGTATTATAAAAGGAATTATCCCATCTCACCATTTTTTGTTCAGCTTGCCAGCTTCATTCCAAAAGCTAAATAGCTCTTGATAACCTTATTTAGGCCATGTCTACACTAGCCAAATCTTCAAAATGATCATGCAAATGGCCATTTCGAAGATTACTAATGAGGTGCATATTCAGTGCATCATAACTTTTGTCAGTAACTCTTTCCTTTGCTCAGTGTACCTTGCTGAGTGATTAAACATGCCACTTTCCTTCTATCTGCTCTGGGACATACCTCTTTGAGGCTATGTCTACATTAGCACAAATCTTCGAAATTGCCATGCAAATGGCCCTTTTGAAGATTACGAATGATGTGCTGAAATGCATATTCAGTGCTTCATTAGCATGCCGCTGGCTGCAGCTCTTCAAAATTGCCACTTTTTGCTGCTGCGCAGCTTGTCCAGAAAGGGGTACTTTTTGAAAGGATTCCGGGAACTTTGGAATTCCCTTATTCCTATCTGCTGATAGGAATAAGGGGATTTCGAAGTTGGTGGGGTCCTTTTGAAAAGGATCCCTGTCTGGACGAGCCGCATGGCAGCAAAAAGCGCCAATTTCGAAGAGCTGTGGCCGGCAGCAAGCTAAAGAGGCACTGAATATGCATTTCAGCACATCATTTGTAATCTTCAAAAGGGCAATTTGCATGGCAATTTCGAAGATTTGGGCTAATGTAAACATAGCCTCAAACAGGTATGTCCCAGAGCAGATAGAAAGAAAGCGGCATGTTTAACCACTCAGCAAGGTTCACTGAGCAAAGGAAAGAGTTACTGACAAAAGTTATGAACACAAAGATGAAGAAGGAAAAGACAGTTTGTTCATCTACTTCACATTGTCAATAAAAATAGTACTAGAAATCTTTTAACTAAGAAGGATAAACTTAAAGTTTTCTAAAATGTAACATATTTACGCTAAAGGTGGCCACGCTTTGGATGGCTGATTCTGCTCCCACAATAACTCTCGAAATTATAAATGTATATATTTTTAAAACTGTGTGGTAATATAGTAATAATTACTATTACTTTGGTGAACCTTTGTCTTCTAACTATTGTAAAATCTTAATTAATTCTCTGGCAAAGTAGGTAAATAATTTATATCCCCACATTACTACTGGAACAGGAGAGATAGGTGAAATTCTGACCCTGTTGAAGTCAATAGCAAAACTCTTCTTGTCTTCAGCTAAGCCAGGATTTCATTTACACAGTATGGGAATTGCCAAAAGTGATGGAGGGGATAAGATTAGAAACCAAGTAATTCATTGTTCATTTTCTACTCTGACCAATAAACTATTCCACTTCCCATTCTATTTTTAATATAGAAAGATATTTATTATACTTGATTTCATATTTTCCCCCAGAACACAGGATGCATATAGGAATCTAGGCCACAAAAAAATCTAGAGTCCTAATTCTGAGATCCACCTCACCCAAAAGATCTGGATCCTACTACCTGAGGAAAAGAATAACTCTTATTTCCTGATAACATTATAGATCTTACATCCAATAGTCAGGCAATTCTGATTATATCCAGCTGAAGGCCATGGTATACATTAACACAAGACAATACATTACAATGTTCAGTGATCTCAATAATTTCACCTAAAACACACTGGACAGAGATTACTTTTTATACATTGAATTTTACTTTATTCTATGCTGGTAACAATGTACTAATGTTCTACTTTTATTTTTGTCATTTACTGATTCTGCTTCTAAGGCTACTTACTTTTAAACTTGCAAATATTGGCAAAACTAAGGCTACGTCTACACATGCACGCTACATCGAAATAGCTTATTTCGATGTAGCGACATTGAAATAGTCTATTTCGATGAATAACGTCTACACGTCCTCCAGGGCTGGCAACGTCGACGTTCAACTTCGACGTTGGGCAGCACCACATCGAAATAGGCGCTGCGAGGGAACGTCTACACGCCAAAGTAGCACACATCGAAATAAGGTGCCAGGAACAGCTGCAGACAGGGTCACAGGGCGGACTCAACAGCAAGCCGCTCCCTTAAAGGGCCCCTCCCAGACACAGTTGCACTAAACAACACAAGATCCACAGAGCCGACAACTGGTTGCAGACCCTGTGCATGCAGCATGGATCCCCAGCTGCAGCAGCAGCAGCCAGAAGCCCTGGGCTAAGGGCTGCTGCACACGGTGACCATAGAGCCCCGCAGGAGCTGGAGAGAGAGCGTCTCTCAACCCCTCGGCTGATGGCTGCCATGGCGGACCCCGCTATTTCGATGTTATGGGACACGGATCGTCTACACATGCCCTACTTCGACGTTCAACTTCGAATTAGGGCGCTATACCCATCCCCTCATGGGGTTAGCGACTTCGACGTCTCACCGCCTAACGTCGATTTCAACTTCGAAATAGCGCCCAACACATGTAGCCGTGACGGGCGCTATTTCGAAGTTGGCGCCGCTACTTCGAAGTAGCAGGCACGTGTAGACACGGCCTAAGAGTTACACTCACTGCCATTAGAGTTCTCTTTACAGACATCTGTAGGTCTGCTTGCCATATTGCAATGCATTGATAAAAACTGCTTTTTTTTTTTGGTCTGTTCTTACTACATAGAAAGCTGCAAAACAGCAAACTTCTTCCTGCAGGATACAAAGATTCATGGTTGTGCCTTATTTTGGTTCCAGCATTTCTTATTTTGTTCAGGATATTCTCTTCACTATCACTGGGTTCCAAACAAATTTCCAGAGAGTTTGTTTTTGGAGAAGATCCTGGAGTCAACACCATTACTTTAGTTTTCCAGCTCATCACCGGTTGTTCATTGAACTCTGTAGAACAGGGATTCCCAACCTATGGGTCGGGACCCAAATGTGGGTCATGGTTAGATTTTCTAAGGGTCGCTGGCTGGGCTCTTAAGGACCCATTTGCAGCCACTTGACTGCTCCTCAGCTCTCAGTCCCTGCCCTGCCCTGCTGAAATGGAACTCAATTTAATTAGTTTAACACCTGGCAGAAGGGATCCGGCCCTGGAACCAATTAAATTGCATCCCATTTAAGCCTGCAGGTGGGAAAAGGGAGTAGCAGGGCTGGAAGGAGGCAACTCAGGCAAGGAGCAGCAGGGGTTAGCAGCTGCAGCTTGGAATTCCCGTGTGATGTAGGTGGGGGGGGACCAGGGATGCTAATACAGGCTTAAGCCCGTGGATGGGGGGAGGCAGAGGGGCCTAAGAGCTGGTCAGGGCTCCACGCCCCAGCTGGCTCCCCCCACACTGCTGCAGGGTCCTCTGCCCCACCCACCAGGGATCTTGCAGCTGGCACTGCCAGCTAGGTCTTCACACCCCAGCCAGCTCCCGTCTGTGGGGCTGCTAGGGTCCCTGCCACCCACCCCAGTTTTTGGAAGTCTTATGTGGGACAGGCGGCCCTGGCTGGGGACCCTGCAGGTGGGGCTGCCTGTCCTGCATGAGTTTTGCAAAAATCTGACAACTCTACCAGAGAGGGGTTTAAGACTGGGGGAAAAGAAGGGGGGTCTGGGAGGGGTTTAGTCTGGGGGGTGAGAAGCATTTTGTGGTTGAGAGGGTTTAAACTGGGGGGGTGCAGGGGTGTGTTTTTCCTAGGGAAGAACCTCCTCACCCCTACCCCTGCCACCCTGGTTTTGAATTGCCTTGGGTCACAAGGTCTTCCTGAATTGTTGAAATGGGTCCCTGGCTAGCAAAGTTCAGGAACTGCTGCTGTAGAAAAATGTCATCTTGTGCTTGTAACTGAGAAGTCCTATTCAGTGGTTAAGTAAAGCACAAACAAGCTGATTAACAGAGGGGAATACACTTGAGAATGCATTTTTTTTTTAAATTTAGCAATGGCCCACATACACATTTCTTTCTCTAGAGAAGATTTGATTCTCTGTAGCAGGGAACACCCTTAATGGATGCTTCCAGGGCTAGCATGGCCAACTCAAAATACAGACCAACAGCAAAGGATGCTGGGAAGTCAGGATTTTATCGATCAAGTTTTTTTGCTTACTTTGGTAAAATTAAGTCAAGACAGGATCTGGAGTGGATGGTTTTATAAGAGAACAAGAAAGAGGAGGAACCACAAGAAGGAGCAAATTGTTTGAGATCAGACAAGGGAGGAGATATTGTTACCCCTTTTTGACACAAGCAGCTAGTGAAAGTTTAGGATCTATGAGATGTCGATGAAGTATTTTTAATGCAATCTTATTTGCAAGAAATTTACAAAGTTCTGCTTCTCTGAATATGAGGAACAAAACGTGGGGTAGTGTCTTGTCCTTACACTTATCATGGTTCTTTAGCCAGCACGAAAGTCTTTCTCCAGCTTTTTCTAGGGCTACTGCATGTTTACAAGTTTCTGCTTGCATTTCTTCTAGCTCTTTCTGTTCCTCTCTGGCTCTGTGTTTTGCTTTCTCTCTCCCCCCTCAAAGACGCACTTCCTTTTCTAAATCAATATCCGGTCACCAGCTTTTCTTACCAAAAAGTCCTGAGCAAGTGTACATAACCCATTTGTCTTAGTTGGGAACCTATGATTAATGTATCCTTACAGTTATATTAACTGATGGATGTATTCACACCAATCAATCTTAGTGAGGTTTTCTCTCTACTTATAACCATGCTTTACCAAGCTCATAAATTACTGGTTAGTGCATGAAAGCTATTGATTTTGGTCCTTCATCTAAAAAGGCATGAGCCCAGGTATGAAGGTGAAAGTTTAGAAACACGAACAATGCCTGTTTGGTATAGGATAAGAGAAATGGAGCAGGCCTAAAGTCTGTTGAATGTAGTGCAGTTGGATTTTAAAGTAGGAAACTGAGTCACAAGTTCACTCACTGTAGGCTTAAACAATTTTTACCATCATTTAGAACTACTGTTACTCACATAAGATAAGTGCATAACTGGCTGGATAAGGTGGGTACCTAACTGGCTGGATACCAGAGAGCAGTTCTTAATGGTTCTCAATCCTGCTGGAAAAGTATAACAAGTGGAGTTCCACAGGGGTCTGTGTTAGGACCGGTTCTGTTCAATGTCTTCATCAATGATTTAGACATTGGCATAGAACGTAGACTTATAAAGTTTGCAGATGATACTAAGTTGGGAGGGGTGGCGACTGCGTTGGAGGATAGGGTCATAATTCAAAATGATCTAGATAAATTGGAGAAATGATCTGAGGTAAACAGGATGAAGTTTAATAAGGACAAATGCAAAGTGCTCCACTTGGGAAGGAACAATCAGTTTCACACGTACAGAATGGGGAGAGACTGTCTAAGAACGACTACAGCAGAAAGGGATCTAGGGATTATAGTGGACCACAAGCTAAATATGAGTCAACAGTGTGATGCTGTTGCAAAAAAAGCAAACATGATTCTGGGGGGCATTAACAGATGTGTTGTGAACAAGACACAAGAAGTCATTCTTCCGCTCTACTCTGCGCTGGTTAGGCCTCAGCTGGAGTATTGTGTCCAGTTCTGGTCACCGCAGTTCAAAAAAGATGTGGAGAAACTAGAGAGGGTCCAGAAAAGAGCGACAAGAATGATTAAAGGTCTAGACAATGTGACCTATGAAAAAAGGTTGAAAGAATTGGGCTTGTTTAGTTTGGAAAAGAGAAGATTGAGGGGAGACATGATAGCGGTTTTCAGGTATCTAAAACGGAGTCATAAGGAGGAAGGAGAAAACTTGTTCTTCTTGGCCTCTGAGGATAGAACAAGAGGCAACGGGCTTAAACTGCAGCAAGGGAGGTTTAGGTTGGACATTAGGAAAAAGTACCTAACTGTCAGGGTGGTCACACAGTGGAATAAATTGCCAAGGGAGGTTGTGGAATCTCCATCGCTGGAGATATTTAAGAACAGGTTAGATAGATGTCTATCAGGGATGGTTTAGATAGTACTTGGTCCTGCCATGGGGCAGGGGGCTGGACTCGATGGCCTCTCAAGGTCCCTTCCAGTCCTAGTGTTCTATGATTCTATGATGCATTAGGTAGATTTACCCAAGTTACCATATTTTTGGACACAAAGTGAATCTCCTATACTTAAGGATGGTTGTCATTTAATCTAATTGATCCTTCAGGCCCATTCCTTCAGCTCTGGTACAGAGTTTGCCTTATTTGAGCCTCTTCATCTGAATTTTTACATTTTTTCCATGTTCTGTGTTAACTTTTCTCTTGAAGTTAGCTTTTCTCCAATCAGCTTTTAGTACATTAACCCTTTGGGTTTTAGGTAACCCAGACTTCATACATATGCATATGTATACACAGTTTACACAATTGTACATATGCATATGTATACACAGTTTACACAGTTTTTGGTACTGTTTAGACTTATGCATTGTGGGAAAACAGGCATGCCCAGATGACCCGATACTGGAAAAACATTAAGCCCTTCCCTCCAGTCAGTCCAAACAATCCCATTTTCCTCTATTTATCTAGGATTTCTTACCATGCCTATCACCATAGTATTTGGCTCCTTTCTGATCATCAGTGTTTATGTGCATTATATTTTTCCCTATTGAAGTACTGTGCTACAAAATAGGCCTGGGAAATCAGAGTAAGCTATAAAAAACACAAGATAACCACACAGAGACAGATGAAGAGTAGTCACTTCAAAAATCCTGTTTGAACAAAATTTCTCATCTCTTCAGCTTTCCAGCTGTTGAACATTAAGAATATCATACTTCTCTCTTGTCTGATTATAACTACGTTTTGAATTAAGAAAGGGTTTAAGAATTCTTCGTACCATTGGTGTAAGTCTGGTGAGGGGCTTATCGGCCATTGTCTTTTGGGGTTCCTATCTTCTTGTGTCAAGGTCAGGCCTATCATACAACAGAATTTATGTTATTTTATTTTTATGATTTTTTAGTGGATTAAAGAACAAAATTTAAGGGTGCACTTTGTTCAAGAGGTAATTATTTTTTCAGCACAAACCCCAGACTGAAAGTTAAGTTGTCTGCCAGACATGAGTACCAGCTTTTCAGTAGCACTAGTGTGTCTGTGCATTCAAAAGAAATAAGTGGATGTAAGGCCCCCTGCAATGTGGCTGTTTTAGGGTTATTTGAATTGTGGTTGTGTTTCAGTTTCTTGTTCCTTTTCTAAATTCATACCTTTGAAATGACTTTTTCCATGGTTGGGCTTAGCTGAGGCATTTTAAAGGGACCAAAACTCAATCACTCATTGTTCATGCTCTGCTCATTTTGTACATCTCCTTCAAATCTAAGCAGCCAACCAAATATCAAAAAAAAATGGATCCATTTGAAAGTCAGGAGTGTCTTGTTCATTTTAACCCTCAGTTTATCTAAAGGTAGACTGATTGACATCATTATGAAGTAACTTCAGCTTTAGATGAATATTCAACCTCTGAGGCTCAAGTGATTTCAGTTTTGACTGAGCAGATAAATTCACAAGGTCTTAATCAAAGCCTGACACAACTGTTTTGAAAGGTGACTAGGATTTGGAGTCATTGAGCAAGTTTATGTTCTCCACCAGCAATATTTGCTCTTTTTTAAAGCTCTCTTTTCTGGCAACATGGAACTCTTAGTGCCACCAGGCAGAGGTGTTATAGGGGATTGCACTGAACATCTGGGTTAGACATATGTATAATCATATGCTGAAGAGGGCCATGTAAGGTCTCTACTGAGAGCCAGTAGCCCTCTGGTTTATATACTTATTATGAAATGCATATGCAGATAATATTGAAGTAATTATATAGCTGTACAAAAAATATGTTACTAAGGTCTTGGACTTAAGGGGCAGGTTACCAGAAGGTAACTGATACCTATTACTTTCTCTGGCCATTTGTGTATTGTGTGCCTAACAATGGATGCCTTTTTGCATGCAGAGCCTGCTTGTAGGCTAAATAGGAGATTGTGAAAAAGACAGTTACATCTTTTTTTGTCCTTTTCTCGTTCCATGACGTTCTTCGAGATGTGTTGTTCACACCCATTCCAATCAGGTGTGTGTGGGTTGTGTGCATGAACCTCAGAGGATTTTCCCTGGAGGCTATAGCAGTCTTTCCATACCACTGCCTCCCCAACCCCTAATTTGTTTCTTTTTTCTGTCTACAATGACAGAGGGGAAGGAGGAATGGATGTGAACCACACATATCCAAGAACCCCAATTATGAGAGAACAAGTAACTATTCTTCTTTGAGTGGTTGTTCATGTTGATTCCAGTCATGTGTCTCACAACTTGCTACATGCTGGAGATCACTTCAGAGTGAGGAATCACTGATTGGAGCACTGCTCTTCTGTAAGCTGCATCAGATCTAGCTTACTGGTTGATGGGATGATGAGCAGTAAACACATGCACCATAGATCAGGTCACTGCCCTACAGATTTCCTGGATAATAACGTGGGCTAGAAATGTGGTCAAAGAGGTCTGCACTCTTTCTGAGCAGACTGTGGATGCAGGTGGTGGGATTTTAACCAATCATAAAATGTGTAAATACAACCTGATATCCAGGAGGAAATGCTTTGGGATGAGACCAGGTCTTTCATCTGTCCTGCTATCACTACAAAGACCTGGGTGGAAAACCTAAATGGCTTTGTATGCTCAATGTAGAAAGCCAAGACTCTGTGCATGCATCACTTCTGCTTATATTTATGGTGCAAAAATGGTGTATAGGGGCTCTGAAGTAAGAGCCTTTAGCTCTGAAACCCTTCTAGCAGATATAGTCATCACAAACACCACCTTACGGGATAGGGGCAGGTAGGAGCACATTGTGATTGGTTCAAAGGGAGGGCCCATGAGTTTGCTGAGGACCAGGCTAAAATCTCATCTGGAAAATGGTGAGCAGGAATAAGGGAAGAGCCTGTCCAACCTTTATGAAAATGGGTCACCCTGGGCAAAACGAACAGGGAGAGCCCTAGGTGCCCTTGGTGAAAAGCTGAAATAGCTGTTAGGTTCTAATCCCTGGGTAAGTAATTGAAAGGGGAATTCCAGGATAAGAGGGAGAAGAGCTTGCAACAGTGCAATCTTTCTCTGTGCACATCAGCAGGAGAACCTCTTCTGCATAGTGAGGTTGGTGGCTCCATTCAATGGTTTCCTACAATCCAATAACACCTCTTGTATCTGTGCTGAACAATGAGGTTCTAATGCGTTCAGTGACTCAACTCCAAGCCGTGAGATGGAAAGACTGAAGGTCTGGTATAGGAGACAACCATTGTCCTGTGACACCAGATCTGGGTTAGTGGCAGGAAGATCAGGGCCTCCACTGATAACTCCAGGAGAGTCATGAACCAATGCTGTCATGGCCAAGCCCACTCCCACCAAGCGTAGGACACATTGTTCTGAGGTGATAGGGGACCGTGCATGGTAAAGTGAGGTAGCTGGTTCAGGAAACATGGTTGTGGATCCTGAGCTTGGGCCAGTATGCCATCCTCAAGTACACCTTCAAAACCCATTTGGGGCCTGAAGCAGACTTGGAGGAGCCATGATCCCAACCAGTCAATTGATTAGAGGGCCATCACAAATTTGGATGTAACATCCCAAGACTTGAAGGAATATCTGTGAGGATCACCTGCTGATGAGCAATCCTCAGATGCAATCCTTCCACTACAAACATCTTCCTTCCAAAAAGGTCTAATCTTTTTCCTTCCAAGCCTTGGGGGTCAGCACTTGTCAACCCTGCTTCTTTTTCATTGATGGCCTAAACCACCAAGGAACATGGTTGTGGGTGAGAAAACAGGAATTCATATCCTTTAGAGGGAATGAAATACCATCTTTCCACTCCTTTGGCTAAAGGAGGAACTGAGGCCAGTGTTTGCCACAAGGTACTGTTGTTATTCTGGATAGTCTATATGATTGGCAAAGCTACCCTTGAGGGACCTTTGGTGCTAAAATGTCCACCATCAGGTCCTCTGGCACTGCCCTCTCCTCTCCTCTACTGGTATGTTCATATTCCAGGCCACCCACAGGAGAAGCTCCTGATATGCAGTGTGTTCAATGAGTGGGGGGCTCTGCCACCTGGAGGTGCCTACGCAGCTTCATATGTTGATGAAGACAAAGTTACTGGTGGTGGGAGGTGGTCATCTTGGGATTGATACTGGCTCTGGTCCCAAGCAGGAATGGTTTCTGACCTCAGCGGTTCAAGACCTTGCTGCACCATGCTGGGAATTGCAGCTGCCCTGTTAACTGTGTCCTCATGCAGAGGTCTCAAGAACGTGGCCTCAGGAGGCTGAGAAATTCAGGATCTCCTTAATTATCTAGAAAGACTGTGGTATGAAGCCACTGATCTAAAGTGTTTGGGTGGATTGTCTTGGATTTGTTGGTAGGCCCACAGTGTCCAGAAGGTCTGTTGGGTTGGTGCAGGCCAGTGCAGGCGATAAGGCACCAACTGCTGGAGTATACCTGCTGATGTAGATTTTGCTGGAGTACATTGAAACTGCACTGGACTCTGACCCTGAAAAAGATTACCACAGAGGTGCTGATAAACCCAATTCAGGGCACCTGCACTAAATTGAAGGTAGTGCTGTAGATCAATGCCAAACCACTCAGGAGGATGATTGGTGCTGACTGATCTGGGGTTGTGAATGGTAGAATCATGGTGCTGTGTCCCATCTGGGGACCTAGGTCTGTCTGTCCCCAGGCTTTGGTGCCAGGGAAGAATCTTGTCTGTCCCTTTGTGGCAGAGAAGAAAAGTGCCAAGGAGAGGAGGACATGGACCTACATTGGTGCCGGACGAGTAATGAAGGGCACCTTAGCAGTGCCAGGGGCTTTTCATGCACTGAGGTGCATCAGTCTCTGAGATCTCAGTGAGGTTCATTGCTGCCTCATGGTTGAAATACTGCACTTTAAATAGTCCCACTATTTCAAGCATAGTGTTTGACCATTCAGTTGCCATTTCAGGATATAAATGTCTCTTGAAATAGAAACCGTCATGTAGCCTTAGCATAAAAGCGACTTCCACCAGGAATAGTCTCAATCTAAACTCTTGCTTTTTTGGCATGGGAAGGCGTGCCCCAGAGCCCAGGGAGGGCAGTAGGTGTGGACAAGCCTCCTCACTGCTGGAGATTTACAACTAAAAGGGGCATTAATCCCCATAATGGAGTAAAAAGCTAGGGCAGAGAAAGCTTGCTGAAAGCCAGACAGGCAGAGAGACTGTTCCAATGCCACCATGGACAGGGAGAAGGAACCAAAGGAGGAACTGGGGTGGCAGTGGTATATAGAGGCTGCCATAGCAGCACCACTTCAGGGAGTTCCACAGCTGACCCTGACGGGAGCTCCTAGGAAGAAAACTTTCAATGTTTGTGCATGCAGTACTCGCACGCCTGAATGGAATCAGTGTGAACAAGCACTCAAAGAATAAGCATTTCTACAGGAGAGAAAACCTGCCAGCTGTAATAAATGGGAGAGAGTATCTTGGTTTTAAATAAACTCAAGTATGGGCCTGGCTTATCTTGGAGTGTAAGGAAAAACACTGAATCCTTCACTTAGAAAGCAAGCCAAACAAGTCTGTCAAACCTGGCTGTAAAGCACTGTAGGCTTTGTAGGGAGTTACTGCACAAGAGATGAGTGTGTCTATTTAATTACATCTAAGATGTAGAATGTGTTACATAAAGTAAAATCATCAGCATTTGTTTCCAGTAATTCCACTTGCTGTCACTTGTCTTTCTATATTTTCTTAAATAAAGTTAGCTGCTTTCACTGTAAACACATCTAAATGCTTTTTTCTGATTTGTCCACCTTGATTCCTGTTTTGGGTTCTCTGTGCCTTAAATATTGAGTCTGTTCTGGTATGGCTATGGTCTGAAGAAGTGGGTCTGCCCCACGAAAGCTCACCTAATAAATTATTCTGTTAGTCTTCAAAGTGCTACTTGACTGCTTTTTTGTTTTGATAGCATATAGACTAGCACAGCTTTCTTCTCTGTTACTAATATCTAAGTGCTGTGTGTGTAGAAGAGCAATAAACTGTAGTGGAACTGGTCAACTGGGGTGTACTGTTTTTTTGGAAACAACAGATCTGCAGATCTAGTGCCAGGTGGATTTGGGTTAGACCTTCCAGGGAGATATTTGGAGGGCTTGAAAGTTGGAGCTTGTCTGTTGTGACGATGTGGGGACACAGCAGGACCTGTGAGGCTTGGAGGGGAATGCTTATGTTGCTTGTGGAATGTGGCGCTGGGAAACTGACCACCTTGCACAAACAGAAAAGACTTTCTTCACTGTAACTGGGGTTGGCAACCTTCAACATGTGGCCTATCCAGGTAAATCCAGATTTTCCTAAGGATGACAGTCCTCAGGCACGCAGTCCCCTCTCCTTTCCCATGCAGCTCCCAGTTGCTGCTGTTCACTATTCCCAGCCAATGGGAGTTGCGAGAAGAGATGCAGACAGAAATGTGCTGGCTGTCACTTTCCCCAACTCCCATTGGCTGGGAATGGTGAGCTGTGGCCACTGGGAGCTGTGGGGGGGCTGTGCCTGCGTACAGTCAAAATCAGCAAACTGTCCCACAGCCTTCCAAACTATTACCCTGATGGACTGCATGCCAAAGGTTGCCAACCATTGCACTAGCTCTGGGAACCCTCCAGAAGCTTCCCAGCCCCCCACAAAGACAATCCAAACACCTAATATTAAAGCAACATTAAGGGTGTAGAACTAAGCCCTCAAAAAAACAACTACAAAAAACCCAAACAAACAAGCAAACAAAAGCAGGTAATATTTACTTAAAGATGACAGTTCTGTATTTTTCTGCTCCCCCTTGTGTTCATAATTGAAAACATGGCTTTTCTTTTTGCCACTAAAAATTTGACAAATACCACAAGCAGAATTTTTATGCAGTTTTATGTGGGCTAATTTAAAGTGTGGTTCATACAAGTCTTCCAACTGGAATTGATTTTTAAATCTCAGTGAATTCTGCAGAACAAACCAGGTTGAAAGAAAACACAGGCTTTGAAACAAAACTCCAGTTTGCATTGTGTCTGACAAATCTTAAATGCGTTTAAACAGGAAACCATTATTTCCATAAAAAGCACAATGAAAAGGAAGAAGGTTATGCCTAACTGTAGGCCTTGATTTATGCTGTGGGATTTAATTAACTTCAACAGTGCAACAGGTCTGTTTTTGCATGGATTATTTTAAAAGATTCCCCTTTCCACAAATAAAAGTTGGCGTCAGGCTTTTCCCTCCCTTTCCATTGGAAGTTATTTAAAAAGCTAACGTTGGCAGAGGCTGGACTCTGCTTCCCAGTCAAAAGCAGGAAAAACTCTTCATTTTTAAGGTGGCAGAGTAAGAAGAGGATCTTTGAGGGGGAAAACACACCTTAATTCAAATTAAATTACTCAGTGTGTGTGATGACGATAGTGCATCTTCCTCAGGTGTAGGAATTTGCTAGGTGGGGCTAAGCTGAGTGTGTGTATGTGATAGCCAAGGAGGAAGGAAATAAAGCAGTCATATTTCTTGAGGACATGTGGATGTGAGAATAATTGCTAATGAGAGCTCAGGGATTTTCTCCCTAGACAGTTATTTACTATTATACTTGAATAGCACCAACACTTCATATACATAGTACCTCACTGACTACAAGCATGAAGACAAGGTCCTTCCCCTAAAGCAGGCCTAATGCAGTTATGGACAAATGACTGGACAGGTGTTTGTTGCTCTGTTGGATGTGGCTCACAACCATGAGTGTACTTCAAGGTAAACTGTCATAAATAGTGCAAGCACTTTAAACTGGTTCCACTGTTGGATTTCACTAGTCGAATAAGAAATATGAATTCAGCGATCACTACAGCAGTCCTTGCATGAAGTTAGACAATACCCTTATCTTAGACAGTGTATCCTAGCACCCAGGCAAGCTGGACGTAGTGACACATGGTCACTTACGCCAAAAATCATATACAGCTAAAACATATACGTTGTTCCCCAGTCCCAAGAAACAAGTCAAAACTTATCTCAGATCAATCAGTATTTCAGATCTCACTCCAAAGACAATTTACAGCCAACCCTGTAAGAAACCAACTAAAGGTTTATTAACTAAGAAAGAGCCAAGAGTGTTATCTGCAAGCTAAAGCAAGCAAATGCATACACACGAGTTGCCATCTGTGGTTCCTGACAATAGCAGAGATGCAGTAATCTGTCAATTCAACATGGATCCCCATCAGCCCCTGGACCTGGACGTTAACAGTGCTCTAGTTGGACTGCTAGCCATAGTGGTGACAGCTGCACTCCACCTCCTCTAGCATGTGAGCCCCCACTTCTCCCCCACCAGGATCTCACAGTCCTTGTTGTTGGGGCTCCAGCTGCACCACCCCAGCAGCTCTGAGTGGTGAGACCGACTTGCAATGGGTGAGTTGTGACAATGCCCACTGGCTCCAGAACTCCAGGATGACCAAGCATACGGTCCTGGAGTTCTCCAACTTGCTTGCTCCCATCCTCCAACACCAGGACACCCACATGTGGCCCACTTTTCCCCTGGAGCAGTGGGTCACCATTGCCATTTTAAAGCTGGCCACCCTGGATAGCTACCAGTCCATGGGACACCAGTTCAGGTTGGGCAAGGTGACTGTCGGGGCCATCCTCATGGAAATAAGGCATATGCAGGTGATACACCTGCCTCAGGAAGCGGGAAGAAGTGTCCTGGGCAAGGGGGACCCTTGCGGAGCAGGGGTGGGGGTTGTGCAACGGGTTGGAGCCAGGGTACTATGCCAACTCACCCCCACACAGGCCTTGTGGGGGGGCATGGGGAAAGGGGCTGGGAGAGGACATGGTGACAGACACAGCCTGCCCCTTGCTGCCATGGCTCATATGGCCTTACACCAGACAGACAGACAGACCCCATGCAAGAGCTGTTTAACAGCAAGCTCAACCAGGCACACTACCCTGTAGAGTGTTCATTAGAGTGCCTGAAGTACTGTTTTAGGTGCCTCCTTGTGCATCTGAAGGTTGGGCTGCATAATGTCCCCCAGGTGGTGTGGGCATGCTGTGCCCTCCACAATGTGATGGAAAAAAAGGGGAAGGATTTGTCCAGGGATGCGGGGCTGAGGCCTGCCACAGTGACAGCCTAGCAGATGGTGCACAGCGGCACTGCCACCTCACCCTAGGCCTCCCACCACCAGGCCAGGTAGGCCTGCTCCAGTGCCAGACACTCATCCATGAGGGCATTTTGCCAGAGAAGGACAGCTATGTAGGTGGTGACCTCATTATCCTGCCCATGGTGACATGCCCTCCAGCTGAGGGTGCCCCAGTCCTCTTCACTGTTGATGATGCACTCCCTGCCTCCTGGACCTAGACAGGGGTTGCTTGTCCCTCAGATGGCACAGCTATAAGGATGGAAGGGGAGAGAGACACAGAACATCAGTCCCACAGCCCAGCCCTGAGGAACATGCAGCAGCACCGTCTGCCCCCCTTCCAATGGGCCAGTGACCCTGGGGGATCTCAGTCACTGAGGGGGTCCCAGCCTCCCAATCCCTCCCCATGCATGTGGCTCACAGTGAGGTCTCCAGGAGAGGGCACTGAGTGTTGTCAGCAGCTGTTTCTGCAGGCCAAGAGGCATGGCCATCCTGGATGTGTCCTGACTGGGGGTGGAGGCCGTGCAACTAGCCTGCTTCCAACTGTGGTGGAAGCCAGTGCCAACTCTCCATGCCCCAGAGTATGTGACATACCAAGTACCTACCAGAGAGCCCCTCAGGAAGATCCGGGAAGGCACTGCTTGAGGGTGCCAGGCTGGATGAGCCCGACAGGACAACAATCACCAGAAATCCATTTCTGGATTTCTTCTCATACAGGGATGGCTCCAGCTCCAGCTCTGGCTGTCTCCAGGAGGGTGGTCTGGAAGAGGGGCCTGGCTGCTCTTCCACCTCTACCTAGGGACCGGCTCATCCCAGGGTGGTGTCCAACACCATGATGCAGGGGAAATGTCCTTGACTTCGAGGAGGCTGTTGAGCTCCTGATAGTAAGAGAAGGTGAAGGGTCCCACCCATGAATGGCTGGCTGTACCCCGGCCCAGACATACACCTGCCTCAGCGCCTTCATTTTGGAGCAAATCTGCTCTTGCATGTAAGCGGGGCGTCCCTGGGCTGCCAAGGTGGAGGCCAGCCAGGCAAAGGAAAGGGCATTCTGCCTTTTGCTCATCATCTCCCTCAGGACCTCAGGAGATCCCAGAGCTCAGGCTCTGTCCAGGAGGGGGCCCTCCATCTTGTGCCCTGGGGGTCACAGGGCTGCTGGCCATTGTGGGATAGAGATGTGACTCTTCACACCAGGGGTTGCTGCAAGGGCATGTCCGTGCACCAGCCACAGTCTCAGATCCCTGCCAGGGGGTTTCTGGGTTCCTATGACTTTAAAAGCGGCCAGACACAGGGAGCATAGAGCTGGCCAGGTGTCTCTGCGAGCCAGTTGACTGGTGCCAGGGAGGGGTCCTCTTTCAAAAGAAGGGCCCGTGGAGCATCTACACACATTTTTTCTAAAGACTCTTTTGAAAGAAAAAGCTCTTCCTGATCTGGGACCAGAAGATCGCCTCTGAAACAGGCGCTGCATTCTTTTGATTTACTTTAGAAAGAATGTGTTTGTGTGTGCAGATGCTCTGAAGGATCTTTTGAAACAGTCTCAGCTTTTCTGAAAAATCTCAGTAGTGTAGGCACAGCCTAGGAGTTCAAACACCAAAAGGATATGAAAAATTTGCTTGTGACTCTATTTTATGTTTTATGTTAGTCTTCCAGACTCTAAGATGGAGCATGTAGCAGTTTCAAGGTGTGATAGGGCTATTCACTTTGTAACATGATGCTCCTTATTGACCCATTTAATCTTGACAGGCCTCTTGATTGGGCATGGAAGGGTGACCCCCAAGCATGTGGCCATAAGAAGCTCAGAGTAAACATCTTCAGTGCTATTAAGCAAAACTTTGGTGTCTCCTTATGGCATGGAATATGGACATTATCAATGAGATTACGTATATTGCAATTTACTGTCATTTTATAAAGTCTAAACTATATTCCTGTAAGACTCATAGTATTTTGAGCAAAACATATACATGAGCTGGAGTTTGGTTTCCAGCTTAGAGCTTGTCGAGTCTTAGCCTTGACAAGAGCTGGCCCTTGAGTTACCAGAATCACTGTATCAGAGAAATCATGTTCTCATAGTAGAAAGACATCCATCTCTACAGTTTGGGACAATAGCTATGTGGCTTCCATGCACTCAGGTGATCATAGTGCAATTCCACTTCAATCTAATTATTTCTGTTAGATGCAAAGGTCTGATACATGTTTGATGTTGTGTTACAGTTTAATCAATTGTATGGTGGATGATTTTTAGTGGTTATAGAGTAGATTTTTTTTTTCTGAGAATCCAATATGGACTCTGTGTACTCTGACCTTGGGTTCCATTTTGTCACCCTCCTTATAAACAACCAGGGCAGTGAGTCCGCACTAGCTCTTGCTGGATAGAACTGGTTTTTCCTGCCAAAGCTGGCACCCAACATTCTATCAGCTCAGTATTTTTCCTGACAAAGAGACTATATAAGGGACAGCACTTCCGCCCTGCTGTCCAGCTGAGAGACAGTGTTTGTGGGTACAGTTCTCCAAGCTCTTCAGAAATCTTTGAAGGATACTAGCATTCCCTAGAAGAGATTGAGGAAATGAGACACCTGCTTAGAACACCAGTTGCAATGTCCTACAGAGAATCCAATCTACTTGTAGGGAATCTTGCGAGCGAGTGACGATCTTCCTTGAGAGCTTCTTTGTTGGTGAAGATGAACACCATTTGCTGGACTCCCCAGAATTTCCTCCTCAAAGGCTTAAAATTAGCTAGAGAGTTGTAGGTCCTGGGCCTCACTGCTGCATTCTCAGCAGCAATGTTTAGGTAGGAAACAGGTTTCCAATTTGGGGTATCTTTCTTTGTACTGCAGAGCCATAAGAAGGTTTTACTTGGTTAGGAACTGAGCTTTATGCTCTGGAAATCAGTCAATGCACACTGTTGCATTTATCTTTCCCTTTTTATCCTATCTTGTCTTAATACCCTTAAACCAACCGTTTTCTTTACACCTTACCTCCTGTCTCCTTTTTATTTCTAATTTACTTCATAGTTTGGTTATTCAGGGTGATAGAGCCTGAAATAGGTGAATCTCCACCTTCTGAGAAAAGGGGTTGTCCTGTTTCTATTCTTTCCATCATTATACAGTTTGAACAGACACTGCCTTCTTCTACCTGAGGCAACATTTACTACATCCAACTTTTCATAGGTTAGTGGAAATATTTATTTCTTTAAATGGGCTTGAAATGAAACCAGAACTGAATTTAGTTGGTGGGAATGAGGAAAGGAGGAAAGAAAGAATCAAATCCAGGTAGCTGAATATCCTGCTGACATACACTTTTGGAACTTTTGGACCAGCTAATCCAATACTGTACATTCCTGTTGTATTAGAGGTGAATTAAACTGCAACATTAACATTACTTTAGAGTTGGAAGAAACAGACTTTTTTTTTTTTGCTATCCTAATAATGTTCTATGAATATACTTTGTTCTCTCTTTCTTGTGATGAAAAGCTGGGTAACTGACTACTGATCTCGGCTACGTCTACACGTGAAGCCAACATTGAAATAGCTTATTTCGATGTAGCGACATCAAAATAGGCTATTTCGATGAATAACGTCTACACGTCCTCCAGGGCTGGCAACG
The DNA here is from genome assembly GCF_033958435.1 of Carettochelys insculpta. Lineage (NCBI taxonomy): Eukaryota > Metazoa > Chordata > Testudines > Carettochelyidae > Carettochelys > Carettochelys insculpta. The sequence continues at coordinate 173,590,398 of NC_134139.1, read as the reverse complement.
TCGATGTTCAACTTCGACGTTGCGCGGCACCACATCGAAATAGGCGCTGCGAGGGTACGTCTACACGCCAAAGTAGCACACATCGAAATAAGGGTGCCAGGCACAGCTGCAGACAGAGTCACAGGGCGGACTCAACAGCAAGCCGCTCCCTTAAAGGGCCCCTCCCAGACACAGTTGCACTAAACAACACAAGATCCACAGAGCCGACAACTGGTTGCAGACCCTGTGCCTGCAGCATGGATCCCCAGCTGCAGCAGCAGCAGCCAGAAGCCCTGTGCTAAGGGCTGCTGCCCACGGTGACCATAGAGCCCCGCAGGGGCTGGAGAGAGAGCATCTCTCAACCCCCCAGCTGATGGCTGCCATGGAGGACCCGGCAATTTCGACGTTGCGGGACGCGGATCATCTATATGGTCCCTACTTCGACGTTGAACGTCGAAGTAGGGCGCTATTCCGATCCCCTCATGAGGTTAGCGACTTCGATGTCTCGCCGCCTAACGTCGAAGTTAACTTCGAAATAGCGCCCAACGCGTGTAGCCGCGACGGGCGCTATTTCGAAGTTAGTGCTGCTACTTCGAAGTAGCGTGCACGTGTAGACACAGCTCTCCAGTCCCTCAGACCTGAAAGCAAGAGGGGGGTAAACTGTGCATTGCAAGCTATTGATTTGCACTAGTTTTTTGTATCATTATAATAAGGGAAATGCCATGTCACCTGTTGATTTGCGACAACATTGGTTAGCTATATTGTATGCAATTATGTGAGTTCATGGTTTGCATAAGCAGCACTTAGCCTGAAAACTAGGCATGTTGCCATAAAATGTTTAACCACAAGTAATTATATTTGTTAGTGTCACAGTCAGAGCTAAGCAAAACAATTTCCTAAACATCCCTCCAAAAACTGGAGGTTCTTATTAAACAAAATAAATGTAAAACAGATGCTGTTCATGGACAGTGTTGGGCAAAATATTTTACCGAAATTTGTAAAATAATTTGCAGAATATGTTCATTATTTTCTAAATTCTGTCTGTTTTATGTTTTTCTGTCCTGAAAACATAGAACCTTGATCTTGCAGTTGTTATTTATAATGGCTGGGTCTACACTAGAGAGTTTTGTCAACATAAGGGGCCCTCTGTCAACATAACCCAGGGAGCACCTACACACTTAAAGCATTCTGTCGACAAAGTCTCAACAGAACTCTGCATTTTCCTCAACAATATTATCCCTCCAAAATTTGAGGCATAGTAATCTCGGGATATAGTACTATTGTAAAAAGTGAAGTGTAGACACTTCTGTCAACAGAGAGGGCTTCGTGTTACTGGGCCGCCCTCTTTGCAGAGGTGCCATTCCGCTTTCTGGCACCAGAGGGCAGTGAAGTCTGGTACTTCTCTGTCAACAGAGCAAGTTGTGAGTAGGTGTAATCTGTCGACAGATGTTTCCCGTGTAGACATAGCAAATGGCTGTGTCTACACTAGCAAGTACATTCGAAATTCAGGTTGGAAGACCGAGTTATTTCGAAAGAACCCACGGAGCATCTACACACACACAGCACTCTTTCAAAATTAACTTCGAAAGAATTCTCCTGTTCTTTTGAAGTCCATCCTCCGGTCCTGGGACAGGAAGAGTGCCCTCCTTCAAAACATATTTTCGAAAGAGAGCAAGTGTACACACTCTGTGGCCCACTCTTTCGAAAGAGGGAGTCCTGTATGTCTGGGATCAGCTGGCAGGTGGCAATGCCACTCACAGCACAAGAAGAGCTCGATGGTCCCAGTGTCTGGCTGCACTTAAGGATGCAGGCTCCCACAAAGCCTCAGGCAGGAAGCTGAGAACGTGCAGGCAGCAGGAGCCCATGCTGCTCTCCAGCTCACCAGCCCCCATGATGGCCAGCCAGTCCCTCGCACAATCCATACCCATGGCCATCCACCCGGACCCCTGCTCACCCCTGGGGCCCTCCAAGGACAGGGGGAATCATCCTCGGAGGCGAGCCAGGCCCTGAAGTACCAGGCCTCCTCCTGGACAAAAGCCAAGCTCCAGGACCTCCTCTCCCTGTGGGAGGATGAGGAGGTCCTCCAACAAATGGGGGTGCATCGCTGCAATGCAGTGGCCTTTGAGCAGCTGGTAAGGGTCTGATTGGCTGAGGCCACCCCACCTGCACCCAGGACCAAGTACATTCAAAAGTGAAAGAACTGTGGCAGGGGTTTTGCAGGGTTCAGGATGCAGCTGAGCGGTTGGGGGCAGTGCCCACAAGCTGCCCCTATTAGTAGGAGCTCCGCCACCTGGGAGCTGAAGGAGGCTGGATCGCCCGCTGCTGTGCTCAGCATGGCTGTGGCAGACACTGAGCTGCAGATGGTGACGGAGGGCAAGAAGCACCCTAGACCGCCATCCGGCACCAGGCGCCTGCAGACAGTACAGTGACCCAACTCCACCAGCGATGACAAGAGCTCAAGAGAGGGGCCGTCATCACTGACATCCCATCCGGGCTGTCCAGCCAGGCCCCTTCCACCCGTGCCTCGCCTGACCTCCCAGATGGATCCATAGGTAGGTGGCGTGCACACCAGCCCCCCCCGCCGCCCCCAGTGCCCAGAGAGGGAGTGTTGGGACCTGCCTGGTGTGGCTACAAGCGTTCCACATGGCCACCAGCCCTCGTGCATGTGGACCCTGGACGGCTATGCTCCCTAGGCCTAGGGGGATGACGCACGGCACTCAGCACCACATGGATGGGACAGCACCATGGGCCATCCAGGCATGGAGAGACTGGTGGGGCAGTGGGGGGAGCCCGTGCCCTTGGCACTCATGTGGGGCACCCAGGGACATGGGCACCACAGGGACACCGGGGGTGAGGTGGGCAGGGACATGGGGAGGTGCACCTGGGACTAATGGCCCTTTCCCGCTTCCCCTTCTATGTCCACAGCTCCTGCAGCCAGCAGCCAGACCAGCCCCATGACTGAGGGTGAGGGGGAGCAGCCTGGATCCCGAGCACGGAGCTATGCTGGGCTATCCACCGGCGCCACCAGGGCGGGGAGGAGGAGACATGGGACGCTGCCCATACTGCAGCACTGTGGGACCTTACCAGCATGCTGCTGGAGTGGCTTACCATGGAGCAGCAGGCCTGGGACCAGGTCACGGCGAACATGGATGCCCTGACCTGGGACGTGGTGGGCTGCCTGGACCCAGCTGCCACCCCATTGCAAGCCACTCCTGCACCCGTCCCCGCAGCCCCCACCCCAGCATCCCCCATCCCCACCATCACTCAGTTGCCTTCCCCCCTCCTCTAACCTCCCCTGCCTTCCTGGTCCTCCAGTCAGCTTCCCCTCCTCCAACATCCCCTGCCGCCCCAGGCCCCCAGTCAGCCCCTTCACCTCCAACTTCCCCTGCCTCCCTGGTCTCCTCTGCCACCCCACCCCCTGCAGCAAACCCCTGTCCCCAGAAGCCTGACCTCTGTGCCCTGGTCCCAACCCACCTGCCCCCAGACAGCCTCACACAGCTGGCCCATATGTTGTTGGCCAGGGCTGGCCAGGAGGAGGCCATCCCCCCTTCCCCCCAGTCCCCTGTGCCAACCCCGGATAGCCTACAGGGGCCCCACTCCAGCTGTGCCTCTACCTCCCCATGCCACCCACCCCAATCCAGCTGTATCAGAGCACCCGGATACAGGGGGGAAGGGATGGGAGTGGGCGACGGGGATCCAGACCCTCAACCTCCCATAAATGAATAGGGCCTCCCACCCTTACCGTGTTTCCCGCCCAAATACCTGGCACAGGGCCTCCCATACCCGCACCCCATCCTGCTGGGCCTGGCGGCATGGGGCAGCAGGGGGCTGCTTGTACCCACGCCCCACTTCAATGGTCCACCCGTGTACAAACAGCTTGTGCTTTACCTCCATGAGGTTGTGCAGGCCCCAACCACCACCAGAACACTGGGGAGGCCCACCTCCAGCCTGATGAGGAGGCATCTGAAGTGCCCTTTCAAGTGGCCAAATGCCCACTCCACTACGTTGCAGGCCAGGTTCAGCCGCATATTAGAAGCATCCTGGCTAGGCAGTGCATGTCCTGTGTATGGCCTCATGACCAGGCCTGCAGGGGGTAGGCCACATCTGCCATGATGTAGGGCAGCATTGTGGTGTCCCCAGTGGGAAGCTCCCGCCAGGAGATGAAGGTCCCCTTGGCCATGCGGCGGCCCAGCCCCGAGTTCCGTAACACCCTGGCATCTTGGGCATGGCCAGATCAGCCCACACAGATGTCCTGGAACCGACCGTTGGTGTTGATGAGTGCCTGCAGGACCACAGAATGGAAGCCCTTGAGGTTTATGTAGGCCCCGCCACTGTGTTCTGGGGCCCAGATGGCGATGCGTGTGCCATCCAGGGGCCCGAAGCAGTTTGGAAAGTCCAACTCCTCGAAGCCCTGGAGGTCCAGGTCCCTGACACGGACCAGCTGCCACAGGAGAACTTTGTTGATGGCCCGGACGACCTGCAGGGAGTGGGAGGAGGATGCACTCATGAGCATTGGCTGGGGTGTAGTGTGCCTGCTCATCCCTGTCCCCTGCAGTGCTGGCTCCCTGGGACCCCCATCCCCATCCCTGTCCTGTCCCTGGTGGGGGCTGCCCCATGGTCCTCAATGGTGCCCCATGCCAGGGTGCTCCTTATCCCCCAGCTCCTGCATGCAGTGGGGGTGTGATGTGGGCATGGCTTACCTCATTGAGGACAGCCCCAACAGTGACCCTGCCCACCCTGAACTGGTTGCCAATGGATTGGTGACTCTCTGGGATGGCCAGCTTCCAGAGGATGATGGCCACCCTCTTCTGGAGTGGGAGCACCGGCCTCATGCGGGTATCATGGTGCTGCAGGGCCAGGGCAAGCCATTGGCACAGCTCCAGGAAAGTCTCCTTGGTCATCTGGAAGTTCTGTAGTCACCAGTCGTCGCACCAGCCAGTCCCACCAATCACTGCTGGTGGGGAAGCTCCACCAATGGTGAATGACCTGGGGGACCAGGTGGGGATGTCGTGCCCTCACGATGGCTTCCAGGAGGGTGGCTAGTAGGCTGGCCACCTGTAGCTGCTGGTGCATTGCGGCCAGGGCCATGGCCAGTGTGCTGGCCAGGGCCTCAAGGGGGAGAGGGGGTTGCTCAGGTTCCATGGGGGCCCAGGGTGCCTCTGCTACTCTCCTCTCCTCGTTCTGCGAGCCTGGGGACAAGTAGCTGGCCCTCAGCATGTGCAAGCCGAGGCTTGGGCTGGGGGGCCCTTTAAAGGGATGGCAGGTGGTGGCCACAGAAGGGCTTGTCCACCATATGACCCTGCCTGCCCCTGTACTTTTGAAAGACCACCCACATAGTGTAGATGCTCTCTTTTGAAAGTGCACATGGGGCCTTTCGAAAGGGTGAGTCACACCTTCGATCCCCTTTCGCCTGTGTGGACGTTCCCTTTCGAAAGGACGGCTTTCAATGTTCTGTTTAGAAAGCCGCCCTTTCAAAAGGGGGCCATAGTGTAGACACAGCCAATGTGTATTGTGGCAAAGGTCTAGTGTGCCCTGTCATGGACCATAACCCTCTTGTGTGAGGTACTGTACAAATATAAAGCAAAAAGGGAATCTGTGTCACAGTAGAACCACCCCATTGTAGGTTTTGGGGTGAAGGGGAAATAAAGTTGAACTTAGCTGGCTTAAATCCCATAGTCTCTGAAGTCAGCACAGTGGCCCTAGCTTCTAAGACAGTGTGGCCAGCAGCGTAAGTGAACAGGACTGTACAGGGATGGCTTTTAGCCATGGTGGGTGGACCCTGGCCATCCACAATTTCTCCTCCATTTGCAGTGTCCATCAGCTGGGGTCTAGTTGACACTGCAATCCAGCTGGCCTCTGCATCCTGGGGAACTTGCAGTTTTTTCACAGAAACTTGCAACACACCTCTATTCCCTTCAGAAATCACCCAAACTGAGCTAAGGAGTGCTGTGGCACCTTACAGAATAACAGCTGAGTCATGCATCTGACGAAGCGGGTCTTTGCCCACGAATGCTTATGTTCCAAAATAGCTGTTAGTCTTTTAGGTGCCACAGGACTTCTTCTTGCTTTTTGAAGCTACTCACTAACTCAGCTACCCCTCTGATACCAAACTGAGCTGAGCCTGTATATCCTGGTTCCATATTGATAATGCTCAACAGGGACTGGGGGGAGGGTATGACCCTCTTGGCCCACAGTTTGCACTTAACCCATGACAAACCAGTGTTAGGTAGGTACACCCGATCACATGATCTTTGTCCCAAGGGCTTATACTCTGTGTCTAAGACAGGAGTCACAACTTCAATCCCCTTTCACCTGTGTGGACGTTTCCTTTCAAAAGGACAACTTTCAATGTTCTGTTTAGAAAGCCATCATTTTGAAAGGGGGCTGCAAGGAAAGAGAACCCCAAAAACCAATAAGGTAATACTGATCAACTTGAGAGAGAATGGTCTTAGCACACTAGGAATAAAGACATCTCTCCTGGGAAGAAGGAATCAGCAGGATAGAGCTGTCTCTAACTAGTTATAGTCTAACTTTTATAATTAATTTCAATTGAGAAACTGAGCACAGGAAGGTGAAGTGAGCTGCCCAAGGCTAGTCAAAGACTGGTGGCAGAGCAAGAGCTCAAATTCAGGCATTGTGTTTTCAAATCTCATGTGCTTTCCTGTAATCATGCTGCTTTTCTAATAATATATTACTGCTTTCCATCTAAAAATGTAAAACACTATGTCAGCCTTCATCTGGCATGGCCACTATTAATTCCTGTGGAGGTTTTTCTCTACAGAAATGATACCACTGAGAGGCAGAACAGCTATAGCAATAAGTCAAATGTCAATGAGTTAGCAGACTGAAGAAAATGCTGATCCTGTAATATGTAAAAATTAGTGGCACACCATGAATGGCATGTCTCTTGTCTAGAAGATTATTCCACTAAAAATATTTCCTTACTTTCCTCTGAGGATTTTGGGCTTTTACATTCTTCCAAGGCATACAAATCCTAGCTTTTAAACAGAAAGCTTCTCCTATCTGATTTATTATTTTCTATATATTAATACTGGGTAATTCTGCTCCATCTTACAATAGCTAACAAAGATTTACTGGATTCAGAGATCTACACAAAATGGCAATGTTTTCTTTACGTAATACTCATTAATATCAGCCCTTTGAAATTAAAGGAAATGCAAAATAAAACATAACAGCCAATTATTAGATTCAAATCTAAATGTTAAGGTATGAAAGCATTTTATTAATTTTCAAGCAGCCGGAGATTTTAAAATTGAAGGACTGTCTCTTTCACCACCCCACCCTCTGCTCTGTAATTGTTACTATGTGTGATAATAGCTTATTGTGAAAAGCTCCGATTTCTCTCTCTCTCTCTCTCTCTCTCTCTCTCTCTCTCTCTCTCTCTCTGTCTCTCTCACTTGCCGTAGTAAACATTTTGGAGTGTTTTTCCTAAGTACTGAAAAATATAGCCTGAGCTAAGCACATGTTAAATATTTAAGCCAAAGACTTATATGTGAGTGTAGCTGCATACTTAACTAAATTAGGCTATATGTTATCTGAACTTGGTACCTGATTTGCATGCTGAGTAGATAAGCCCTGATAAACTTCCAGTAGTACAAATACCCAAAGAAACCACAGAGGAGGCACAGCTAGCTGCAGTTAGTTTATATTTTTTATTTAAGCATTTGTGCAAGTGTGTGAGGGTTCACCATGTCAGGCATAAACATACTGATCATCCGAATAACCATTAGTCTAATACAAAATAATTAACAGCACTGCAACTTATATAAGATTTTACTGTGGTTGCATCATAGGTCTATGTGGTTCTTAAGAAGCTAATAAAATGAACAGGTCCTAGTCTTTAGGTCTTCATGTCCTGTGTCAGGTTGTAGCTGGACGTACATGCATGGGCAAGTTGGGGAAAACCTGGATGGGCGGAGAAAAGCAAAGAACTGTCTCTACCTCCAGAAAAGATCAGGCTTCAGACAGAGTTAGGGGTTCAAGCAAGATACTATGTTAGCATTGCCCAATCCTCCACCCACCCCCAAAATGGTGGAGGTGTGAGCTGACTTATCTGTTTCTTGTACTTACTCCCCTGGCATGTTTAAACTGATGTTGGAGCTTCTAGACGAATTGGACATCTTTTGTCCTGGGACATTCTTGCCACACATAAGTGTTGTCCAAAGCATGTATTACATTTATGTCAGTATTGGTGAATATACCAAGTAGTAACTCCATGTTTCAGGCTGGACTCACAAAGGGATGTAGGCAAGTAGCTCCAACATTAAAAAGCTCATCAGGAGGTGGTACCCTTCATGCAAAATAGCTACTCTCCATGCCAGTGACTTAGGTTCTGCAGCTTTTTCTTCTCTCCAGTAAGTAACCCAATCACCAGATTAATAGCTATTCTGACTTAGCTTACTCTCAACCTTTCCTGTTGCAACTATTCCATTTTGCATAAATAGTCACTAGGGTAGTTATTAGAACTCAGGAGCCACCAAGACAAGCTCATGGCATAACTTCAATTTTCTTTTCCTGAAATAGTTGTGACCAGATAATTGTTACAAGAAAGTGGGCACTCTGGAGTTACAACCAAGGCTCTAATAAGTCTGTGACCTTGGATAAGTTACTCAAACTGTCACCTAAAGTTTCCCCATTAGTAAAATGGAAATTGCAATACTTATCTACTCCACACAGTGTTGTGGGAATTGACTGCTATCTATGAAATGTTTCAGTCTAAAAGAGCAATATGGATGTTTAATATTCTTATGATGGTAAATTTCATTGAAAAGATTATGTACCAGTGTGTAACAGTAGCCTGTCCCTTTAAAGGAGGCTGCAGGCTACACAACCCGTCTTATCTTAGTTCATAATCAAAAGAACTCTGGGAATTATTGCTGGAAGGAGCATGTCATTTCAGGCAACAGCAAAACATGGTGAAAAAGGAGAAAGGAATATAAAGAACTCCTATCAGCTCAGGAGGCAGTAGCTGTTGGCTGAGAGACTCATTGTCTATGTTTACACTAGAGCAATCCATTGACAGAAGTTTTTGTTGAAAGGTATCTTCTGACACAAGTTTCTATCTCACCTGTTCTTAAATATCTGTAGCATTGGAGACTCCACAACCTCCCTAGGTAACTTGTTCCAGTGTTTAACCACCCTGACAGTTAGGAAGTTTTTCCTAATGTCTAATCTAAACCTCTCTTGCTGCAGTTTAAGCCCATTGCTCCTTGTTCTATCCTCAGAGGCCAAGGAGAGCAATTTTTCTCCCTCCTCTTTGTAAACCTCTTTGAGGTACTTGAACACTGCTACCATGTTCCCTCTAAGTTTTCTCTTTTCTAAACAAGCCCAGTTCTTTCAGTCTTTCCTCATAACTCACGTTCTTTAGACATTTAATCATTCTTGTTGCTCTTCTCTGGACCTTCTTCAATTTCTCCACATCTTTCTTGAAATGTGGTGCCCAGAACTGGACACAGTGCTCCAACGGAGGCCTAATGGGTGCTGAGTAGAGCGGAAGAATGTCTTCTTGTGTCCTGCTCACAGCACTCCTGTTAATACATCCCAGAATCATGTTTTCTTTTTTTTGCAACAGCATCACTTTGTTGACTTATATTTAGCTTGTGGTCCACTATGACCCCTGGATCCCTTTCCTCAGGACTCCTTCCTAGACAGTCACTTCCCATTCTATATATATGAAGCTAATTGTTTCTTCCTAAGTGAAGTACTTTGCATTTGTCCTTATTAAACTTCATCCTGTTTACCTCAGGCCATTTCTACAGTTTGTCCAGATCATTTTGAATTACAAGCCTATCCTTCAAAGCAGTGGCAACCCCTCTTAGCTTGGTATCATCTGCAAACTTAATAAGCATACTCTCTATGCCAATAATGAACTCATTGTTGAAGATATTGAATAGAACCGGTCCCAAAACAGACCCCTACAGAACTCCACTTTTTATGCCCTTCCAACATGACTGCAAACCATTAATAACTACTCTCTGAGAACGGTTATCCACTCAGTTATGCACCCACCTTATAGTGGCCCCATCTAATTTGTATTTGCTTAGTTTATTGATAAGAAGATCATTCAAGACCATGTCAAATGCCACAATAAAGTATAGATGTATCACATCTACCACTTCCCTTAATCCACAAGACTTGTTATCCTGTCAAAAAAAAGCTATCAGATTGGTCTGGCATGATTTGTTCTTTACAAATCCATGCTGAATGTTACCTATCACCTTATTTTCTTCCAGATGTTTGCAGATAAATTCCTTATTATTTGCTCCATTATCTTTCCCAGCACAGAAGTTAAACTGATTGGTCTGTTGTTTCCTGGGTATAGATGGGCACTATTTTTGCCCTTTTCCGGTCTTCTGGAATCTCTCCTGACTTCCAGGATTTTCAAAGATGACAGCTAAAGGCTCAGAAACCTCCTGTGTCAGCTCCTTAGGTATTCTATGATGCATTTCATCAGGCCCTGGTGACTTGAAGGCATCTAATTTTTCTAAGTAATTTTTAACTTGTTCGTTATGTATTTTACCCTCTAAACCTAACCCTTGCCACTAGCATGCATTATGTTAGGCATTTCTGCATCAGTTTTCTTGGTGAAGACCGAAACAAAGAAGTCATTAAGCACCTCTGCCATTTCCAGGTTTTCTGATATTATTTCTCCATCCTCACTGAGTAGTGGGCCTACCCTATCCTTGGTCTTCCTCTTGCTCCTAATATATTTAAAGAATGACTTGTTGTTTCCCTTTATGTCTCTAGCTAGTTTGAGCTCATTCTGTGCCTTGGCCTTTCTAATTTTGCCCCTGCATACATTTATTGTTTGCTTTTATACATCTTTTGTAATTTCTCCTAATTCCACTTTTTATATGACTCCTTTTTGATTTTGAGATTCTGCAAGATCTCCTGGCTAAGCCAAGGTAGTTTTTTTACCATACTTTGTATCTTTCCTATGTGGTGGTATAGTTTGCTTTTGGGCCTTTAATAATGTCCCTTTGAAAAACTCCAAACTCTCTTTGGTTGTTTTTTCTCTTAATTTTGCTTCCCAGGGGACCTTACCTATCAGCTCTCTGAGTTTACCAAAATTTGTTTTCCTGAAATCCATTGTCTCTATTTTGCTGTTCTCCCTTCCACTATTTCTCAGAATCATGAACTCTGTAATCTGTTGATCTGTTGATTACTGTTGACAGAATGTCTTGGAAATGTGAACGTTCCACAGTGGAGACCAGTTTTGTCAAGAAAACTCTGTAGTGTAGACATAACCATTGAGAGGAAGATACTAAAGGGAAATAGCAGTAGCTATTGAATGTCTTCAGGTAAAAGGTTTTGGATAAGCTTGTAAAAGGAAGACTTGTAGTGGTGCTCCTGGCTGGAAAAGGTTAGGAGCTGATAGCCAACGAAGCACTGAGGATGTGTCCTGCAGAGAAAAGAACCTTGGGGCAGAATGATTGGTTCAGTGGATTAAAAAACTATTTGTGAGGGCTGACAACTTAGCTCTGTATTGAAAGCAGGATTAGAAAAAGGCCTCCAGTAGGAATTGCTGTAGGGCTGCAGGCTTGTAGACCTGCTCCTTTGAGGTCCTAAGCAGGGCTTTTTCATACCCTTGTACCAAAGGAGAGATGAAGGTGCACCCTTGGTATAGAATGCTTTGATCAGGAAGGTGGAAAGACTGTTTTTGTTTTGCTTTCTTTTCTGAGATGTTATTAATCAAGAGGGGAAGACTCTGTGCTTTGTCTGCATGTCTAAACCACATCTAAACTATCAGTCTGCCAGATGGGAAACTGGGCCTACCAACAGGAGTCTGCAGCCCAGAGGGCAGACTTAGGCATTCTGAATCCCAATGCTGGAAAGATAAAACAACTGTAGAACAATCCTCACTAATCCTCTATTGTCCATCATTACAATTATTCTTTGTGTAAACCAACTGCTAGGGTTTTTTTGTATGACTTTTGAAGGCCAATGATTTAAAAAGATAGGTAGCTTTCCAAAGGGGTTGTCATTCAGTCAGAGGTCAGCCACATCACTAGGTCTGAATAAATCTCTAGGTCTGAACACAGCATAGGACCTTAGAGTTCTCCTCCTTGTGTGGGGAAACCAGGTCTCACTGAGAAGTTGAAGTGTGTTTCACTCCCTCCTAAATCACTGCTGGTCCTGAAATGATAGAATCCACTTATTCCTTCCACCCGACAGGCTCTGTAGCCGACTCTGGCACCAGTGAGTCTGGATTCTTTGTACTCCTTACTTACTTCTATCTCAGAGGCTATATTTCCTCCTGCTGGAAGCTGAATCTTTGAAGCTAGCTCCCATCCCCTGAACTGTGCATCTCAATAGTTTCAGTCCCATGCTGGCTGTTGCAGACTTGCACTTGCCTGCCTTGGTGTATGAAATGGGTATCCGGCTTTGTAGCTCCCTAATCTGACCCTCTGTTTCCATGCTCTCTGTGTCTCAGGCACCATTTGGAAATTCTGGAGGATCTTTGGCCTGTCTGCTGCCCTCAGATAGGAGTCCTACTTAGTACAGTGAGGTAAACACTTCATACTTTTCTCACTGAAGTTGCTTTTGGGCTGGTTTGTGGGTACTGCTGCTTATATTCCAAAATGATATAAAGGGGTCCGCATGTGTAATGCTCCCCCAACTGTTCTGGCAGGAGCAATGCGTGGAAGGAGCATACATGGTCACATGGTCCACCTTTAAAGGCTGAGGGGAGCAAGGGTACAGTGGCAGAGCAGGAAAGTAAGAAGGGATCCAGAGCCTTTTGTCTTCCGGTCATGGCCAAGCTGCCAGCCTGTGATGCTGCCCAGTGCAGTGCAATGGCTACGCTCTCACAGGCAGCCTTGGGCAATATTCCAAACATGTGGTGTGACCTAAGATTGCCTGTGAGAGTGCCTGAGAAAAGACAGAGCACACTGTTCCACCCCCCACCTCTGCCCGGTAATGTGCCTCGGAGAGGGCATAAGGAGACTGAGGGGGACCCAGGCTCAGGGAACGAATGAGTCATGTGGGGGGTTACATTTTTGCTCCCTACTCAGCTAATGCTCCCTTCATGTCCCTCCCACTAGTTGCCCCACTTCCAGGCAAGAAATGTTGAAATTCTCCATTAAAGAAAGCACATACCACCCACACGCTCCTCTGCTTTCTGCCAGGTGAACATTCTGAAGCAAAGACAACTTTTCATATCTGAATCTTTCTCCAGTTTTTCCTGAAAATAGCAAAACATTCAGACTAAAATCACCAAGTGTCTTGATCTTGTGAAAGTAATGAACAAAACATACCTCCCCAACCCCTACCCTTTGATGTTTCTTCAGCGTTCACATCTGGATACACAGAAAATAAGTAGATATCTCTTTTTATGTTGCCAACCTCATGCACCGAAAAATTATGAGCCAGACCACCAAAAATCTTGACGCTTAAAAATAAAAAACTTAATTTGTTTTCTGTTTGTTTTTGGTTTTCAGTCTTCATGAATTTGGGGTTTGTTTGTTTGTTTGTTTGCTTGTTTGTTTTCAAACTCTTCCCCACAACCATAAGTAAGGAAAATACAACTGGAAAGAGATAAGTTGCATGGAAAACATTGGCCCCAAACTGAAATATTTCCATTTGAACATAGCACTGTGTTGTCTCACAAGAGGCATAATTCAGGCACCTCATGTTCCCACTTTTTACAGGCCAAGTTCCCAAATCATACTACAACACCCAAAATATTTGATTTTATTCAGAGCCCTAACTGCCATCCAAAAACAGTTTTAATGGGGCATATCTAATAAGCCGGACTGAAAAGATCTTTTGATTGTGTGGGGCTTTGTGTTTAAGATGAGAATATCTCCTTTGCTTGTCTCTTGGAGCTAGGGCTTAAAGTGGTAGGCATCCGTCAGTCCCAGAGGACTATGGTGTGTTGTTCCACTGGGGTAGGATCGACAGCAGCATCTAGCGTGGCTGTGAAGTCCGATTCTTGAGTGACAGTCTTTTCCGCACAGGTTACAGGAGAACACTGATCCCTGGTTGATGGACTGGGGGCGGGACTTCCTCAGGGTTCTTTTCTCTTCTGCTTGTTGCCTGAGGTTGTCTTCATACTGGGACAGTCCTTTTTTCACCTGTTGCTTCCACAGGCATCGATCGGTGGTGAGTGTCTCCCAGGTGGCAGTGCTGATGTTAGCAGCCTTCAAGTCACGCTTGCACACATCTTTGTAGCGGAGATGAGGTCTTCCAACCAGCCTGGTCCCTGTCGCCAGTTCACCATAGAGCAAATCCTTAGGTATGTGACTGTCCTGCATGCGGGAGATGTGACCTAGCCATCCCAGGCGTCTCTGCTTGACCAAAGTGTGCATGATGGCAGTCCCTGCTCGTTCAAGCACCGTGTTGCTGGTCACCTTGTCCCACCAGGAGATTCCCAGGATGCATCTCAGGGAATGCATATGAAATGTGTTGAGCCTCTTTTCATACTTGGAGCTCAGCTTCCAAGTTTTGCAGCCGTACAGGAGGGTACTCAGTATGCAGGCTGTATAGACTTGTGCTTTGGTGTGCTCTGTGAGTTTCCTGTTGGACCATACTCTTTTTGTTAGCCTGGATAGTGTGGTGGCAGCCATTCCGATACGTTTGTTAATCTCACTTTCAAGGGAGAGGTTGTTGGATATTGTGGAGCCCAGGTAAACGAACTCGTGGACAACTTCCAGCTGGTGATCGTTTATGCTTATGCCAAGCAGATGGTTAGTGTCCTGACTTATCACTTGCGTTTTCTTGATATTGATGATAAGCCCGATCTCTTTGCAGACATCCGCAAAGCGATTCATGAGGTGCTGTAGTTCCTCCTGCATATGAGTTGTAATAGCTGCATCATCTGCAAAGAGGAAGTCTCACAAGCACCTTGTTTGCACTTTGGTCCTTGCTTTTAGCCTAGACAGCTGGAAAAGCTTGCCATCAGATCTTGTGTGAAGGTAAATGCCTGTTGTGGCTGACCCAAAGGCATATTTGAGCAGGACGGAAAAAAATATTCCAAAAAGCGTAGGGGCCAGAATGCAACCCTGCTTCACTCCACTGTGGATACTGAAAGGTTCAGTGGTGGATCCATCATAGGCAATGACTCCCTTCATGTCCTCGTGGAAAGACTTGATAATATTGAGCAGGGTGTGGGGACAGCCAATCTTTTCCAGAATTTGAAAAAGACCATTTCTGCTAACAAGGTCAAAAGCCTTGGTTAGGTCGATGAACGCAATACAGAGTGGCCTTTGCTATTCCCTGCACTTTTCCTGCAGCTGCCTAAGGGAAAATATCATATCGATGGTAGATCTTTTAGCTCTAAACCCTCACTGTGAATCAGGATAGATTCATTCTGCAAGGACTTGGAGCCTCTTTAATACTACCCGGGCAAAGAGCTTTCCAACAATACTAAGGAGGGATATACCACGATAGTTGTTACAGTCGCTCCTGTCACCCTTGGTCTTGTAAAGAGTGACTATGTTGGCATCTCTCATGTCTTGTGGTACTTTCCGCTCCTTCCAACACTGACACAGCAGCCCATGCAGTTCTGGAATCAGGCTGCTCTTAGCACACTTGAGAATTTCTGATGGAATGCCATCTTCACCTGGGGCTTTCCCAACTGCCAATGCGTCAAGTGCCTGGCTGACCTGTTGGTACATTGTCGAGCTCTGACAAAGTTGGACGGCACCTAATGGCATTCAGTGCTTCTTCTGTGACAGTGTTCTCTGAAGCATACAACTCTGAGTAATGCTCTACCCACCTTTCCATCTGTTTGGAGCGGTCCTTAAGGATCTCTCCATTGAGTGCCTTCAGGGGAGCAATCTTATTTTGAATTGGTCCAATGGCTTCCCTGATTCCATCATACATGCCCTTTATGTTGCCATTGTCTGCATAGTTGTGGATTCTGGAGCAGGGCTGAAGCAAGTAGTCATTAGTACAGCGCTTGGTTGTCCTTTGGACTTCACCACGAGTGGCCCTGAGTATCTGCAAGTTCCTCTCACTAGGGGATGTCTTGTATGTCGTGGCTGCAAGCCACTTCTCCTCAACAATGGGCAGCAGCTCTTCTGAGTGTGCTTCAAACCAGTCAGCTGACTTCATCTGCTTCTTACTGAAAGTCAACATCGCTGTGTTGTAGATGGTGTCCCTAAGGTATGCCCACCTTCCGCTGGCATCTGCACTGGTTGGGACAGGAAGGGCCGCATCAAGGGCACGGGTAAACTGTGCAACCCTCTCGGGGTCTTTGGTCATACAGATGTTGATTCATGGCCTACCCGCATTCTTTGTTCGATACAGCCTCCGAGGTTGAAGCCTGATCTTGCTGGCAATGAGTGAATGGTCGGAGTCGCAGTCTGCACTATGATAGCTGCGAGTCAGCTTGACGTTGCCTATGCAGATGCGCCTTACAAGGATCAAGTCCAGCTGGTGCCAGTGTTTGGAGCTGGGATGATGCCATGACACACTGTGCTGGGGCTTGGTCTTGAAAAAGGTGTTGGTAACACAGAGACTGTGCTGGCAGCAAAGCTCCAGCAGTCCCTACCCATTCTCATTTAACTTCCCAACTCCGAAATGCCCTAAGCATGTGGGCCAGCTGGAATGGTCAGCACCTACTCTTGCGTTAAAATCCCCAAGAATGATCAGTGGCTCGCGAGTTGGAATTTCTTCAGTTGCAATGCTGAGCTCATCATAAAACTTGTCCTTAGCTTCTTGGGAAGTGGTCAGTGTTGGAGCATAGGCACTGATGATGTTGATCAGGCCTGCAGATGTTTGCACCTGGAGTTGTATAAGCCTTTCTGAGCGCCCTGTGGGTGGTGTGATGGAGCCAATCAGACTATTCTCGATTGCGAAACTCGTGCCGTGCTCTTTGGTCTCACTAGGGGGTTTTCCCATCCAGAAAAAAGTGAAATCTTTCTCCTTTAGACTGCTGGAAGATGAGAGTCTTGTCTCCTGAAGGGCGACAATGTCTATTTTTACCCTTCTCAGTTCATTGTTAATAACCGCTGTCTTGCGGATATCATCTATGTCTTCAAGGTTGTCTGAAAGTCCAGTTATCATGGTTCTAACATTCCAGGTGCCCAGTCTAAGAACCAGGGGCTTTTGTGTTTCTTTCTTTTTGTTTGGTGCACAGATTTCAGACCACCTGTTGGGATTGATCCCTAAGCTCCACGCACCCAGTGAAGCAAATGGACTGTGGCGAGACAGCACCTTATTGGCTCGGGGGCTGCCCAGTTTGAGGTGGGCAGTAGCTGTCCAATGAGGCTATGATGACCCCTCCCACTGTCGGAAGCAACCCCTGGCATCAAGCTCTTCACCAACGAGCTATGACTTATAACCAGTATACTGTTGCATGCCGTGTTATGCCAAAGCTGTGAGGCGACGCTGGAGTGTCCTCTCCAGGGCACATGCCTGGGCAAATTTTGTATGGAGGATGAGCTGTTGCCCATGTAGCAGATCCCCCCCTCTCCATGTTGCTGATGAATCCAAAGGAACGGTGAGCCGGTACAGTTTGGCATCAGCAGCATCGCAGGAGTTGCCAGGAAGATGTCAAAAGTAACATCAGGCTGCCTTCGGGTCTCCAACTCCGGATTTTTCCTCAGGGTTAACTCCCAAAGCCCTTCCCTAGAATGGGTGTGACCGCAAGGGCTTAAAGTACACAACAAATATATGCAAGATTTGCCCTTTTTGTGTAAATTACATCCACCCAGTTTGTCTACATGTGGACGTTACAGTGATTGTGACAGGGTGAGGCCAGAGGGCTAGCTTACCAGGGGAGAGTAGCAGCACTAAAAAGCAGAAACAGCTCTGGCTAATCAAGTATCATCACAGATACCACAGGAGCAGCAGGGGTGGGAGACAGGAGGTCTTGGGGGGAGGGCTGCTATAAATCAGTTAGGGCCAGCTGGTCCCACTTGAGGCTGCCATGGGTCTCTGAAAGGCCTTTCTTGGCTCCCAGTAGAGAGGGTGAGGAGATTAGAGCAGGCAAGGAAAGAGTTAGGCAGTAGTGAAGGTAAATATCAACAATACCAGAGGCAGCAGAGGAGGTGAGGAGCTCCTACAGGGAGTACTTGTGCTCCTTGGTCCTGGCATTCTCAGAGTTCAGCCAGAGGCTGGGAAGGCCTGGTTATTCATCCTGGCTGGACCAGGGGAATCCTACCTACTGCCCTTAGAGTCAAAGAATGAAGCCTGAACCCCAGCAAGGGCAAGCAGGCCACATAACTGTGGCAGTGTGGACTGAAAAGAGGTCTGTGGCCTAGGAGTGGTACTGACGCTGATGCCTGGTATAAGGTAGGATGGGAATTTAAAATGTTGTCATTCCAGTAATACACCCTTAATCTGGTATGAGGGTGTTATTTCTCTTCCTCAGCTTAGTTTATGAACCATTGGAAGCCTGAAAAAAGCCACTCTACTCTGGAAGAAGAGTATCCACACAGTGTCCATGCCAGTACAATGCCAAGGTTTTAAATTTGCTATGGTGTACTGATGTCATTGATGTCATTGAACCTTTATGTACTGGGGCCTGCTGACGAGGGGAGGGTTAAAATGAAAGCCTAGGGGTCAGCATTTAAGTCATACCTTCATTCCAGTGCTCTTCTTGGCTATGTCTACACGTGCACGCTACATCGAAGTAGCTAATTTCGAAGTAGCGACATCGAAATAGCCTATTTCGATGAATAGCGTCTACACGTCCTCCAGGGCCGGCAACACCGATGTTCAACTTCTACGTTGCGCAGCCCAACATCGAAATAGGCGCAGCGAGGGAACGTCTACACGCCCAAGTAGCACACATCGAAATAGGGATGCCAGGCACAGCTGCAGACAGGGTCACCGGGCGGACTAGCGCTTCCGGGGCAACAGCTAGCCGCTCCCTTAAAGGGCCCCTCCCAGACACACTCAGCCTGCACAGCACGCGGTCTGAGGAGCCATAGGCACACAGACCCCGGGCGCCACAGTCATGGACCCCCAGCAGCAGCAGCAGCAGCAGCAGCAGCAGCAGCAGACAGAGGTCCACCCAGCCCTCCCGGCAGGAGCAGGGCTTGCCCTGCTCCGTGCCATGCGGGAGGCAGCTGAGCACCTCCTTGCCCCAGAGGAGGAGATGCCCCCAGGGCAGCAGGGCTCAACCCCTACCCCTGCAGCACCCCGCCCCCCCGCCGCCTCACACGCCGGTGGCTGTGGAGCTACCCCACCAGCACCGACTGGTGGGAGCGGCTGGTGCTTGGGGAGTGGGACGACGACCGCTGGCTCAGGAACTTCAGGATGAGCCGGCAGACATTTCTGGAGCTGTGCCAGTGGCTCACCCCCGCACTCAGGCACCAGGACACCGCCATGCGGCGTGCCCTCACAGTGCAGAAATGGGTCGGCATCGCTGTCTGGAAGCTGGCCACTCCAGACAGCTACCGATCCGTGGGCCAGCAGTTTGGTGTCGGCAAGGCCACCGTCGGGGCTGTCTTCATGGAGGTAAGCGAACCCACGGGGGGAGGGCAGGGCAGGGGAGGCCAGGGCAGGGGAGGGAAGGGTAGGGGAGGCGGGCCAGAGCAGGGGAGGGCAGGGCAGGGCAGGGGGGCCAGGGCAGGGCAGGGCAGGGCCACGCACACCCTGCTCACCCCTCATTGGTGCTGTCCCATGTGCTTTCTCTGCAGGTTGTGCGTGCCATCAATGCCATGCTCCTGCACAGGCTCGTGAGGCTGGGGGACCCACATGCCACCATCGCCACCTTTGCCACCCTGGGCTTCCCCAACTGCTTCGGGGCTCTGGATGGGACTCACATCCCCATCCGCGCCCCGCATCACAGTGGAGGACGATACCTGAATCGAAAGGGCTACCATTCTGTCGTCCTCCAGGCCTTGGTGGACAGCCGGGGACGTTTCCAGGACATTTACGTGGGCTGGCCTGGCAGCACCCACGACGCCCGGGTTTTCTGGAACTCGGGCCTGTGCCACCGGCTGGAGGCGGGGACCTACATCCCCCAGCGGGAGATCCCTCTGGGGAACACCACCATGCCCTTCTGTGTCATCGCAGATGCGGCCTACCCCCTCTGGCCGTGGCTCATGCACCCCTACACGGGCCATCTCTCCGCTAGCCAGGAGCGCTTCAACCAGCGCCTGAACCATGCGCGCCAGGTGGTGGAGCATTCATTTGGCCGCCTGAAGGGACGCTGGAGATGTCTCCTGACCCGCCTGGATGCGGGCCCCAACAACATCCCCCAGATTGTGGGTGCCTGCTGCGCCCTGCACAATTTGGTAGAGAGCAAGGGGGACACCTTTTTCCAGGGCTGGGCTGCGGAGGCCGGCAGGGCAGACGTCCAGCCACCTGCTGCCCCCAGTCGGCAGGTGGACCCCGAGGGGACCCGGGTCCGGGAGGCCCTGCGGGCCCACTTTGATGAACAGGCCGCGGGGTGAACTCTGCCCAGGCCCCCTACTGCCCGCCCCTTCCTCCACCACACTCCTGCCCCAACGCCTACACCATGGAGCACCCCACCGCACCCCGCTCCCACTTGTCCTGGACAAATGACAGCACGCACTTGTGGCTGAACTTAAACTTTTTTTTCTCTTTCCGAACCTTTTTTTTGGAACTGTAAATAAATATTTGAACCAAAAACCAAAAACTACGTGCAAACACGTTGAACAAAAGCAATATGTACAAAAATAAAACAATACAAAGAAACAACAGTCCTCAATAATCAAAAGAAAACCAGGGAGGATAAAGGGGAGAACTATTTACATGGGGAGGATGGGGCAAACTGGGGGCAGAAAAGGACAGGGTCCAACTATATACAAGGGGGGGGGCCACGTCCCGGGCCCCTCGCCCCTATAGCCCGGCACCGGGCGTTGGCGGCCGGGAGCCCCGCCGCGGTCGCAGCCTGGTCCGTGGCTGGGTGGGGGCGGGCTGGACCGGAAGGTACGGTGGCCGGCGAGTGTCAGGTGGCTCCAGGGGTCCCTCAGCGCTCCGGCCCTCGCCGGTGGGTGGCGGGGCGACGGCGGACGGGACGGCGACGGGCGGAGCAGCTGGTGGTGGGGCTGCAGGAGCAGGCAGGGCGGGCAATGTGGCGGCCAGCACGGCATGGGGGGCCAGGTAGTCCACCAAGCGGTTAAATGTGTCCATGTAGGCCCCCCATGCCTCCTGGCGCCAGGCCAGCGCCCGCTCCTGCAGCTGGAGGTGCTGCTCCGCGACCTCCAGCTGCCGATGGTGGATGGCCAGCAGCTGGGGGTCCGTCGCCGCTGGCTGTTGGTGGCGCGGGGTCTGCCGTCTAGCCCACCATGGGGCCGGTCGGTCCTCGGCCGAGGGGCTGGCCTGGAGCGATGGTCCCGGAGGGCTGTCCAGGACGACTGACACCTCGCCGGCGCTCTCTTCCAGTCCTTCTGATGGTGCAGGTGCAGGACACAGGAGAGGAGGGGGGGAAGAAGAATGGAGACAGGCGTTAGTGTGGACCCCGAGCCGTGGCCTTTGTCCCCCCAGCCCTGTGCTGCAGGTTCCCCATCCCCGTCCCCGGGAGATGCTGCTGTGATGGATGGGGTTCAGGGGTCCCCCTGCCCTGCACCCCGTCCCCTGGTGGGAGCGACTCTCACTTCACCCCCCAGGGTCTGACAGCAGGAGAGGTTTCTTAGGCCACAGATGCCCAGTTTCTCCCAGGAGTGACAGCACCAGCTGTCGGAAGAGACAGTCCTTCCAACCCATCCTGGGGAGAAGACCCCAAGGGGTGCCCCTCTGGGATGCAGCTTTCCCCCTCCTCAGGCTGGCTGCCTTCCAGCTCTCCCTTCCCCTAGCCTCTACCTGTGGGCCCCGCCCTCGCCTCCCAAGTCCAAGCCAGCTCGGCTCCTCCCTCCTGTTTGTTCAGGGCAGAGGTGTCACCTGCCAGCTGTAGCCCCAGGATCCTCCTTTGCCCCTGGGAGCTATTCGGCTCTTGTTGCTCATATGTAGCCTGAGTCTCCCTTTGGCACTCCCCCCACTCCATCACATGCTGGTGCTGCGGGGTGTCCCACCCCCTCCTCCCGGGGGCCCCTCGAGGTTCTGCTCCCCCCTGGCCCGGGGATGGGGCATGGCACTGTCATGCGGGGTGCGGGGGGCAGGGGCTGATGCAGTGCTGTGAGGGCCATGGCCCTGGTGTCCTTGGGGCCATGGCCATGTGAGCATGTGGGGGGCCCTGGACACATCTCTCTTACCCCCGCCCCTCAAGCCCAGGGGTGTCCACCAGAGGGGGGCACCTACCTGTCGGTCCGCTCCCACAGTCAGGAGATCCCCGGGGGGCGGAGGCCCTGCTGCTGCTCCGGGATGCCAGGAGAAGGATCTGCAGCCTGGATTCTGCGGAGGAGGAGCCCCCCTCCTCCTCCTCCTCCTCCTCCTGCTGCGATGTCCCGGGGATGGCCTCCGGGGGGGGGGGGCCCCTGGGGTGCGGGGCTTGCCTCCGGGGTGGACTCCGTCTGCAGGGCCTGCTGGGGCTCGTCAGCCGAGGTGTCAAGGGTGGCCGGAGGGGAGGAGGTGTGCCGGGGGCCTAGGATGTCCCTGAGCTCCCTGTAAAAGGGGCAAGTGACGGGGGCGGCCCCAGATCGGCTGGCCGCATCCCGGGCCCGGGAGTAACCCTGCCGCAGCTCCTTGACCTTACTCCTGACGTGGTCAGGAGTGCGGGCAGGGTGACCCCGGGCAGCCAGGCCATCGGCCAGCCGAGCGAACGCATCCGCGTTCCGCCTCTTGCTCCCCATTACCTGGGGCATCTCCTCCTTGCTCCAGAGCCCCAGCAGGTCCCACAGCTCGGCCTCCGTCCAGGAGGGGCCCCGCTGCCGCTTGCCAGCCTGGCTGCCCTGGCTCCCCTTGGGGGGGGGTCCCCTGGGGGCACTGGGGGGGCTGCCGGCCAGCCATCGCAGCTCTGGGGGGGGCTGAGGGTGGTGCAGGCTGGCCGTGTGTGCAGGCTGCAGCCTGCACGTTCCCTCAGCTTCCTGCAGAGGAAGGGAGGGGGAGGGGACCTTTAAGGGGCCGCTCCACACGGCCACCAGTGAGCTGAGGGGCTGGAGAGAGCGTCTCTCAACCCCCCAGCTGATGGCCGCCATGGAGGACCCGGCAATTTCGACGTTGCGGGACGCGGATCGTCTACACGGTCCCTACTTCGACATTGAACGTCGAAGTAGGGCGCTATTCCGATCCCCTCATGAGGTTAGCGACTTCGACGTCTCGCCGCCTAACGTCGAAGTTAACTTCGAAATAGCGCCCGACGCGTGTAGCCGCGACGGGCGCTATTTCGATGTTAGTGCCGCTACTTCGAAGTAGTGTGCACGTGTAGACGCAGCTCTTGAGTGCTGGTAAAATATTCTGATGCTTCTCAGAACTCTAGCCAGGTCTGTGTGTGGGAGAATTGGGGCTGCAGTGCCAGAGCCTGGTGAGGGAAGCTAGTCCTGGACCAGGCATCCCTTTTCAGTGGGATGTACTGGGCCCTCCAAGCTGGCAGGAGCTGGGCCTAGGCAGGGAATGCTTGGCAGTGGTATGGTGCAGCCAGCACTGGGCAGAGGAGCATGGGGTTACACCACTGAGAGCACTGGGTAAAGCCAAAGCCAGGTAATATCAGGAGCTGGGTTGTACGGCTGCCGAGAATGCTGAGCTCCCTTGATGAGTACAGCTAGAGAGAGGCATGGCAGAACCAGTAGTGCTGAGGCATCTTCTGGGTCTTCTCTGTATTCCCTGTTGTGCCACTTTCTTTCCCCATTTCCCCTATGTCCTCCCTATGTCCTTCCCCAGGGCCTCCCATGGCCCTAGTGTTCAGCTGAGCCCTGCATTCACAGCAAATTGCTGCTGCTTTTGGGGTTCCAGTGCCTTTTTTTTTTCAGGACTGGGACACTGCTGTGAATCCAAGTGGCACTGTCATAGATGTAGTAGATGTCTGGTTACCATGCCTGACTTAAAAAGAGCAGACCCAGCCCACTTTGGGGCTGACTGGGAAGAAGAGTAGAGATTGGCTTCTCCTGATGTGAGAAGAACCTGGCGGTAGTCCAGAGACTGAGGAAGCTGGGTGGATAAGCTGCCTTTGTGGAAAGGCAATGAAGAGTCCTGTGGCACCTTATAGACTAACAGAAAAGTTTTGATCTTGAGCTTTCGTGAGCACAGACTCACTTCATCTGATGAAGTGTTTCTGTGCTCACGAAAGCTCATGCTCAAA
Organism: Carettochelys insculpta; assembly: GCF_033958435.1. Taxonomy (NCBI): domain Eukaryota; kingdom Metazoa; phylum Chordata; order Testudines; family Carettochelyidae; genus Carettochelys; species Carettochelys insculpta. The sequence goes on along the minus strand of NC_134139.1, from coordinate 173,566,304 downwards.
ACTTTTCTGTTAGTCTATAAGGTGCCACAGGACCCTTTGTTGCTGTTACAGATCCAGACTAACACGGCTACCCCTCCAATACTTTGTGGAAAGTATGACCAGATTCTCAGAGATTTCTTTTTACCCCTCAGAATTATATTCCTTGTAGGCCCAGGGTTGGCAGTATTCAGTCCTGAACTCATAACATTTTTACTGGGTGATGTCTAGATATTATAGACTACACACTCATTTTTGTCCCTGGCCCTGACCCAGACAACCTTTTGTCTGTTGACTTAAAATTAGCATGTGAGTAGTCCCTTGTGAAAGCAGTGAAATGCTTTGCTGGATCAAGACACATGTAAAAACCTGAAATCCAGATGTTCCAAACGTATGTCCAGACAACAAGAACATTTCAGATCTTAACATTCTTACAACCTGATATACAGAAAAGCTATTTACAGCAGGATTTATACTTCTGATTTTCTATCGTTTGAAGACCCATATATATAAAGGCAACTTTAAAAAGACGAGAGATATAAAAATAGTACCATTTAAAACCTTTTTTTTTAAGGCAAAACAGCTTTGTGCTCAAATGTAGCACAATGGGGTGGTATGATACCGTGGCTTCTTGGCACTGGAGATAATTAGACGTTTCCATTCCATTTCACACTTACAGCAGGGCAAAAAAATTGCACACAATGGTTTTTGGCAAAAAATGAAGTGTTTTTCAGATTTTTTTTGTGGGGTCACTTTTTGCTACACCTAAATAATAAAATCAAAACTTCAAAAAATGAAACAACTTGTTTCAATATTTCTGAAACAAATGATTAGATTTCAGTTCATAATTACTTTTTGTTTCACAATTTTCTTTAATTTATTAAAGCAAAGTTTTAAAATCGGTCAGCTGAAACATTTACATTCAGACAGAATCTGCTCAACAACCATTCAGATTCTGTTAACTTTCACAGTGCTGCAGAAGAAGCAGGCGGTAACAGATGCTGGGGGAAGGAGCTGGAAGGGATGGGCAGCTGGTGCATAAGTGAGCCGGAATGGAAGCTTATGGGATACATTCTGTTAATGCGGCAGTGATAGGTGACATGGAGGGATTGAATATCTTTGTGTGGGAGCAAACCTAGGAGATGGGAGGATGGACAGGTGCTGTGTGAGGAGCTGGCAGTGGGTCCTGAGCTGGGGCAAAGTATAAGAAGCCCATGTATAGTGTGTGTGATGAACTTTCAGACTGGAGTGAGCGTTAAACAGGGAAAGCATGCTTGTGCTAAAAGGAGGCATGTCAGTTACATACAATATAGGTCAAGAGGAGAGAGGTGGGAAAGCCTCTTGCCAGAATGGTGTCGCTCATCTAAAGATGATATGCTAATGTCCCAAAAAACTGTAAAACCATCTCCAGTTGGTGATGAACATGATTTGCTTTAGCATGGTGAAATGGGAAATCAAGTGGTGTACTGAACAATTTGTAAATTTTACGTTTTGGGTCATATGTTGTGGTACATGGATGTGACGCAAGAACGTTGGTTAACGTCACTGAGTTTTGCCTCTGAAATTCCTTCTTTCTAGGCTGCCCTTTCTCTTTGCATTTGTAGACTAAGAGGCTTCAGTGAAGTCCTAGAGGTTTTGTTTTCTTTATAGGAAAAGGCAGAAGATAAATAGTTTGAAGAAAAATAAGAGCTCTGTAGATGCAGACTGATCTGCTGCTGGCAATAGAAACTGAAAGGAAGACAATGTGGGGGTTTTTGCCTAGTACTTCTGGATCGTATAGGAAGTTAAAGACTCATGTATTTTTGTTCATTTTCAGCAAGTTACACAGAATTCTTTCTTCCAAAAGAATGATCCCTGAAGGAAGAGTTAGCTAGTAGTTACAGGTTGGCAGATATCTCTCAACGCTGCTAATTTCAAGAATGCCTGAACAGATGAAGAGGGGGCTGGAGGAGAAGGTTCAGAAATGTGCTGAGCAAACAAAGTTAATATAAGATTTCTCTTGGCTCTGCGTGTACGCATATACATGTTTCTTTTCTATTTGTTTCATTTTTGTCCTTGCATGTGATTGTTTTACAACTGCAGTGAATTGTTTGAATGAAAGAATATAAAGATTACACCTTTATTTCCAATTTCTTTCTCTGGCAAATGAAGGAAATACTTAAATAACGGCCATGAAAGATTTATTAATATGAAACTGAGAGTTTGTAACAGGAGCCACATGCATTATCTAACAAAAAATTGACTTTGTCTGAACAGAGGAGAGGAACAAGATCCTGAAGCTTGGGGCGTTTGTGTTTTTGGGGGTAAGGATTGTTTTGCATGTTGGGGAGAGATGTATGAGGGAAGGGAGAAGGCATTACGTCCCATCAGCTGGGGGGGAATACTGTCGAGAACATGAGGTGTTGCCAGTAGTGGAACTTGAGGTAGAGTTTTGCAGCTGTTGTATGAAGGAAAGGAGTTAGACATTGGTGGAGAGGCAGCGGGGGAAGGAAGGAGTATGAGGAGTCAAGAGTTTGTTGTGGTTTCCCCACTGGGGTGGGGAAGAGATGATTGGTAATGTGGGAGAGAGGAAACTTGGGAGAAACATGCAGTTTCAGTTGCCCTATACTTCTTGTCTACAAGTCTGAGCAAGCATGAAGGTGATGCGATTCAAAACTGAATGAGAATAAATATCTTAGGCTCCATCTACACTACAAGATAAAATCGAATTTAAAGGCATTAACTCAATATTAAAACGTTACTGTCTTTACTGTAAATACCATTAACTCAATTTAGTGAGCCTTAATACCGATAACAAAATATTAATATTACCTGATGGGTGTAGTATCAATTTTGAATTTAAAATTTTGACTAAAGGCTAGTGTAGAAGATCCATAACTTTAATTCAAATTTATTAGCCTCCAGAAGTGTCCCGTAGGTATCCCACAAAGGTACACGGTGACTCTCCATGTATGGCCATTTCCTTCGCCGCTTCTCTCCATCAGGTATGCAGGAAGGTCACAGGAAGCCTGCAGATTTTAGATTGAATTAGAATTTGAATTCTGCAGCACCCAGGCCTGCAAATATAATGGTCCAGACACAAGGATGACAGAACCAGGTAGGGAGGGACAGGGCTGATGGCACAGCTGCCTGCCATGCTGCCAATGTCCACAGAGGGTGCACAGCACATGGAACCCAGGCAGGTTTTGGGGAGGGTTGAATTCTGTTACGGGGTGCTCTGAAATCTGGGATAGTGCTTTGCATGCTGGGATCCGAACATGAAACACCCACAAGCAACAGGATCTAAAGCACTGTGGGATAGGTACCCACAATGCACTGCTCACGCTGTCCAACTTGCATAGGGCAATGGGGAAACCTGACATAGAAAAATGATGGGTTGAATTTCAAGGTTTGTGGACAGCCAAATTCGAATTCATAAGAACAAGGTTAAAAATTGAATTTATTAGAAATCAAATTTCTTGTAGTGTAAACGTAGTCTTGGGTGACAGAGGGCACCAAAGAGGGAGATGTGACTGTATTCCTAAATAAATGGCTAGCAGTATCCAGGGAAATGATAACCTTCACCTTAGTGTGGCACCTGCATAACAAGAGAAATGGTAATGCCCAGAAACATTCCTGCAATTTGAATCTAGTTAAGCACTGACCCTTCTGCCCTTTAAAAACTCTGAAATGCTCAGCCAGATTGCTCAAATGGTTGAATGGTCTAATATGTCAATGTGGAATGCAGATGTTGTATCCATTCCCTACATCCTACACTCCTCACCGCTTCCTGTGCCCACCAACGACTGTCCTACCAGTAACTTCTCCATTCATGCATGTAGGGGTTTACATCTCATAGGGAAGAGCTGGATAACCATCTTACTTCATTGTATGACCACGTATTTCAGCCAGATGGAGTTGAAATTTAGTTCTTCACATGTGATATGTATCAAAAAATATAAAATTGTTAATACGGCTGTAGTCATGCAGATGAATGGATATTCTTCTGCTCTCCTAGGCTGCGTCTACACGTGCACGCTACTTCGAAGTAGCGGCAGTAACTTCGACATAGCGCCCGTCACGTCTACACGTGTTGGGCGCTATTTCGAAGTTGAAATCGACGTTAGGCGGCGAGACGTCGAAGTCGCTAACCCCATGAGGGGATGGGAATAGCGCCCTACTTCGACGTTCAACATCGAAGTAGGGACGTGTAGACGATCCGCGTCCCGCAACATCGAAATAGCGGGGTCCTCCATGGCGGCCATCAGCTGGGGGGTTGAGAGATACTCTCTCTCCAGCCCTTGCGGGGCTCTGTGGTCACCGTGGGCAGCAGCCCTTAGCCCAGGGCTTCTGGCTGCTGCTGCTGCAGCTGGGGGTCCGTGCTGCATATACAGGGTCTGCAACTAGTTGTTGGCTCTGTGTATCTTGCACTGTTTAATGAAAGTGTGTCTGGGAGGGGCCCTTTAAGGGAGCGACTTGCTGTTGAGTCCGCCCCGTGACCCTGTCTGCAGCTGTGCCTGGCTCCCTTATTTCGATGTGTGGTACTTTGACGTGTAGACGTTCCCTCGCTGCGCCTATTTCGATGTCGGGCTGCGCAACGTCGAAGTTGAACATCGACGTTGCCAGCCCTGGAGGACGTGTAGACGTTATTCGTCGAAATAGACTATTTCGATGTCGCAACATCGAAATAAGCTATTTCGATGTTGGGTGCACGTGTAGACGTAGCCCTAGAAGACCCTACATACTTATCTGTCACTAGTAGCATGGTAAACAATTCTGAGGTCAGGTCTTTCTGAGTAGACAGACCCCAAGATGGAAGCTGTCACAGTTGCAGACCCCTCTCTTCCTGCTGAATATAAAATTGAATTCCTCCTTCATCTAGTACAATTTACATAGATTGCTATACTATGCTCCTGGGAGAAGTGGTAAGAAGAACTGAAGGTCAACAAACACAGGCGTTAGACCTAGAAGCAGAGCTTTTCAAAAATCTCACACAAAGCTTTTGTCTAAAATGCAGAAAAAAAATAACTCCCCCTTCCTTTTCAAACAAAAGTTTTCACTAAAACTTGTCATCAGTATCAAAGCTCTTATTTATTGTGACATTTTTAACTGTTTCTTTTTAAAAAGTTAGTGAATATTGTGTTGTCTTGTTGAAATAAAAATTACTGGAGGGGTCAAAATGTAGCAGAAACAACTATTTCAATATACTTCAGTTCTAGCATTGAATACATTTTGAGAAAAAATATAACTTTTTAAAGCAAATTTCAGTACTTCTGCTGATCTCAACTCTCATGATATTTCATAAGATGGTTGAGTGCAGAGTACCTCAGTGATCATTTAGATGTTTATGGGGTCAAACAAATATTAAATTGCATGTGGAAAATAGCTAGAAGGCAATGCGGGTTCTGGAGCTCAAAAAGAAGGTATTCCCTTCTGGAAATAAAGTTTAAGAAGCGGTCAGCTACATTTTGCACTATGGGCTTGCTCCAAAGTCCATTGTAGTAAATGAAAGATCCCTATGGGTTTAAACAGGCTTTGGGTCAACCTTAGCTGAAGTTGTCAATCAGTTTTTGTTAAATATACTGGGGGAAAGGTACTACATATTTTCCATCTAACATGGGAAGTTCTGGGCTTTCTCTCTAAGAGATGCACCAACTTCTGATAAGGAGGAGAAATGAGCTCTCTACGTTGATATTCCACAAGCAGTTGCTAATCTTGTCTGCATTAGTTGCTCACACATATTCATTTTGGCATCGGAGAGGATGATGAGCAGAGCAAAGAAGTAACTAGATTCTACAAGGGGATGTAGGGGGAGATAGATTTTCAAGTTCCACAGTCATGAGGTCCAAAAAGGAACTTCTGAGGACTCAGTATCAAGTTTTTAGCTTCCTTTGAAATTGCACTAATTACTGTAATAAAGGATGCTGTCTACTTACAAATGTGAATAAGGGCATGTGTTCTTACCATGTAAAAGAGAACCTCACTCCTTCACACAAACTGAGAAATTCTACAAGACTGACCCTTGGGTATTTATTAGCCATTTCCAGTTACTGTGTACTGATATTTATTTAACTTTGTTGAAATGAGACGCACAGGTTATGTCTACACTACAAAATAACTTTGAAGTTAACTTCAAAGTAAGGGGCTATTTCAAAATAGCCTGCAGAGCATCTACACACGCTTTTCCTTACTTCAAAGTAAGGGAGACTAACGTGAAGTCACTACTCCAATCCCCCCAGGGCACTGAGACACTCTGGCCAGCCCACTATGGCCCCTGTCAGCTGCCTGACAGGAAGCAGCTCCCTGGCAACCCCAAGCAGGAAGCTGAGAGCATGCCACAAGCAGGGGCAGCATGAGATCCCACTCGGACTGCCCCTGCTCGAGGCTCCAGCTAGTGCATGCACCCCCCTGCCACAGTGACAGCACAGCAGGATCCCTCTGCCCCCCACGGGCCCCAGATGAGAAGTCCAAGGGCTCACAGCGCCTGGGCAAGGGGTGTGCTAGGAGGGGACCCTCCTGGACCCTGGGGGAGCTGAAGGACCTCCTCACTCTGTGTGGGGAGGAGGAGGTCCTTCGGCAAACCGGCACCCGACAGCACAACACGGAGGTGTATGACAGGCTAGCCAATGGGCTTGCTGCCTGAGATCACCCAACTGCACCAGCAGCAGCATCTGTATAAAAGTAAAAGAACTGATGCAGGCATACTTCAAAGCCTGTGGTGCTGCCAGCTGGTGGGGGGCATGGCCTGTGCACTGCCCCCACTAGCTGCACAGTCTCCTGGGGCTGAGGGAGGTGACTGCCCCACAGCACCTCGTGGACACCGCCATTCCCCCACCCCCCTATGGACACTAATGATGAGGTTGGCCCCTCTGGCATCAGCAGCCCCCCGCAAGAGGACTGGCCCACCAAGACTGAGGGCGATGGCGAGGGCTCCAGCAACAGGACCCTCATCGTTGCCATCCTCTCCATGATGCCCAGCCAAGCCTCGCTGAGCCGAGTGGAGCTGAGCCTGATCCCCAGCAGGTTGCAGCCAGTAGGTACAGGGTGATTGGGATGTCACAAAGCCCCCAGGAATGCAGCCTCTCCAGAACAACCTGCAGCACACATGCCAGGGGATGGAGGGTGAGAAGCAAACATGTCCTGACCCTCACCAGGTGGCCACCCTGGGGCACCCTGGATCCCACAGGGCTCACAGGCCATTGGGTGCCAGGGGGTGCAATGGAGTGGGAGCCTCAGCCCCCTCTGTGTTGGGACCCAGCACTCCTGGGCCATCCCTTTCTGTCTTCACAGGTTCATCTTCAGGCAGCTGCTACAGCCCATTGGAGAGGGCCACAGCTGCAGGGGGCTGGGAGGCTACCCCATCCCCCCAGCCCCCATCCTCCCCATGGCCACAGCTGGGCCACATGAAGATGGTGCTGGAGGGATGAGGAGGTGGCCACCTCGTGAGGGTTGGAACATGTTCGCTTCCCCCAAAGCACCCACTGCATGATGGACCTGTCCCTAGCCACCTGCATCAAACTGGCTCAGAAGCTAGCCAGTGTGTGCGCACCTGCACCAGCCCCAGTGGCTTCCCCCTGCCCACCCTGTGGAGGCGGAGCCCATGGCACGCCCACCCCACTCCACCCCTACCTCCATGTGGTCCTGGCCTGTTGCAGCCCCACAGGGGGTCCTGGACCTGGGGCAGTAGGGGCAGCCATGGCAGCCACTGCAGCTCCCAGCCCTCCATGCCTCTGGGTGACTGAGCCTTCTCCCATCCCAGCCCCCTACCAAGTTCAGTCCCTGCAACCAGCCCCCCACTCCCCTCCATGGAGCATTCCCCCTGTGCACTGTACATAGTTTGACATGTTCTGTTTTGTTCATTTATTCCACCATAGGTCTGTGTATTTTTCCCACCCTAATCCTGAGTTCCCTGTGCCTGGTGGGGGAATGGTGAGGGGGGGATTGGGAGTGGGTGCATTTGGTGGTGAGCATGAGGGATGGGGAGTGGGGAGGCCTGTGGTGTGTAGTGTGGCTTGGAGGGTCAGTGCAGGCCCTGAGTGAAGGCCTGTTACAGGGCCTCCTGGACCCTGCCCCTTCCCTCTGGGCCTGGTGGCATGGGACAGCAGGTGGATGCTCATAGCCATCCCCCAGGTCCATGGCCGAGCCCTGGATGAAGGGCTGCTGTATTCCCTCCACAAGATTGTGGAGGGCATAGCATGTGGTGACTACCACGGGGACATTTGGGAGGCTGATGTTCAGCCTCATGAGAAGGCTGAGAAACCTCCCCTTCAGCCTGCAAAATTCCCACTCTACTGAGCCCCTGGCATGGTTGAGGCAGCTGTTGAGGGTGTCCTGGGCCAGTGTGGTGCATCTGGTATAGGGCCGCATGAGCCATGGAGCAGTGGGTACATGGTGTCAGCCATGATCCTGGGGGCATCATGATGTCCCTGAGCAGGAGCTCCCACAGGGGGACATACATACCTTCCTGCATGCGGTGTCCCAGCCACAAATTCTGAAACACCCAGGCATCATGGGCCCTGCCCAGCCTTCTCACGCACATGGCCAGGAAATGGCACCTTGTGTCCCCCAGGACCTGAAGTACCACCGAGTGGTACCCCTTCTTGTTAATGTAGGCACCCCCACTGTGGTCTGAAGCCCAGATCACCAGGTGCGTCCTGTCCAGGGCTCTGAAACAATTCAGGCACCCCAGCTCCGCGAATCGAGTGAGGGAAACATCCAGGTCCCCAAGGATGATGATGTGACACAGGAGCACTGTGTTGATGGCTCAGACAATCTGCAGGGGTGGAAGGACAGCACGTCCACGAATGCCAGACTGGGAGGCCCCCCGCCTCTCCCCGCCAAGGCCCCCCTGCCCCTGCTCCCATCCCCTCCAGGGGCCCTCTTCTCTTCCCCACCAAGGCCCACTTCTCCTCCCCTCCCCACCAGAGGCCCCCTTCCCCTCCTCCCCTCCATGCCAGGGCCCATTCTTCCTGCCCAGTGGCTCCTCCCCAGGGTGGGTCCGTGGGGGGCCTCGACTTACCTCTATCAGCACTCCTCTGACGGTGGCCTTGCTGACTCCAAATTGGTGGCTGATGGACTGGTGGCTATCGGGATTGGTCAGCCTCCACAGTGCAAAGGACACCCACTTCTGCACTGTGAGCGCTGGCCATATCTGGGTGTCCCGGTACTGGAAGACTGAGTGGAGCCAGTGGCAGGGGTCCTCGAATGTCTGCCAGGTCATCCTGAAGTTCCTCAGCCACTGCCCGTTATTCCAATCCTCCAGCACCAGCTGGTCCCACCACTCACTGCTGGTGGCGAAGGACCGTTGGAGCAAGATAATGGGGGCCTGAGGAAGGAGCAGCAGGGCCCTGGCCGGGGCCTGGAGGCTGGGGCCCAGGTGGGCAACCCAGCCACACAGCTGGAAAAGCACAGCTAGCAGCATGACCAGCAGGCTGGCCAGGGTGGAGAGGAGGTCCTCCTTGGGGCACATCTGGGTAGGCATGGTGCGCAGCTCTGTTCCCGAGCACATCGTCTGTCCCGCTGTGTGCAGCCTGGCAGCCTTGAGCACGTGTATGGAGGGGGTGTTGGGAGGGGCCCTTTAAGGGGTCAGTTGACTGCGAGCCCAGAAGGGCTTGTTGGCCATGAGACCCCACACCTGCATCATTTTCTGGCCCCTTACTTTGAAGTGGGGGCTATTGGTGTGTAGATGCTTTACTTCGAAGTAGAGGGAGCCTACTTCTAAGTAAGGGAGGACTGCTTTTTGTGTGTAGACACACTACTTTGAAGTTGCTCACTTCAAAGTTGTACTTTGAAGTAAGCAACTTCAAAGTTATTCTGTAGTGTAGATGTGGCCACAGTAACCTTGCCAAACAAAGACAGGCTGGTGGTGATAATTAACATCAGAAGGATTTTGATTCGTATTCTGACTTGTTTGTTTATCTTCTGTTTGCAATTCTTCCATATCTCTTTCAGGTAGTCTAAATTTTAAGAGAATGACCCTATACAAAATATTTAAAGTTTTTTTTTCCTGCTCTAAAAAAGGACCTTTTTAGGCTATTCTTCTACCGCCTTGTTTTTGAGCATTCTCCCTCATGTCTCTCTCTAAAACAGTCAGGGTTTTTTTCCTATTTAGTGTACTCTTGCATCTGTCCCTTTTCCCTCATATCATGTCTCTTTATGTCATGCTTCTCCTTTGTGTCAGTCCAGCTTTCATCCTTTCTTCTTTCCCCCTATATGCAGCATACATATGCATGTTTTCCTCTTTACGTAGCTGACAGCCACATGCTGTGCACCTCGCTCACGAAGGGAGTTTGCCTCCTAGGTTTGCCATGTACTGAGACAGGTTCATTTAACAGAAGCCCATACATTTGTGATCAAGAAAATTCCCATTTTTAGCTATAATAGATCAGTGCATACTATATTCATGGAACAAAAAAGCAGTCCTGTAACACTTCAAAGACTAACAAAATAATTTATTTGGTGATGAATTTTCTGCTTACTCTGAATTTTCCAGATCTGAAGAAGTGGGTCTGTCCCACAAAAGTTCATCACCTAATATATTATTTTGTTAGTCTTTAAAGTGCCACAGGACGGCTTTTTTGTTTTGTGAAGATACAGACTAATAGGGCTAACTCTCTGTGTATGTTCATGAAATGCAAGTTGATTTGAATTGATTCATCACTGTAAGGGTAGATGCCATTGTGTTGTACTTTCACCGGAAAAAAACAAAATGGAACTCATGATATTACACCACTCCTTACCGCCCATAGGATATCTGGGTCTTAGCCCACAAAATAGTTGCTGTGCTATTGCACAGGATGGGAGACGTAAGTGTTGAGTAAAGCTGGGAATTACTTGTGAAGTATTTGTTTTGTGGGAATTCTAATATGTGACACTCAATTCAGTTCATGGTCACACTGAATCAGATCAAAGGTCTTTATAGGCCAAGTATCCTGTCTTCTGACAAAGCCAATGCCAGGTGCCCCAGTAGGAAAGAACAGAACAGGCAGTCATCAAGTGATCCACCCCTGTCACCCATCCCCAGATTCTGACAAACAGAAAGAAGCTAAGTATACCATCCCTGCCTATCCAGGGTCATAGCCATTGATGGGCCTATCTTACATGAATTTATCTAATTCTTTTTGAACTCTATTAGATTCTTGGCCTTCACAACCTCCTCTGGCAAAGAGTTGCACAGGTTGACTGTGTGTTGTATGAAGTACTTCCTTTCATTTGTTTTAAACATTCTGATAATTTATTTCACTTGGGCTGTTTCTACACCAATTTCAGGAAGAAGAGACCTCCAGAAGAAAGACTTCCTTCCTGAAGACCCCCGGGGTCGCGCTTCTACATGGTGTTTTGGAGTCTGGAAGAACAGTCGTCCGGACTCCAAATCACATGACGTTATGCTAATGAGGCACAGGGAATTTGCATCCGCACCTCATGAGCATCTTTCGCTTCGTGGCTTGTGTAGAAGGAAGGAGGTAGCCTGTGCAGAAACAGCCTTGGGGTATGCTTACACCACAGCGTTATTCTGAAATAAGCTATTCGGAAAAGAGATTCTGGAAAAGCCTATTTTGAAATAATGCTGCTACACACACAATGCATTTTGAAATAGCACTTTGCTATTTTGAAATACAGCCTCTACACACAACAGAAGCAATTTCAAACAGAGCCTTGGATTCACTATGGTTTATTTCAAAATAAGCAATAGTCCCTGTCTAACCTGCATCTATTTTGAAATAGGTGTTATTCCTCATGCAATGAGGTTTACCTACTTCAACATAAGTCAACTGCTATTTCAAAATTATTTTGCATCAGTGGTTTTATTTGGTAGATGCTAGGAAAGTTATTTCAAAATAACATCTGTTATTTCAAAATAACTTTGCCGTATAGACATATCTTTGGCGATCTCTAGTTTTTGTGCTATGGAAAGAGTAAATAACTCCTCCTTATGCACTTTTTCCACACCAGTCCTGATTGTAGAAACCTCTATCATATCACCCCCTTACTCTCTTTTTCAAGCTGAAAAGTACCAGTTATATCTCTCCCCATATGGCAGCTATGCCATACCGCTAATAATTTTAGTTGCCAATTCACGCTTCTGGCTTCTGAAACACCAGAATGGAGAACAAATATGCAAACTCTCTGTCACATACACACATAATGCTCCTGACATAAAAGAAGGTGGGTAGTTACAGAAGTAGGCATCAAAATGCTCAAAATTCTTATCTTGACTCTGCTACTGATATTAACTCTTTGTACACTTCAGTATAGTAATATTACTTACTAACGTGTATATTTATAGACTGCTTTATAAGCAAAGTTCACATAGAAAATCAGTTTTGTATCCTGGGTTACAACCCTGGTCTGTTAACTTCTAGATAGAACTCATCAAAAATATGGAAAATCATTTCATGAAAAATATCTTTCACTGACAAATTTAAAATTTTGCAAATTTCCAATCTTCGGTTTCTACTCCTGTGTCTAATTATTGAAGCTTGACGATAATGTCTCCTTGGAAAACCACTTCTGTGCTTCTATTTTTCCATCTGAAAAATGTGGTCTATTGTGTTTTTACTTTATCCCAAGCAACTTACAAAATTATAAGTAGTTTGATATCCTCAGTCATGTAAGCATGTTCTAGCCCATATGCAGTGGGTGTGGTAAGGATGTGAATTCATCCCCTCACCCATATTCAGTTTATCGCCCTTCCTCCTTCCTGCACTGTGCAGGGGGGAGCCTACAGGGAATGATGGGGGAACTCAAGGCACCCTAGGAGCTAATTCCTTGGCCAGCTTCCTGCCTAGAGAGGAGAAAGGACTACATTTCCCAGCATGCTCTTGTCTACTAGCATCAGGAATCTAACTATGAACCTGACTTAGACACTGCTGTGAACTTACTGTCATGCAGAAAAATTTGCTGTTCCCTAAAATCTATTTCATTACTATTAGCCTACAAATAGTCTTAACAGAAAAACTCTGAAGATGAAGATGAATATTTTGGATTATTTTTTTCACTTGCAATATTATCGCAAGATCCTGGAAGGTAATTTCTATAAAAACCTTTATTACTGTGTAAATTTTGAGTGTGTTATAACAAAGTCATTTTACCAATCACGCCTTCCACTCAAGTTTTTCATTAGCCTCTCTTATGCACACTGATACCATGACTATTTTAAGCTCCCTTATATATAAAAATTCTTTTATATGGGCCTGATGTTTGAAATATTAGTGTCACTTCACAAATGGAGCAGCTTTGCAAAAATTTTAGGAAAGATTTCCCAATTTTGCAGCATAATATAGCTGAATCTCAGTGCTTATGAAGTCTCAGTGCCTATGATTTTCAAATGCATTATCTGTTCTGTGACAGCAACTCCTTACATAATTTTGTCAACTGGTATTCATGAACTACTTACATAACAGATAAAGAAACTGAAACTACTTCAAATAATGTAAAAATGAGAACTTCACAAGCAGAATAGATTAAATTTGACAATGATTTGTTACAAATGATTTGTATATCTGTAGAGTCCAACTTAAATAACAAATTTGGTGCCCATAGCCGTTGACAAATTCAGAATTAATTCTGATGACTGAAAAAGTTGTTAACTTAGAGCTAAGCTGGCTTTTTTCCTGGGCAGCAAAATTGAGACTTCCCGAAAGATAAAACCTGTTTTGTGGGGCTAGGGGATTATGAAGGAACTGGGGCTGAGGGGAAATGTGATTTTCAGACTTCTGAAAGAGTATTGAAGTACAAGAAAACAAAACACTAAAAGAGCTTGAAAATAAGGTCATACTTTGTGCTGGTGTAAATTGACACAACGCTGCTGAAGTTAGTGGTCCTATCTTGATAAATACCAGCTAAGGATTTAGCCCATTTTTGACAGTCTCGGTGACAAAATGTTTCATAGATATTTGCTTGATAGAACTTGTAGAATTTAGAGTTGTTTTGCTTGACTGATCCTTTGTGTGTGTGCCTTCCCTCTCCACCTACCATGCTGAGGGCTGTGTCATTTGGCATGACACCATTGTATTCAATTGAGTAGTGGCTGCGGGAGGCCAGACAGCATATGTCCTTGGGCCATACAATTGCTATTTAGTTACATGTACCCTGCAAAGCCAGAGGCACTCAAGGGAGGACAAAAAGAGTCACATTAGCAACAATAGTACCAAATGCCTATGCAGTGTTATGTAAATGCTTTTGGTGATGAAGTGTGTGCTATTTCTTCTCAGCTGCCTACAATGTTGTACTATGTATAGTAGGTTGTTTCTGCTTGCAATGAAGAATTCATAACTAATATTGTTGGCTACCTGTCCTGATGAAGTGAGTTAAAACTATATAGTGTCAGATGGGCTAATACCTTTGTCTTTTCTTAACAATGACTTCACTCGTATCTTCCTCCCACCACCTTTGTGAAGAAGAAGAAGAGTGGAAGCGGCTGCTTTTGAGATCTGTAGAACATGTCCAGCAGTTCCTTAATCTCAGGCTTTTTGTAAACACAAAGGTTGTGTCTTCACTAAAAGAAATCTTTGAAATAGCCATGCTAATGGCCATTTTGAAGAATACCAATTAGGCACTTAAATGCATATTCAGAGCCTCATTAGCATGCTGCTGGACGAGGCACTTCGAAATTGCTACTTTTTATTCTCGCATGGCTCGTCCAAACAGGGGTCCTCTTCAAATGGACCTCGCTATCTTCAAAATCCCCTTATTCCTATCTGGTCATAGAAATGAGGGGATTTCGAAGTTGGTGAGGTCCTTTCGAAAAGGACCCTCATCTGGATGAGCCATGCAGGGGCAAAAAGCAGCAATTTCGAAGTGCCATGGCTAGCGGCATGCTAATGAGGTGCTGAATTTGCATTTCAACGCTTCATTAGTATTCTTTGAAATGGCCATTAGCATGGCTGTTTCAAAGATTTCTCTTAGTGTAGATGTACCCATACTGTACAAATTTAATTAAAACCCCGACGAATCTAGGAAAGGATTTGCCTACGTACCAAACAAGTTTGGGTTTCTTATATAGTGCTGATTTAACTAAATCAGTTTCTAAACTGTTACCTTTCTGTTTGTTCACAAGGCCTTTTCCCTAACTAAATATAGAGATACAAAAAAATAATTTGACAAAAATCTTTAATTTCCTCTTATCACTGGAGCAACATAACCAAAAGTGGTATCAGTGTTCTCTTGTTAGAAGCAGAATGTTTATTGGCACTGCCATCAGAAGCTGTGCACTGATGGTACGGAGTAGGATTGAGAGAGTACAGAAGCTATTTAAATGTGTGTGTGGAGGGGGAGCAGGGATTCTTTAAATGTGTTGTAAAAGTAATTCTTTTTATTTTAACTAACCATCTAAGCGCTCCCCCACCAAGAAACAAAAAATGCAACTAACAATAAACGTAAATGCCTGGCTTTTCCATCCATTCATGTTGTCTCTTTTTTTTAAAAGCACTCTGGTTCTGATCCAATTCATCCTGAAGTTGAATAAAATATGAATATTTTAGTCATTTCAATACGCATTGGATTGGGCCCTTTGTAGCTAGGCTCTAAAGGTGTCTGCTTCCTATCATTTTGGTAATGCTGTATTTTACTCAAGTTACAAAAAATAAATTACTTGTAACAGTGTTGCCTTCCCTTTTAAAGCCCAGGAGACTTGGGGGTAGCTCAGCCCTGTTCAGTCAGTCCTACATGTGATTTAATTAATTGTATCCCAACCTGAGGGGCAGAAGTGAGGGAATCAGGTGTCAGTATGAGGCCCAGCTGTTCACCACAATCAAAAGAATATAAGAGTGTAAGAGAATGCAGTCAGGAGGTGGGCTAAGAACAGCACAGAGCATTTTAAGATCCTATGGGAAGCCCTGATATACAGGCTATAAGAAAAAAGGAGTCCCTGGGAAAAAATAGTAGGCCACTTGTACACATTCACAATCCTCCAGAAGATGATCTTCTGGAAGACAGCTTCTGGAGGATTGTCTTCCAGAAGATCACATCTACTGGTTAAACATGCTCCAAAAGATCTGCCCCTTCTTATGGAAGATCGGGTCTACACATGCATGGGTGCTCTTCTGGAAAAGCAGGGCAGGAAATGGTGTGGATGGGTCACGTGGACGGAGAGCCATTCTGGGGCTGCAGGCTACGTGGCCCTTTAAATGGACCCACCCAAACAGCCCCTCCCTGCACAAGCTGCCAAAGCCTCCTGTGCTGCTTGCAGCAAGGCTGATCCAGGTCCCTGTCCTGACTGCCCCAATCAGCAGGCATGGACCCCCAGCAGCTGCGGGCCAGCAGGATTACCCTGACTCACAGTCTGGCCATCCTCCTGGCCACTCTCCTTAGCCTCCTCTGGTGACAGAGACCCAGGCTCGTGGGTCCCGACCCTGCACCGCACCTACCAGACCCCTGCCTCCAAGGCTGCCCAGCATGTCTGGACCCACACCACCAGCACGGACTTGTGGGACAGGGTCATCGTGGGGGAGTGGGACAACAAATACTGGCTGTAGAATCTCCAAATGAAGAATGAGACCTTTCTGGAGATCTGCAGCTGGCTTGCCACCATGCTCTGCTGCCAGGACACCTGGATGAGGCTGACCCTCTCCATGGAGAAGTGCATGGCCATCACTATATGGAAACTGTCCACCCTGGACAGCTACTGGTCCATTGTGCGGCACTTCGGGGTGGGAACATCCACTGTCAGGGCCATCATAGTAGAAGTAAGCAATGCCCTGGGCCCCACCCCAGCCAGGGGAGTAGGGAGGGAGCTGAGGGGCATGGGGGACCCCAGCATCCAGGGGGCAGGGGGGCCAGGTTGGGGGGGTGGGTGGGCATAGCTCAGGGGGACCACCACACTCCCACTTCCAGAGGGGTGCCCCGGTGGGGGGCAGAGCCCCGTAGGTAGGGGGCCAGGGAAGGAGAAAGGGCACCCCATGCATGGCCATGAGTGTGCCCGCTCTCATTCCCATGCAGGTCATGACAGCCATCAATGACTTGCTGGTGCAGCGGCTGGTGCACATGGAGGACTTGGATGATCTCATCAAGGTCTTTGTGGAGCTTGGGTTCCCCTCAGGAACTGGGGCAATTGATGGGATGCATATCCCCATCAGGGTCCTGGACCACAGCAGCAGCCACTACGTGAACTGCAAGGGGTAATGCTCCATCACGCTCAAGGCCATGGTGGACTTGCTGGGGAGGTTCATGTACATTTACATGGGCTGGTCAAGCAGGGCACACAATGCATGCATCCTCTGGAACTCCGCACTGTTTCGCCGGATGGGGGATGGAACATTCATGCCCCGGCAGAAGAATGTCATCGGGGAGGTCTGGCCTACCCCTTGCATCCCTTGTTGATGTGTACACACATGGGCCGCCTCACACCCTCCCAGTGGCTGTTCAAAGCCCTGCTTACATGGGCCTGGTACCTGATCAAGTGCATTTTCAGCCATTTGAAGGTGAGGTTCAGATCTCACCTCACCTGCCTCAATGTGGGAGTGGAGAATATCCCACAGGTCATGGCTGCCTCCTGTGTCCTCCACAAGCTCATCAAGACATGTGAGGGGACCATCCCACAGGGCTGAATGGTGCAGCTGGCACCCATGTACCAGCAGCCCTCCATGGCCCCCGACAGGTGGTTCAACCATGATGAGGTCCACACTTGGGAGGCACTACAGGAAGCATTTGCCCAAGGGGAGTACTAACCTCCCTCACCCTCCTCCACAGGTCTCCCCTACCTCCTATCTTCCCCCACAATAATCAGGCATATGGGCGGGCGGGGCAGTGCCAACTGTAATAGTGTATATAAAACAAAACTTACAACCATAGGAAACAATTGTAAATAGTTGGTAGGAACCAATAAGCATAGATGTCAAAACCAGAACCTGCATAACTATGTACATGGGGGTCAGGGAATGGGAGCATACGAATTTGGATGGGGCCTGGAAGAGGGATGGTGGGGGCCCTACTCGAAGGATGGGGTGGAGGGCTGCAAGCCCCAGCACCTGTGAGTGCCCCTCCCACCACAGATGCACGGTCCCCTGCAGGGTGCTGATGAGGTCGGGAGTACCAGGAGGTAAGGGCAGTCTGTTGCAGGCCTGGGATCAGAAGTGGGGTGTGGGGAGATGGGACCCTCCAAGGGGCAAGCTGTGGCCACAAGCCAGGCCATGAGGCTCCTGAGGGCAGCTGTGGGCAGGCCTGGGGGCAGTAGGGCAGACAAGGCCTCAGGGTCATGGCCTGGGGGGGGCAGGAGCAGCAGGGGGGTCAGGGGAGCAGTGAGGCAGGGACCTCATGGGGAGCAGCAGGGGGCAGAAGCGGTTGGGGGCTGGTCAGCCAGGGCCCCACACAGGCCCCACACACTGTGCAGAGCATTCCCACCATCTCCTCCCATGTGTCCTGCCACCAGTTTAGTTCAGCATCATTGAGGGCCAGATGCCTCTCCACAAGGGTGTTCTGGTGGTGTAGGGTGGCTGTGTAGGCCACGTCCTCATCCTCATGACCCCAGCGTTGAACCTCTGGATCCATGGCCACCTTTCTGTGGGAGGTGGGGCTGGTCTGCGTCCGGCTGCCAGGCTGCTGAGTCCTCCAGCCTGGATGGAGCTAGTGGGCCCTGGGCTCCTTGTCCAGTTCTTCTGCCCCTTGGCTGGCACCACTGTAAGATGGGGTGGGGAGGAGGGGGGTCAGTGTCGCATCCGGACCCTGTGTGCCATGACCCTGGCTCCTATGGGTGGCTAGCCCCCACTCCAGACCCATGGAGTCTGGATCTCCCAAATGCTTGGTACACTGGCCTCTGGGGCACAATGCCGGGGTGGTGGCATTGTCTGTGCTGACCATCCCTGAGAATGGGCTTCTGGGCCTTGGGGGGCTTGCCTGGGGAGTGGATGGGTTGGGTGCTGGCATGCTGCCCGAGGGTCCCCTGGCACGCTCGTGGGGCTCTCCATAGGGGAATACTGCCAGACATTGCCTGCAGGCATGGCCATGGCCCCAGGCCCCATTCTGGCATGAGGCATCTGAGGTTGGGGCATCACCTTGGGGCCTGTGTGTGCCCTACACCCCTGGGGATGTGCCACGCATGTGCTTATCTGAGGTGGCCTCAAACAGGTCAGGTGATGCCTGACTGAAGGTGGCCTGGCTGCTGATGGCTGCGGGCAGCTCTACCGTGAGGGAACCATTGCAGGACTCCCCACTGTATGGGATCCACAGTGGCAGGGCCCTCCTTGCCCTCTGGTGCAGCATGGGCCTCTGCTGTGGCCAGTTGAATGGTGACCCAAGGTGGTGATGTGTCGTCCCCTGCCAGGAGGTCCCACAGCATCCTGAAGAAGGAGTAGCTGGCTGGGGCATGGCCAGACCTGTTGGTGCTGTCTCCTGCCCACATATACCCTGGCACAGCTCCTTCACTTTCAATCAGACCTGCTCAGGGGTCTGTGAGGGGTGGCCTCAGGCAGCCCTTGCCGAGCTGCGCGAATCTGGGAGCATTGCAGTGGTGCCCGCTGGTGTCCTGGAGGACGTCCTCATCATGCCACTGCCCCAGGTTATCCTGGAGCTGGCTTTCTCCAGGAGGTGGCCCTCCATTTAGGAGCCCGGTAGGGGTCCTGGCTGTCCTTGTTTGGGTTTCTGGAGCTGCCCTGGGGCCGTGGGGTGCTGGCCTGCTGGCCTTCTGACCAGCTTGGAGCTTGGTGCCTGATGCAGGGCCTCACTAGAGTGTGGCTGGTAGTTCTGCAAGCACTGCCTGCTTCCACACCCTCAGTTTCCTGCCATGGGGTCTCTGGGTCCTTGTAGCTTTAAAAGCCACAGGACCCAAAGACCATAGAGCCCAGCTGGGGCCGCCTGAAGCTTTTCCACTCTCTGGTGGGCTTCCGCCATGGTGGACTGCTTCTTCCAAAAGAAGCAGTCCACAAGCGTCTACACAGGCTTTCTTCCAGAAGATTTTTCTAGAAGAAGGCCCACTTCCTGGTTTCACAGCAGAGTAAGGAATCTAGAAGGCCATTTCTACACATATACGTTCTGATATATGCTAATATAAATCCTGAAATATGCTAATAAGGCATGGATGTAAATTCCCCATGCCTCATTAGCATAAGGTCACATGATTTGGAGTCCAAAAGAAGCTCTTTCAGACTCCAAAACAGCTTGTAGAGGCATGGCCCCTTGGGGGATCTTCTGGGCTTGGTATCATGAAATTTCATGAAAATTTTTGGGAAGAAGGGGCCTCCAGAAGGAGGACTTCCTTCCAGAAGACCCTCCAGGGGCCATGCTTCTACATGCTATTTTGGAGTCTGAAAGAGCTTCTTCTGGACTCCAAATCATCTGACTTCATGCTAATAAAGTGCAGGGAATTTACATCCATGCCTCATTAGTATATTCTGGATGTTTGTTAGCATGCCTTCTGAAAGTGGCATGTGTAGAAATGGCTGAAGATGTGGTGTCTTCTTCTGGAAGGAATCCAGAAGAGCACCTGGCATGTGTAAATGCACCACTGATCTTCCAGAAGAAGGCACTGCTCTTCTGGAAGATCATGCATGTGTAGAAGTGGCCCTAGAGTCCTTAGGAGGGAGAGCAAGGGGAAAACCTATCAGGCCTAAAAGAATCAAGTTGGTTGCATGTCTTGTTTGGATGTTTAAATTGGACTTCTCTTTCCCAGCCAGAGAATAAACTAATCAAACTGGGCTGGACTGAGTTGCTCAGAAGAATACCTCTGCAGCAGCTGATTTTCCCCCCTTCCCACCTGCATCCCCCGCAAAAAAAAAAAAAAAAGAGAGAGAGAGAGAGAGAATCAGAGAGAGAGAGGTATAGATGAAGTGCCTACCATATCACATCCTGGCATAAAGGGTAGGTTCTGGTGGTGGGTGCCCTTCCCCTATACAATGACTTGGGGAAAGATTTTTCAGACATGCAGTGGGCAAGTAAGTATGCAATTCCCATGGCCTTTCAAATGTCTTCTGGCAAATAGTTACACATATGGTTCCTGTTCCTCTACACATGAGTTCAAGATGTCTGTGGGGCTAGTCATGCTAAAAGTTAAGCACACCACTTTTACTCTTCCAAGTAAAAACATAGAATGATCAGAGTACAGTTCATATTGCACTCTCACTTCTGTTTTGGCTTTCACTTAATAAAAATGTTTATAATATAAAGGTAAATATTTTAGTAAACAGGCCTGTGTAAAAACTATCACATAAAGCCATGAGATTTTTAAAACACACAAATAAATAAATTAAGCAGATAAGCATATTTTTAGTATTTCTTCTATTTAGACACAATAATAAAAAGAAAAAAAAGCCACAGATACCAACTACAAGCCAGCACGTCACCTAGCATAAATTGATACCACTCCATTGACCCAGTTGAGGTTTCTGCTCTTTATCTGGACTTTCAGTAAGATCTCTCTGAAACCACCATCCTATCAGCCTGGATTTTCCATAGCAGTTTTTTTCAGTCCTGTGCTATGCCAGTGTTTGAAACAGAGTAAAGGTTAAAGTGGGATTTAGATGAGAAAAAAGGAGCTTTATTCCTCTAGGTAGTACATTTTCTCTGTTTGAAGAGTAAGGGATGAATTGGTGGTGCTTCTGCCAATGGGATGGGTCAACTTTTATTACCCCCTCAAACTCAGCTGTATTCTGGGCTAAGTAGCTACTCCCTAGGCTGGGGAAGATCTTTTAGCTATGGATGAGCTTATGCCTGCCTACAATCCTATACTCAGTAGGAATAGGATGGAACAGAGAAATCAGAGCTAGTGAGTAGGTCTTTGGGGAGACATGCTGTGCACACTAGTACTGTCCAATCCAAGAAATAAATTAGGAATACTGCAGACTATTATTGTTTGTGGCTATGTCTACACTAGACATAGAAGTCAACTGCAGATATGTGATTTTAGTTATCCAGTTGCATAGCTAAAATTAACTTATCTGTAGTCAACTTCCATGTCTGTCTACATAGGAGAAGGTCAAGGGGAGTGTTTCTCCCTGTAACCTTCCTTATTCCTTGCCTAGTGTGAGGAGCACAGAGGGTTGACTTTGATCCCTGAGAGCGCTGTGTGTGAAATAAAACCCCAGAAGATTGATCCTGAACTTGTTGATCTTCCGGGGTATTGTAGAGGTTGCTTGTGTCTGGCTTTAAATTACATCCTTATACATAAGCAATTTGACCACTTTTTTTGCATGATTTTTGTTTAGTTGGGAGTTTGTTTCTTTCCAGTCTTAGGAAAAAGCAGCAGCTGTTTCCCTTTTCTCATCCTTATTTTGCCCTGTTCATCATCTAGGGGTATGAGTCTCATGTCAAATGTGAGAGGCCCTGGATTTAATTCCCAGACAAGCCCTTGCTCTTCTGTTAGTCAGCAGGAGGGGTAGGGAAGTGGTTTGTGCATTAGCCTTGTAAATCCGGGCTTGTGAGTTCACTCCTTGACAAGGTCATACGGGGTCTGGATGAACGGGCTTCTCTAAAAAAGAATCTGTCAGGGAGGGTGCTCCCAAGAAGGCAGAGGACCGGACTCAATGACCTCTCCAGGTCCCTTCCAACTCTTTGAGATATGTGTATCTCCCTACTTTATTGTCAGAGATTCAGCAGAGAATAAATACCTTTGTTATAGAGAGTGGAAACTTAAATAAGTTGGCAAAACCTACAATTTTATAATGATGTCATCTTCTCTAGACTTTCCCATGTCTGTTAAATATAGCAGTCTCCCAAAGAAATAATTCAATGCAAATTTCATTTATGTTCACAAAACTTCTTGTGTCTTAAGTGCATATGTCAGAGGTTTATGACTCTAGGTTAAATCTTGTACTATGATTCCTCTTATACACAGGCAAGGCTACCACTGTACTGAAGACTTATCCATCTTTGTGCTCTTGGCTTTCTTTTTCCTCTGCATCCTAAAGATCTCCTTTTTCTTTAAAATTCTGTTTGTTCTTGGGTTCCTCTGTTCCAGACACCATGTCTTGCCTAGCACAGTTATTTTTCCACCAACTTACATATATCCATGGGGGGAATTCAGAAGTTTTACAACAGGTTAAATAAAAAGTACTAGCATAGAATCATAGCACACTAGGCTTGGAAGGGAGCTCGAGAAACTGAGTCCAGTCTCCTGCCCTCATGGCAGGACCAAGCACCTTCTAGACCATCCCTGATAGATGTCTAGCTAACTTACTCTTAAATATCTTCTCTAGGCAATTTATTCCAGGGTTTAACCACCCTGACAATAGTACATTTAGAATAATACTAGAAAAAACAGGTATCTCTAGTAAGCAAATAGTGAGTGTGTTTCACAGCAAAGATCTGGCTGGGAAGCATACACATTCCTAAAACCACTCATTAACATTCTTGACTGGCTTCTCCCAGCATCATCTGTAAAGAGGAGAGATGCAAATATGGGCTGAAAAGACTACCTTGGGGGTGGGGAATAGGAAAAAGCCTTCCAACGAAACATGTGAAAAGCAGAAGGAATCTAGAATAGTTTTCAGGACAGTGTGTATGCTGCTGCATGATTCAAATTAAAAATGGACATTGCGTAGGTAATAGGGATACCCTATTCAGTGAGGATATACGTGTAAATGCATTTCTTGATGATTGTCCAATATTCTGAAGATCATGCTGACACCCCAAAGATCAAAATGCAACTAAGCTATGATGATTCCCTACAGGGACAGCAAGGTGTCCCAATCTAACTGATCAAGGGGTCAATGAAAGGAAAGGCTCAGATTACATTGTACCTGACTTCTGTAGAGCAAGGACTAGGCATGTTAAACTCCCTTGAGGTTTTAATCCGATATTCTCTCACCTTAACATATGTTGCTTTTAATTAGACATCTTGAGTCCTAGCTTGCTTGGGAATTTAACTCAGATCATCCATGACAGAGAGAACCTTTCAGCCTCTGAGGAATGGTAGTGAAGAGATGGCGTCTGCAGCTGAACTCTCCAGTGTTCTTCCTCCAAAAAGAGGGCTCTGCAGAGGCCTCCTTCGTGAGGCGTGTCACTTGCTAGGATGTGATCTGATGGACACCTGGAGAAAGTCTTTATGTTAAAACTAAGTTTGCTCAGGATTCAGAATTTAGTTTGTCAAAACTTAAAAGAATAAAATTCATCCTCCCTACATAGCAGCTTTGCTGTTGGGATGCTGATGTTGAGGATAGGCCTGCAGATAAAATCATAGTACAGGAAAGGACCTAGAGAGGTCTAGAAGAGGAAGGGAGCTGGAAAAGTCATGTAAGCCAATCTTTTGCACTCAAGACAAGACAAATTATTTTTAGACCATCCCTGACAAGATGTCTAATATGGTCTTAAAAATCTCCAGTGTTGGAAATTTCCTAGACAAAGTATTCCAATTCTTAGCTATCCTGACTGAAAGTTTTTCCTCATATGAATCCTAACTCCTCTCCATCTTCTTGCTGCAATTTCTTTTATCACACCTCTTTGAATCTTCCCTTCTCCAGATTAAAAACACACTTTTTTCAGTTTTCCTTTGTGGGTCATATTTTCTAGACCTTTAGTTATTTTTGGTTGCTCTTTTCTGCACTTTTTCTAATTTGTGTATCTCTTTTCCTAAATATGACACCCAGAACTGGGCACAGTATGCAGTTGAGGCCTAATCAACACAAAGTAAAGTGGAGGAATTACTTCATGTGTCTTGTGTACAACTGTCCTCTTAATACATTCTAAAATGATCTCAGAGGAGTAGTCATCTTAGTCTGTATCTTCTGTATCTCCTGCTAGATTCCATAATGATCTTTGTCTTTTTTTGCAACAGTGCAATACTGTTGAGCCATATGTAATTAGTGATCTATAATGACCTTCAGATCACTTTCTGCAGTATTCCTTCCTTGGTAATCATTTGTTTTTTGATATATGTGCAACTGATTTTTCCTTCTTACGTGGACTAGTTTGCAGTTGTCCTTGAATTTCATCCTATTTATTTCAGTCCACTTCTCTAGTTTGTTCAGATCATTTTGAATCATTTTCTTAACCACTAGTAATCCCTCCCAATTTGGTATTATTGGCAAACTTTATCAGGACTCCACTTGATATGCCTTTCTAGCTTGATTGTGAAACAATGATAACTATTCGCTGGGAATGGTCTTCCACCCTGTTAAGCGTTCCCCGTGTAGTAGCTCCATCTAGGTTGTATTTCCCTACTTTATTTATAAGAAGGCCTCACAAGACAGTATCAAAATCCTTACTAAATCCTATACACTATGATGAGAGAGGAGATTTAAAAATTTAGATGGGATATACCATGTAAGAGATTCCAAAGTAATTATTCAAGAAGACTTCAGTGTATTCTGTTCTTTTTTTTCTGCTCTTTATTTTCAATACATAAAAGGGAGTACTAAAAGTGAGTGCTGTTTTTTACCTTGTAATAGATGATGAACTAATAGACATTTTCCAACACTTTCTATACTGTGGTGCTAACTATTTGAAATGTCTAATTGAAGACATAAGGCTGAAGTCCTAACAAGTAGTGGGATAACTTGTCAGAGGAAAATTAGAGGACAGATGAGACTGGAAGTTCTTAGGAAAATAATCAGAGCTAAGTAAAGTGCTTAATTTTGGGGAAAATGCAATTATCTAGTATGGTCTGCCATCAAAATCCAGTTACTTCGGACAAATGATCACACCTGTCATCATCCACCAAACACCAAAGTATAACCCAACTGTTATCAGCATGGAATTCAGAAGAAACTTTCAGAGGTCTGGTAGTGCATTATTATTTGCTATGTGTGTTATACACCTTCCTTTGAAACTTTTTGTACTGGCTATGGTTGGATTACAGGACACTGGGCTCAATGGATCTAATCTGATATGGCCATTCCGATGTTATACATGCTACTAGGTTCTGGCCAGAGGAAAATGAACCTGATAAAAACTGGTCAGAAGAAGCTTCATGGGGTTCATGAATTATACAGTTAGGGCTTGACTCTTATTTTAAAAAAAGTTCTTTCTCCCTGGTTGTAACTGCATCAAACTGGTAAGGTATTAGAAGGGATTTTTAGAAGTGCTCAGTTTTGACTCAGCAATGAGTGTTTTTGAAAATCCTGCCCTTGCTAATAACCCAGTGCTGCCTACTTCCCTTTGGTGTTTAAAAATGTGGCTTCCTGTTATGAAACAAAAGTCTAATGTGACACTGCGGGTCTATTTCTGCAGCCTCCAATCCTGAATGAATTCTCTGGTTGCTGCCACATTCTAAATGTTAATAGTACTGTTTTGCAAATTTCATCATCATCATCATCATCCTCAACAACAACAACAATAACAACCATGGGCTAAGCACCCATTCGTATCTGATGCCTCCCTCACTATTTCTTTCCATCTTTGCCTCTCCAGTGTAGAGTGGCTTAGTTTCTGTGGACTAGCTCTGCACCAATCTACTATATCATCTATCTATTCTCTGTGGGGTCTTCCTCTCCAATTCGAACTGTCCATTACGCTGAATAACAGGTTCTTGATTTTTTGTTAATCGTTCATTTTGCAGATGTGCCCTAATAGCTGTAACTTTCATCGTATAACCTTCTGCAGAAGGTTCTCTTTCAGCTGTCACTTCCTATATAATTCCTCGTTGGTGACCTCCTGCATCCCTCCTATTCTCAGGATCTTTCTATAACAACTCCTCTTAAATGGCAATATCGTTCTCTTAGAATCTTTCATTATCACCCATCTCTCACATCTGTACATAACATGCTGCTGAGTACATACATTTTCAAGATGCTCAGCTTCATTCCTAAGCTAATCACTTTGTTTTTCCAGACCTTATTCACCACCTTCACACTTGCTCTTGCTTTCAGTAGTCTAGTTGCTATTTCCTTCTTACAGTCTCAATCATATGTTATGTTGCTTCCCAGATATGTGAACTTCTCTACACTCTCTAGTTTGATCCTGTCTACACTGATCTTCCTTCTGATTTTCTTATCTCCAAACACCATTTTTGTTGATCAATGTTCACAATCAGTCCATACTGCTTTCCTTTCTCGTTTAGTACTTGTACTGTTCTCACTCACTTCTCTTCCTCTACTTCAATGATAATTATATCATCCACAACCCTCAAGTTGTTGATTTTCATCCCATGCACAGATGTCCCTTCTACCTTTTTCTTGATCTTGTCCATCAGTCTCTCTAGGTGCAAGATGAAGTTATTCAGTGATATCGGATCTCCTTATCTCATACCTTTACTCATTCTAAACCAACTTCCCATCTCTCCACATGTTCTCACCCTTGCCTCTACATTGTCATTGATATCCTTCAACAACCACATCAGTCTGCTATCCACTCCATATAACTCCAACACCATCCAAGTCACTTTCTGAGCTTTATTGGCAAATGCCTTCTGAAAACTGATGAAGCAATTGTTGATATTCTTTTGTCAAGCTTTCTCTGTTATCAATATTAATGCCAATATCTGCTTCATGGTACTTCTATCTTTCCTGAATCCTCCTTGCTCACCTGCTAGATGCTCTTCTCTATGCAATCTCAGTCTCTCCATGAGTATCATCATCAGCATCTTGCCTAGATCACTCATTAGGGCAACCATTCTGTAGTTCCTGCATTCTAATGAACTTCCTTTCTTGTGTATTGTCACTAGCATGGATATTGTCCATTTCTTAGGTGTCTTCCCTTCTTTGCATGCTATATTACATGGTCGGTGTATTTCCTGAATCATACTTTCTCCACCATATTTGATCATCTCTCCCATGACCTTATTTCCAGGGCTCTTTGTTTCACTGCTCTTTCTACTTTCTCCTTTGAAATATCAGTCTCACTTTCAATTCTCGATGGAGATATCTCTTTCAGTTCTGCAATCAGTCAATGTGAGACATGCGGATCCAACTGTGCTTTGTACAGATAGGTGCAATATTTCATCTGTCACTGTACAATCTTCTCCTTGTTCATGGGCACCTCGTCATTCTCATCTTTGATCACCATGTGCTTCAGCTGTCACTTACTATTAGTATTCCTGGTAATCTCATACACCTGCCTAGTCTTACACTTACTGAAATACTTCTCTATATCTTCACATTGCTCCTTTAACCATTTTGCCTTATCCTCTCTGGCCACATTCCTTACTTCATTGCATTTCACTCTATACTGCTGTTCTGCCCTCTCAGAAACACCACTTATGATCTTCAATGATCTCTTCTCTTGGACCAATTTCAGTGTCTCCTGTGTAATCCACTTCTTATTGATCATCTCTTCTTCTGGAACAGTCTGCATAATTGCCTCTTCTATTGCCGTGGCTATCCCTTCAACTCTCTTATCTAGTTCTTTCTCTGTGCCAGCATTCCTAATCTCTTTGAGCTATACTATCTGTGCATTCCCTATGTGTTCCTCGTCTAGCCTTGTCATGTCTCTTCTTTTCTTAAACTATGTATTACACTTGGGCCGTTTCTACACATGCCACTTTTTCTGAAAGTGGCATGTAATAAATGGTCTGAAAAATGCTAATGAGGCATGGATGTAAATTTCCAGCACCTCATTAGCATACAGTCACATGATTTGGAGTCCAGAAGAAGCTCTTCCTGACTCCAAAACAGCGTATAGAGGTGCAGCCCCTTCAGGGATCTCCTGGAAGGAAATCCTCCTTCCGGAGACCCCTTCTTCCTGAAAATTCCTGAAAAGGAGGATTTCCTTCTGGAAGTTCCCCCGGCAGCTGCACCTCTACGCTCTGTTTTGGAGTCTGGAAGAGCTTCTTCTGGACTCCAAATCATGTGACCGTATGCTAATGAGGCACTGGAAATTTATATCTGTGCCTCATTAGCATTTTTCGGGCCTTTTATTAGCATACCACTTGCAGAAAAAGTGGCATGTGTAGAAATGGCCTTTCTCTTGAATTTCATCTTGATGTTTGCAGTCACTAGACTGGTCCAAGACAATATCTGCTCCTTGGAAAGTTCGGCACTGGTGTACAGATGTTACCCATCTTTTTCTTATCAAGATATCCCATCTTCTTCTTATCAAGATCATATTTAACGTGTCTATCCTATTGCCATATCCACTTCGTATAGTCCTTTTGTTGGAATCTCATGTTGCAGGTCATCATCTCATGCTCCATAGCAAACTCTAGTAGTTTCTCACCTCTTTCATTTCTTTCCCTGTATCCAAACCTTCTGTGACTCTCTCCCAACCTTCCTTATCTGTTCCAGCCTCTGTGTTCCAATCTCTTCTGATGATCAACACATCTCTCTTCAGTATCTCCTCCAGCGTCATTTTCAAGTCTTTATAGAATAGCTCAATCTCTCCCTCCATACTGTCCAACATAGGCACATACACCTGGACAACTGAGATCTTGAATGGTGTTGCTTCAGATCTCACTACCATCATTCTTGCACTCATCAGTTTGTATCCAAACATTGCTCCTCTATCTCTTTTGCTAAGAAGGAATCTGACTCCTGCCTCATGCTTCATTTTGTTCCCTGACCAAATGGCTTCGCAACCACACATCTCTCCTGATGCAATCCAGTGCATCTCTGCCAATCCAAGTATACGGCATCGGTATCTCTCCATCTCCTTTCAAAGCAGACCTAACTTTCCAGTCACCCACAGTGTTTGTATGTTCTGTGTTCCAGTTGATAGTATATGTGTTAGTTGTAATTTTCTTTTGGTAGCCTACTTATCGACTCAACCTCAGTTGCTCAGTTGGTGCCATGGACCTTGTTTATCTGGGTGACATCTGAGCTGGCATCTTTTATCACTTAGTCATACTGGCATCAGATTTCATTCATATTGTTGTTTCATGATTAGCACATCTACACTCATCTGACCAACCCTCCTCCTTTATCCAGGCTTGGGACTGGCATGGAACCTCTAGAAGCTTCCTGGAAGAGTCTTTGCAAATTGACTTGAAGTTTAATAATTTAAGATGAAACAGAGACATTGTAAGAGCAAATCAGATGGCATTTCCAGCAACTAGGTATCACTTCTTTTTTGGAAAAGGATAAAACGTTT
The DNA here is from genome assembly GCF_033958435.1 of Carettochelys insculpta. Lineage (NCBI taxonomy): Eukaryota > Metazoa > Chordata > Testudines > Carettochelyidae > Carettochelys > Carettochelys insculpta. The sequence goes on along the minus strand of NC_134139.1, from coordinate 173,536,463 downwards.
TGGTCCTTCTCATCTCTTCCATCGTGCTCCACCACCCTACCCTCAAGAGGTGGCCCACTTCTTCCCATTCACATCATGTTTTCTTCCATGTTGCCCATTACAATTGGCACATCCCCCTGCCTCAGTTTGTCATGGGTTCATCCTCTTCTCAGTCCCCTTTGACAGAATATTGTTTTGAGGATATCAAAGTATTTACCAACTAAAAAATATTAAAAGTAAATTAGAAATAACAAAATCCATTGGTCATCACTGCGCAGGCCTTCTGTTGCAGGCTCCTCCCTAAGCTTTGTTTATGTGGAACCCTCATCATGCAAAATATTCAACATATGCATAACTCGTTGAAGCATTGTCTTGCTCTGTTTGTACTGTGTTTAGCATGACAGGGGCTTGAGCTATGTCTGGGGCTCCTAGGCAGGGGCTGGAGAGTGCCATTTAAAGTGCGTGTGTGAATTTAGATTTGCATGCCACGCACACCTGACTTTCTTCTTCCCTTCCCAGGAACCCTCCTCTCAACCAACTGTCTTCAAACTTCAGTGACTGGTGTATGGGATCACAGCATGCTTCTGGTCTGGCTCAACTAAAAAGAGATTTGGCCATGGGCTGAATTTCCCCACCTGCCTCTGGCTCCACAACCTATGATCCTAGATTTGAGCATAATGCAAGTAGTAAATAATGATGCACGAACACTTCTATCTATCTCTGAGACATGGGAACTATGTATGTGTGTGGTTATTCATATATGTAAGGATTTGCAACATTGGCACCTAACATTTCAACTCCATAAGGTACTTGGGCATCTGCTGAACTCCAAGCCCATTAGTAATCCCATTAACATCTGTGTGGCTTGGGAAAAACAAAGTCTGCCACGTAGAAGAGCAAAACATTGTTGTATGATACATTGTTCAGATCAAAAGTAAATGTGGCATTTATAGCTGCGCTTGCTTTTATGTTATTCAGTCTACTCACTTGCTTAAAGTTGGATATTTATTCAAGTGTCTTGCTGAATTAGGGCCATAAATTGTAGGTCTTCAGGGACCTTAATTGTGGCTCTCCACCCTCTTGCAAAATTCCTAGCCTATTGTTGGCCTTATTTTTGGTCATGTGACATAAAATTACCAAAACAAATTAATTTAGTTTTACTTTATTTTTAATTTAAGTACTACATCAAAGTGCTTTAAACTGGGAAAACTCCCTTCAGATTCTAGTACTGATCATATCATTTGTTCCACTATGGCTGTGTCTAGACTGGCCCCCAACTTCAAAGGGGACATGGTAATTAGGGTGTTGAGAGATTACTAATGAAGTGCCGTGGTGCATATGCAGCACTTCATTAGGCTAAATCTCCATTGTGGAAAATTCACAAATGTGAAACTTGGAAGTGTCAGCTTGCATGTAGCCGTGGGTCAGCCGCAAGTACTTCAGAATGCCAACACTCCTTCGAAGTCCCTTTACTCCTCAAAATGTTGGGACTTGGAAGGAGCGTGGGCACTTTGAAGTACCCACAGCTGACCCACAGCTACATGCAAGCTGGCACTTCAAAGTTACACACTGTGAAGTTGCTGTGGGGGAGATTTAGCCTAATGAAGTGCTGCATATGCACCACAGCATTTTATTAGTAATCTCCCAATACCCTAATTACCATGCCCCCTTCGAAGATGGGGGCTAGCCTAGACACAGCCTGCGAGATTCAGAATTTACATGATGCTTTCTGATTTAGCCAAAAGAGTTTACTATTGCTTAAGCAAGAGTATAAGCTAGTAAGAATTGTAAAACATTACAGCTGCGTCTACACGTGCACGCTACTTCGAAGTAGCGGCAGTAACTTCGAAATAGCGCCCGTCACGTCTACACGTGTTGGGCGCTATTTCGAAGTTGAAATCGACGTTAGGCGGCGAGACATCGAAGTCGCTAACCCCATGAGGGGATGGGAATAGCGCCCTACTTCGACGTTCAACATCGAAGTAGGGACGTGTAGACGATCCGCGTCCCGCAACATCGAAATAGCGGGGTCCTCCATGGCGGCCATCAGCTGGGGCGTTGAGAGATACTCTCTCTCCAGCCCTTGCGGGGCTCTGTGGTCACCGTGGGCAGCAGCCCTTAGCCCAGGGCTTCTGGCTGCTGCTGCTGCAGCTGGGGGTCCGTGCTGCATATACAGAGTCTGCAACTAGTTGTTGGCTCTGTGTATCTTGCACTGTTTAATGAAAGTGTGTCTGGGAGGGGCCCTTTAAGGGAGCGACTTGCTGTTGAGTCCACCCCGTGACCCTGTCTGCAGCTGTGCCTGGCTCCCTTATTTCGATGTGTGCTACTTTGGCGTGTAGACGTTCCCTCGCTGTGCCTATTTCGATGTTGGGCTGAGCAACGTCGAAGTTGAACATCGACGTTGCCAGCCCTGGAGGACGTGTAGACGTTATTCATCGAAATAGCCTATTTCGATGTCGCAACATCGAAATAAGCTATTTCGAAGTTGGGTGCACGTGTAGACGTAGCCTACATGTATTATTAGAGAGACAAAAGACCCTATTAGATTTAGTAGACCACTCCCCTCCCATTGTAGGATTGTTCACTGCAGCATACCCTCCAGTAGTTTGGTATGGTCCAGTTATTAACAGCAAGCAATATGGCTTTGCTATTCCCATAAGAAATTATATCACGGCCTAATAGGTCAGACAATTAGGAATCATTTCCTGATAGTCAACCTCAGTATTTCTTTGCTTAAAATTCTCATTACTCCTAGCAACACCTTTTAGGAGACCCTAAACAATTGCTCTCCCTCCTCAGTGTTTTGAATCATCAAGAACATGAAGAAGGTGATCAAGTCGAGTCCTCCTTTAGTTATTTATTCAAGCTCTGTGTATTTAGCCTTTTTAATCTTTTCCTATAAGCTATTCCCTCCAGTCCCTTAATTGTTTTTATTGCTTTTCGCTGAATTGTCTCCAATTTGTTGACACCGCTGTGGGGCTGCTCCTTCTTCTCATTGATGTCAATAGCAAAACTGCAAGCACACATCCCTCAGTAAATAACAAGCAGTAATCTTTCTATTTTTATACAGACTTGTGAATAAATTCAGATAATCATGAATTGTGCTCTAAATCTTCTCATTGTTATAAACAAAACTTTCATTGAGGTTCTGAAATAGGTTAAGTATATTTTCACTTCAAGCTTCTGTTTAAACCTAGAATTCAGAGTGCCAAATGGTTGGAGAAAAGGTTATTAGGGTGTTTCTGCATAGGAACGGTGGTTCTGAAGAGATCATGACAGAATCTTTTCTCATGAGAATCCCAGTTCTGAAGAATTTGTTTAGTCAGATCTTTGAACCTTTAAAGTGTAACATGCTTATCCAAAATCAACCTGCAATATGAACTTCTGGGGACCTTTCTTCTGTAATACATGGAGTCTTCTAGTCACAGACACTCTCTGTCTCTCAAAAAAAAAAAAAAGGGGGTGGCTATCATCAAACTGTTCTATAGTATATATGTACCTCGGCAGCCCCAAATTGACCAGTAGTTAGATTACCAATGGCTTGGAACAGGCATTACTTTTTTTTTCTACATGTACAATCCCTTGCCCAATAGTGTTTTGGTCCATTACTGGCACTACAAGATGACATAGTAATACAAATAAATAATAATAATTATAACAAAAGTTTTTACATTTTACATATAACTGGTAGTTATGATCAGATTTATCAGTTTTGAGAGAAGTTGAAGCTTATGGGTTGTCACAGCACTAGTAAAATTAATCTAGTGCTTTCAACCTAGGACCTTAATATTTTTATATTATGTCTACACACATTTCTCCATTCAATTTGGCATAATTGGCAGTCTGTGCCTTATAGTTGTCCAGGATAAGAATAGTAAAGGGTATTTCAAGACAGTTTAAAATGCTTTTGTAAAACTGTCTTGAAGTATTCCTTATATTTGTTTGGATGAATCAGGATTTTATCTGTTCAGCTTAGCCTTTTAAGCCAGAGTCTCAGTCTCACTGCAGCTTTCAGACTGGTACATTTCATCAGCTATCCAGCAGAATGCACTGGAGTATGGGTTTTTGACATGTATTACAATGGGCCTGATGAGTACTGAAGTAGGCCACTACAATGGACTGAACTGAGAACATAAATTTCCAGGGGTCTTTTTCCCCCTACATTCCCCAACTGTGGTGGCTCCAGTCACTAGAGAGAAGGCATTCAGGGATAAGAAGGTGATATTCTGGTCTAACAACTGAGCAGTCATCCACATCACCAATCATTAAAGGTTTCTGAGTAAGGAAGTTGTTAATGGTATTGCAGCTGAATTTTCTCAGATAGATTATATTCCTCAGGCCTGCCTAATTAAAGGTGTGAGTAAGAGCAATATGGTCTGTGTCTCATTTTCAGAAGACTGGTTTTAGAAACTGGCAGCTGGAGCAGAGCAGTAGCTCTGTGGAAAGCCAAACGCTCTGGTGGCTTGACATATGGAGATGTGGGACATCTGGAGCATTCCATTGCCCTGAGCACATAAAGGCCATGTAGGAAGGGCTTCCAAAGATCCTTGTTATTTGCTTATCAGCGAATGGCCCACCCCTCATATCCATTTGAACAATTTATGGTAGATCTGAGCTAACGGGGGCTAGTTCATTCTATTATTGCCTACTAGCTGGCCAGGTTTATTTTTCCTTAGATGGTCCAGGACTGTGATCTGTACCAACTATAGCTTTGTATAAAAGTTATGGAAGTTGGGCTAGGAAGAACGCCCACCATGCTACAGGTATTGCAGGATCTTTTCCCCCAGCTTAGTTAATGGCCAGTTCAGTTGTGGAGTAACAACAGGTCTAACAGGCTACATGTACTTTTGCCTCTTTGGAGACATTCCAAAAGAGCAAGCTTGCCATGGAAACTGGCGACGGGGGGGCACGTGCTTGGGGAGTTTGTTTGAGACCAGATAGTCTGGAATATAACACATTTTTTCCAAAACCGAATTGCAGATTATAAACTCGGCAGCTACCTGATGGCTATACTGTTTCTCCATCAGGACAGGACTCCCCAACACAGCTCCTACTCTTAGTGGTCCTTCAGAGGTTGCAGGTACATGTGGGGATTTCCCCTTGGCAAGTATGGTTCTCACTCCTCTTTGGAGCTGCCTTCATGGAGTTCCCACAACTTGAGTTATGAGCAGTGTGCAGCTTTCATTCAAAATGTCTCTGGGGATATACTGGCTTCCATCATGAGGTGCCAGACTCTCAAAAGCTTGTTCCCTAAGGCTATGCTACCCTATTGTTGTTATTTCAGAATACAAATGTATCCCAAAATATCAACTCTGGGCCTAAAAACCACCTTTGAAATAGAGCTGCTCTTTTGAGTTTGGTATTCCATTTCTGCTATCTCTCTAAATGATGGGGAAGAGGAAGCCTTTGAATAGCCTCTTATTTCAAACTGCAGTGCTGTTTGGACAGCACAGAGTTCGAAATAGGTAACTTGATATACCTTACGTAATTTGTGGTGCGCAAATTGCATAAGGTTATTTCGAGTTATGGCTACAAAGTAGCCATATCCTCAGAGTCTGACTGTCAGTTCTAGCTTCATTTTAAATGGTAAACAGGCAGCACCTTTGCTTCAACCATGATGCAATTCACATCCACTGGGAACCAGTTGGGAATATGCATGGTACCAGTGCATGCCTCTCATCCAGCATAGCTCTCTGCAATACCATTTTATTGCTGCCAGCAGCCACTTGGTATTAGCTAGTGGAGCAAAGCTGACTTAACTGAAAAGGAATTGGACAGAACTTTGTAGGCTGTTCCTGTAATCTTCATTGGTCTGATGTGAATGCCTCTCTCAATGGGCATTGCATAGTACACCCACCTGCCACTATGGCAGGGGGTAGAATGTGTAGCAACAAGTCTATTAAAGATTACTATGTATTTGATGACAATATTGCCCAACACCCTTTCAACTGGAGCCGTGGGGTCTGGGGGGAACCATCTTTTGTTGCCATGGGCATTCAAAAAGGACCTAAGCAAGATGTAGTAGTTGATGCCAGATAATTTGCTATCAGCATCTTGTGGCAGCTAAGCCTTATAAAAAAGTCAAAGGGACAAATGGTATAGGAGGCTGATGGAACAACTTACACCCTGTTCCTGAAGCACTAGTGCCAACTGTTAAGGATAGATGACTGCCTGGCTGTATGCAGAGCTCTAGAACACTCAAAATGAGACAGGACAGGCAGCACGAGAGATGACTTATGCTTTGATATGCATACAGAATCACATTTAGTGGGTGTCAAGATTTATGGATCAGTGGAAAGCACTAGGGTAGACATCATCCCAAGTGGGAAATTTATAGCAACTGCTCCCTCCCTTTGGCATCTGCTGCTTTTCATTTAATTTAGTTTTGATAAACATAACATCATCCAAACCAGGGAAACTCATGTCTGTTACTTCCATTGGGCTGGTGCTTACAATATTTACTTTCAAGAGTATCAAGTTCATCTTAAGTTTATTTCTTTAAAGAGAACAGACATCTATTTAAAAAAAATACTTTACTATGTAAAGCTTTGGCGGATTACTTACAGACACGCTGGAAGACAGCATGAACTGTTTATCTTTTGCCTAACACACTGCACCTGTATAACAACAGAGGGCTCAGTTTCTGGACTGCTGAAGTACCCTCTACACCCTGAGCTCATGTTCAAGCGAGCTGTTATTGGAAATGGGCAAAACTGCACAAGAGGGGTTAAGACTAAGTAAGGGCTGGTAAGCAAGGGAATCTATACAGAACAGTGTTACTCAGAGAACAGTGTGCAACAAACGCCCAAGGACAGCAGAAAAGCAACTCGTATAAATAATTTAAACAGAGACTCGGCAAATATTTGGAAGGGGGTGGAGTATAGTGGAGGTCTAACAGCTAAATATGAAGAAGAGGTGGATACCTGAGCTTACTGCTCCTTTTTTGCTCTAACACGTCCTGCAGTCCATTCCGTTGTTATCTGCCACATCCCATAATTTTTCAGTTTTGATCTGGAGTTTTTGGAAGCTTGCGTAAGAATTGACTTACAACACAGTCTGGAATGCGGCTCTGTCCCGTGATCTGGCTTTAGGGTTCACACGTTTTCCTGGACTTTATTTCTCCTGAGTTGGTTTGGGGCTGGCGTTCTCAGTCCTGCAAAAGCAAACCGGGATGAGGGGATGGATAGAAATGCATCAGCAGAGCCAGACGGGGGCTGGGGCATTTGCTGTCAATATCCTGAAGCTGGAGTACATTGACAGGAGGATGGGGGAGGTGTTCTGCGGTGCCATGGATCCCAGAAATAGGTTAGCTTGGGAGCCAAGGATTTTGTTTTTCTTCCCACACACACTCCTCCATCAGCACAATAGTTTCTCGTGTCAGTGAGATACAGCTTCAGGTAACCGACGTCTCTTTTAGGAAATTCCTGTTTTGAAGCTGATCGCTATCTTTGCAGCGTGGCTGTGGGGGAAATGTAGATGAAATTAGAAAATAAAACAGGAAAGATAGTATTGGTCTGTTGTAGGCAAGGGAAGCGGACAATTTACATTCACGTGATTCATTTTTTCAGCGCATAATTTATGACGGCGAGTTAAAAACACAGCTCCCCTCAAAACACTCCTGTGACGGGGAAGGCAGAAACCCTCGCCACCCCCACGGACGGGCAGCTAGCTGTGAAACAGCTCTGGTTTTCCTCTCTAGTTCCCACGTTCCACGTCCCAGTCTTAGCTCGCGGGATATTACTGGGCAGCCCTCGAACAATAACAATCCCATGGGATTTGCAGCCTTCTGTGTCACGGCAGTGGCTGAGACAATCTTAGGGCGTTATCTTTTATTCCAGGGTGAGCACCCCCGCCCCACCCTATCCTGAGCATTTGTCTTCGCTCACACACGCTGGAGGCAGGCGCCAGGGAAAGCCCAGCCTTGCTCTCCTGCAGTCAGGCAAATACGAGCTACCATTTTTTAGCAGGCAGTGAGAGCAGATTCCTTCTATTCTTTGCTCCACAGAACATCCGATGCGGTGTCCAATCCGCTGGAAAAGCTGCGCAGACGTCATTAGTGTGTGTGTGTGCGTGCGTGTGTGTGTCGCGCACAGCCAGCTGCTTTGCTGAGTGGAACCTCCATTAGAGCAGCTCTATTGATTTCTGATTCACGCTGCAGCAGCAGGGGTAGCGTGCAGAAAAGAGCACGGCTTAGGCACCAGACTGCACTGAAGGCATCTCGGTCCCTCTGTGTGTGTAACACTGTAAGATGCCCAGCGCCGAAGCCCCCAGCTCAGCCAACGCAGGGTTAGTTTAGGAGGAGTTTCGCCCACACAACAGAGAAGGTCAAGCACCGGCTGAACTTCCTTCCCTTGCCTCATAAAACACCCAACCTGGGCAAACGTGGAATAGCAGGCGCGCCTTCGCCGCGCGCCGGGAAAGCCGGCTGGTCCCAGAACGTTCTTTCCATTGTTAGCGGAACACTGACATGTCACACGTGCCGTTCAATCGTTCTTTTGTGTGTGCACGGGCGATGGGCAGCATTAGGGCGTTTCCCTGGGAGGGTTGCTCAGGTGGGATTTTCCCAACACACATTTCAAGCAGGGTTGCAGACCCGGGCTTTTTTTTTTTTTCGCGTGCTGCTAGCCTCGCTTGGGCGGCACGCCGCACGAGGCAGCCTCTCGTGGGGAAAGTACATAAAAAGAGGGGTTCCCCCCATGGGCTCCCTGGCAGGATATTCGGCTGTGCCTCGATGGGTGGGGCTTCCCCCCCCCCTCCGCGCGATCTGTTTTCTAGTTAGTAGCTGGAAATAATTTCTAGCCGCACGCGCATAGGTTGTCTCGGGTTCCGCAGAATATTTGAGGAGAAATTCCCTGCGAAGACAGCGTGTCTTTTCCCAATAACGGCGTGTCAGTCTGGCAGACTGGAACAGTGAGCAATATGCAATTAAGAGGGGGAGGGGAAACCCAGCGCCACTCTCTGCTGGGGAGGAAGGGGCGATGGTAATACCTTGAAAATGAAAGGCAGTAAGCCGTTATTAGCAAACGCTATATTGAGCGTGCCTGCCAGACAGGCAGCCCCGCTCGGCTCGGCTCGGCTCGGCTCGGCTCTTGTGCCGCCCAGACATGTGCCTTGCCATTTTCATTTTAATCAGCCTGCTCAGGATGGCTGCCGATTCACTTTGCGGGGTGGCCCCCTGGGAGCCAAGGTGGAAGCCTGAGGCGAACTGCTATTGCATCAATGCAGCCCGCCACATCAGAGCCGGGGTGGGGAGCAAGGCTCCTGCGGCGGCAGAGCGGGCTGGAAACAGCCTCGCTCCTAGCACACCCAGCCCCTGAAAACCCCCAGCTCGCCCCCCAGCTCAGCCAATACAACACAATTAGCGCGGCCGGGCGGGCGGAGCGGGGATCTCTCCCGAGCGTTCCCGCCAGCCGCGCCTCAGGGCTGCCGTTCCTTTCCCCAGCCCCTGGTTGTTTGTTGTTGTTGTTTGTGTTGGTTTTAAACGCGCCCCCACCGCTCCCCACTTCTCTGTTTACCTGGTAACGACTCGGGGGTGGGCTACCTGATTTAGCCGGAGACTTTGATTTGTGGGATTGACAACCTTATTATGCAGCGAGCTTATTATTGATATGATTCCGCTCTCGGTTGCCATGACCACCTTGTGAGAGACATTCAATTTTCTCTCTTCCATCATCATTATCTATGAGGCCATCTGTTGTGGAAAATGAATTCAGCCTCATTTGCATGACTGATAAGCAATTTTTTTTTATCTATTTAACAGAAGGTCATATGCCGGGGATTTGGAGCTGGTGAAAAAAAAAAAAAGTGGAGGGGTGGGGTGGGGGGAGCGTATCGAGAGGATGAGTGGGAGTGCGTGCATTAGAGGATGTATGGGGAAGTAAAACAGATCCCTCAGGCCTGCTAGCCTATCGTGCTGCATTTGTCATTCCTGCCAGGGCGACATTTCCACCCCCCCTAAGCTCCTGCACACTAAGGAGAGTGAGAGAGCTTTTTCCCTGCAGTCTTCTTGAAGCCCCCTGGTTTTTACTCAGTGGTGGTGGGTGTATTTCTCTTTTTTCAATCCCTGGAACGTGGGGTGTCTTTGCAGTGTTCAGTGAAGAAAAAAACAACCTTTTTCTGGGTCTCTGTGGTATGTTGCTTACTCCTCATCCTTTTCCAAGTTGTCGTGAGCCACGGCTCTTTTTTAACCATGCTGAAATGTCGGTATTGTGGTTAGTTGGTAATACTTTATGAGGTAGGCGAAGGGCTGTGTTTTGTTGAGGGAGCTGATTCTAGGAGGGTGGCTAATGCTTTTTGCAGTAGTTCACTAGTTTATACTTACATGTCCATTGTTTGCTCTTTTCAAGTTCTTGCAGTGTTTCTGTGCAGCTGAGATTGTATAGAGGGGACGAGAGGTTAGGTTAGAAGTCTGACTTCAGTGCATAAAAATGTTCTTATGCATCAAATATGCTGTTTATATAAACATGCTGCATGTTGTACAGTACTTTTGATATGAAGATCTTGAGACAACTACTTCTGGTATCTATAAAATACCTGAACATTGCAGACATTCAAATACGTGTAAATGCAAGATGTTTAAACTACTATGGTTTGGTTTTTTTTGTTTTTTTTTTTTAACAAAATATGACTTGCAGTCACAGTGGAAGGAAAATTATGGATTTATACATTTTTAACGTAATCTTCACATAAAAGTTGAATTTTAAAAATAACTTTCTTAAATATTTCAAATCTACAATAGTTTGACACTGTATATTGATCTTAACATAGAACCAGCTTTGCAAATAATGTGGGTATATTTAATATACCATGTTTAAATCTTCATTCTCCCATAGTTCAGTTAAAGATAGTTCAGATAAGTACAGCTTGAAAACAATGTACAGTCTGGAGCCACAGTCTGTATAAATGTTTTGAAAATTATAACAAACACGGAAAAAGTAGCTGAAAATTGTGAAAAGGAATCACAAGTAATTAAAACTTACTGGATAAGCAGATTCTCTTCCTGTACTTGTATTTCTGACTAAATGAGATTAAAGTCATCGAGCAAAAGCAAGCAATTTTTTCCCTGTATAATGAACACTGTACACAACCTCAGGTAGACAAAATTTAAATCAGAGGGTTTTTATTTTGTTTTTAATGTTCATTGTCATAGACGAAATGTGTATTTGCAAGCTTAATTTAAAAAATCACAAATATTTCATACGGCTGACAAATATGACATATGCTTTAAAGGCAGAAAGTGAATTACAAAATATTCCCTTTTTTACTACCAAACATGGATGAATTTCAGTTATTTGCTATTTAGAAGGGACATCATTTGTAAATTTTATACTCCTTATAACACTGAAATTAATTTCAGATGAAAAGAAGTTTCACTTATTCAGGTCAGTTACAATATGGCAGGTCTCTCACTTGGCCACAGAAAGGAAGTTCCACTGATTTACTTAATTAAAATTATTTATATTTTTGTTAGAAGAACCAGTTTCCAATAGACCCATTAGTTGGTTATCATCATGATAACATGTGACTGCTATTTTAAATGGTGCTGTTCTTGTCCTCCCCCCGCCAAAAAAGTGGACCTTGCGTCCCAGATTCTTTAAAGGAATTAATGTATTTTTTATCAGCCTTATGTATTATCCGTATTAGATTCTGTGGCGTAAGTTGGATTGCAAAACTGATTTTGCACTCATAAAGTTGAGCACAATGTGGCCCTGATAGTTTGGGTGATTGCTTGAAATGGCAGTTATTTCCTCCGTGGACTTCCACTAAAAGTTATGGAAAAGTAACAAGACACTTTGCATTAGCTGGCTGTCTTGTAGCATGCACAGGTTGATGTCTTCTTGTTTACCTTTCCCTCTTGGATTGTTAGACTCTCCCAAAGGCTTGCCAAGAGAAATGGCTAAACTTGCGAAAAAACCTGAGAGATAGCACAGCTGGTTCTCTCTCCCTGACCCCAAAAAGTTAATTACCAAGCTTGGTTGGATTCCTCCTTGCCACCCTGACATTTGACTGCTGCTAATTCACTGATTAATCTCATTAATGTGATTATAGTAGGATTTGGAGTTGGCTGCCATTGTTCTGCAGACAGAGCTATTCAGCCGGAGCACTTGCCACCTCACTCAGTTTTGCTGTGATTTTTCAAAGGCTGGTTGAGTGAGCTATTGTGAAAGAGGTTTCTCTGCCTTTCCCTTTCAGCACCAGGAGCTGTCCGCTGCAGATAGCAATTACGTTCAGCACTGACTGACTTCCTGCTAGTTTACTGGCAATGTGAAAATGACTTACTTTCATCACCTTAATGATTGTGCTCATTGAGGTACAGGCAAAAGAAGCTTTTATGCTTTACAATTAGACAATATGAAGATGGCTGGAATAAAAATATAAAATCTATGTTGCTTCATTTCTTTCATTTTAAAACGCTGTCCTTGCATACATTTTCTTTTAGTTTGTGTAATCAACAGACTATTTTAAACAGGTCTTATTTGAACCCTATACAATTTTACTATCAAGATATAATGGCACCACAGACTTTATTATATTCAATAATGCCTTTTCCAGGTATTCCACAATTGGTTAATGCCACTAGTTTTTCTCCTTTTTACACGAATAAACATAGTACCAAGTTTAATTCTTCAGCAGCATGACTGCCCTTCACTGGCACCAGTGTACATGGTGGATTCCCAACGTTTGAACTGCAAACCCCAGTTTTGCAGCTTGACATTGCTAAACATTCAATTTGGCTGCAACTTCGTGTAAAGGAGCTGTTGGTGCATACATAATATAAACGATTTGCCTGTTCTCGGTTGCAATAAAAATAATATACTTATATTCTGGTTTGAAATTTCTAAATAAGACTAGGCATGGTTTGTTTAAAACATGACCTTTAGTGCATGATATGCTGCTATACTGTTTCATATTTGATCTACACTGTGTAAAAGTTATATTATCATTTAATAACTGGCTACTGCTCATGCGCAGTAACTTCTTTTGTCACATTTTTCTTTCATTCGTATTCTTTATGAACCTGACCCTATATCCAGAACTGAAGCCCTACACTAAACTGCGTTGTATCAACGATTTGTCATGTCTTCAAAGGACAGGTTGCGAATCACTAAAATAAAAACATACATTTACCTTAAAAGTGCCTAGCTGAAGAGCAGTGAATCTCTTAAATGAGGCACGTGAAAATATTCAAGTGCCTGGTTACATAATAGAGTCCAATGACTCCTCTACAGCCACGAAAGTCCATTAGATGATTAACCTCTGTTTTCAAAATTCTTCAAATACGTCGACACAGATCCTACTTTGAACCTTTTGTGGGGTTCCTGTACCTCCGACTTTCACATAATTGTCAACAGTGATGAAACCTGCTCTTAAGAAAGAATAGGTCTTTCCCTGTCACTTGCCTCACCTCAGAAGTGCTTTATCCTCAGTTGTTTAATAGGGGACAAGGGTTGGTTTGCAGAAGACTGGGTTCCTACGGACACATTCTGATTAGGCTTGCTGGTTGCTGGGCTTTTTTTTTTGTCTGTTTGTTTTTATGAATTCAGGACTCTCATGCCAGCCTGACGGAAGGAAGTTTGTCTTCTGCACGAGTTATGTTTCTGATGTCCGTCTAAGGATGCAAGAAACTATCACCAGTAAGCAAGTAAATGAAATGGTAGGTTTTCCAGGATAGGTCAGCTGAAATTAGTTCACTTAAGGTAGCCCACAGAAAAAATACAGTGATCTCTCATTAAGTCTCATCATCTCCTTCCCCTCCCACTATTGGCACTGACTGAGGGAGGGGAGCCCTCCCAGACATTAGCACCATACCCTCACGTCTTAAGGCGGATAATTAGGCCAATGAATCACCAGTCTCCCAGGTTATTTTCCACAGTAGGGTTTTTTCCCCCTCTTTCAAATGCTTCTAATTTATGCAGCTACACCCTGCCTCCATCCTGCTCCCCTGGGGGCCCATGGGATGGTTTTGGTGTTGTCTTTCTTTCTTTGCACCAACTCTAAATCTGAAGGTCAGATTTTTTCTGCCAGGTGCCATTTTCCAGCCACCGCACAGTTTGTAAGCGCCCTGTCAGTGGTAATGTCAGGTTCTTATCCCCCTCCCCCATCAAAGAAAGAGAAAGTTACTATAAAATGTTGACCCCAACGGTGACCTCAAACAATAGACGCACATAGAGGCTTTTATTGGACAACAAACAGTCCTGGGGCACCTTTAGAGACTAACTCATTTATTAGTTCAGGAGCTTTCGTGAGTAAACCCCACTTCCCCTTGAAACCTAAGAAATGTGCTGGTCTGTAAGGTGCCCCAGGACTGCGTGTGGCTTGTGACGCTACAGACTAACAGGCTACCCCCCTAAGGCTCTTTTTGGTGCCTACACTTCTGCAGGTGTTCTAACATTTGCACTGCTATTTTTAATCGTGGCTTAGGATGGTTAAACCCCCAGAGGAATTAGCCCTGTTAGTCTGCATCTGCAAAAACAAGGGGGAGTCCTATGGCACCTTGGAGACTGACACATTGATTTGGACATAAGCTTTGGTGGGTAACACCCGCTTGGTCAGATGCATGGTGCTTCGGAGGAAAGGGCTTTTCCCCACGAAAGCTTATGTCCAAATAACCCTATTAATCTCTGAGGTGTCACAGGACTCCTGCTTGTTAAAAATGACCCCAGCTCCCCCTTGCTGCTGTATAAGGCAGCAGACATGGGAGCCAGCCCTCGCTTTCCGCCAGAGAGGTCAGGGGAGGATTTCTCCTTGAGACGCTGTCTCTGTGGAGCAGCTTTCACTGTCTGGGCGTCTGCCCCTGCGGGTCACACACCTGCATTGCTGGAGCTCTCCGAAGGTTTTCCCTGCGGTTGCTCCCACAGTGTTGCCCGCTCTAGGCGCCGGCGTCAGAGGAGTCCTGGGAGTAAAGGTAGATGTAATCAGAGATGACAGAGAAGAATTACAGACAATACAGGGAAAGGGGGTGGGGAACACAGGAACACGACTCCTTTCAGCTTTACGGGTAAACACCCCATTTCCCACCCTACCAATTCACCCACCCGAGGGTCTGGGTCTTGCTAGCCCCTTCCCCCGCTTGCTCGCTCTTCCTTTTAACCCTCCTTGACAAGGGAGAGGGGCTTAGACAAGCTCTGCCATCCCTGTGGCTGGGGAGCAGCTGGGATGCAAAGGGCTGCTCCAGGCGGGCTTGCCGCTCGCCTCAGCCTGCAGTGTGGTTCCTGGCAGTGCTAGATGGGCAGGGAATTGTAACCTCTGGAGCAGCCAACGTGTCTGGTCTCCACACCTCCGCCACAGACTTAGTGGGATTACCGGGGGCGGGGAGCGGGGGGTGGGGGTCTTGCGATTTGCCACTCCGGTGTTCAGCCTCTGCTGCCCCAACCGTGGTCAGCCCGGCCCCCCTCCACAAGCCTGCGGTGCTTTTGCAGCAGCGGGGCTGCTTGCGCAGAAGAGAGCATCACGGTAGGCAGCGAGCTAACAGAGTGGAGGAACCCGGGGGACTGCGGTGACTGCCAGGGCAATAAAGAGGGCAACTATCCCAACGCGCGGCGGCTGACAGGGAACACAGCTGCTTGGCAGAAGTGGATGTGGACAGAGGGCTGTTGCCTTGGTAGCTGCTGCCGATTTCACCGAGAGCGGCTCTACGTCTCTGCCCATTGTAGGAAGGGCAAGGATGCAGCGGAGCAGCCTGGGCTGCCAGCTGCTAGACTCGAGCATTTCAAGGGGCTGCAGTTTCCTTGCAGGCGTTCTGCTAATACGGACTTCGTGCAAAGAGCGCCTCAGCTCTAGCTGTCTCGCAAATTTCCCCCCTGGTACGAAAAGGGCATGTTTAAGGGACAGATTTAAACCGAGCCTTTTTCCTCGCGATAGCCCCATTCGGGAACCCTGCCCCATATTTCCAGCGCTATACAGATGCATTGTTAAATCAGACACTCTGTAGTGAAGGTTATTACAGTCTTGGGGGAGGGGAGGAAAGCTAGAAAAGGCTTTGTCAGGACAGTGAGTAAAGCGGGGAGTGTAGTTATTTGAGTGCCCCTTGGAGTGACAAAGCCCCTGTCTTTGATAATACAGCTCATTTGCTAGTCCGAGGCAGCTAGAGATGCAAAACCAACCTGGTTTTTACGGCAACATTTTTGAAAGCCGCACGTAGATTTCATCCTTTTGTGTATGGGGTCTTGTTATAGCTGGTCTGTTTGTCAAATGAAAGTTTCCTTGCCCAAGTTTATGTCACTGGTAGACGCCTGGTAGTCCTTTCAGCTGGAAATAGTTTATTTCCTTTGTTTTAAAGGAGAGAATATGGTGCTAGCTGGTAAAATAAATGAGGTTTCAGAAATCTATTTGAGTTAACTCTATAGGCACTGGAAGGTAG
This sequence comes from Carettochelys insculpta, assembly GCF_033958435.1. NCBI lineage: Eukaryota > Metazoa > Chordata > Testudines > Carettochelyidae > Carettochelys > Carettochelys insculpta. The sequence goes on along the minus strand of NC_134139.1, from coordinate 173,520,124 downwards.
TTTTAGACTCGAGCAAATAACTTATATTTGCTGCTAATGGTTTTTAAAACAATGGACATTTGTAAGTGCACAGGCTGGCTGAATTTTCCAAGATTTATTTTATCCAAGCTCCATTTTACTTTTAGATCATTGCGAGAGGTATTTTTAGAGGTATCACCTACTCCGTATCTGTTAACAGCCTGACTGGTATTTACAGTTCCCATCTATTACATTAAATACAGCACTGCATATGATACACATTCTGCTCCAGAGATTTAGGGGCCTGTGGGTACAATGCAGGAAGCATTATAACAGACAACCCCAGTCTTGTCTGACTATTGCGAGCTTCATAAACAGGACAGTTAAAATATTGTTTTAAAGCCAAAACTAGAGGAGAAAATACATTTTGTTGAGCCCTGAAATCTTCCCCCGGTATGATTTGGGGAAATGGATATGTTTTGTATGGCTTAGAAGGATGCAGACTGAGACAGGGTAAGTCAGCAATATGCTACTGATGTTATTCTGCTGCAGTAATGTGGTCTCTAAGGGAACTTGTGCTTGATGCATACTACACAGCCTAGGCTTTCTGTAGCCCATCCTCTGCCTGCTGCTTTTAAATGGAGGTTACAGCTGATCCATCAGCCACAGTGCTGCACGCATGCCCATCTTTTTGCATCGTTTAGTGGTGTCAATTTATTAATTTCTATCTTCTACTTCAGGCCCGTTGGTTTCCTGTCTAAAAACATTATTACTTTTGTCCATGTGGCAAAATAATTAGCATACAGATGAGAAGTGATCCTGTCTCTGAGTCTCGGTAGCAGGAGAAGATGTGCAGTGAAAAGTTGATTGGATGAATGGAGAACAAATGGTGGGCGTTCAAAAGCATTAGAAGAGTTTTGTTGTCGTGGAGCAGGTTTGTCAATTTTCTGGGTGAATCTCTTAAGATGGAAGGCAGGGTGGCTGGCTGGCTGGTGCTGAAATGATTGCTTGACAGACTGTGGCCTAGTTTAAGGTGCAGAATTGGACTGCAATGCATAGATAATTCATTTGGACTACTTTGTTTTGCAAATCTTCAGCTCTCCTTTTGATATTCCCTCAAGGTAAATATGCCCTTTTCTTACTGTTATTGTTCTCAGATCACTTTGCTCTTGTTCAGAAAGTGAAGGAAAGTTCAGCTCTGTGCACAGCAACAAAACAATAGCCAGTTTACTGTACTTTTTTGTTAAACTGCTCAACAAATTTTCATATGCAGAGATCTGGAGATTATCTGAACTGCTTAGGGCAAGATCCTGCTCTCTGTCAAGTCAGTAGAGACTTTTGCCATTCATTTCAAAGGAAGAATTTTTTTCTGAAATTTGAATTTGCAAATTTCCATTGTTATATGCATTAATGCTGGTTAGAATAATGTTTGTCCAGTAATATTAGTATATGCTATTTCAATTAAAGCCCAGAAGTAGGCAGTTCTGGCTGTCAGATATTTTCTAGTTGGTATAAGATTGTAGTTTATCACCCAACTCACTAATGATTCTAAAAACTCAAACTTAAGTTAAGATCTACTATTGCTAGTGTGTGTGTCGGGGGGGGCGATGATTTCTGTATTGTTGAGGGAGGTTCTTTATTGAAGAGCAGGCTTAAAACAAAAACAGGGAAATAAATAAAAACAGCCTTTTATTACACATAATTCTGCCAGAGAATAACACTAAACATGAATAGAACCCTAATTTTCTAATAAACCATCCATTGACGTGTATTTCTTACATAATTCTAATACTGTATATACTGCAACATGGAGTGTTTGCTGAATTTGCTTCCTTCTTTGTATAGTCATTTAGGAATAGTTTTATCCCATTTTAATGGTTCTTAATCTTCTTAAAAATGGAGCTGTTCCTTTTTAACTGACCTAATTTTTAAACTGCTGTTAATGTTACATAGAAATGATTATCCTTGAATTGTCTTTACATGGCTTTCTGGCCATTGCACATCAGTTAAAGAATGACTGGTTTTCATTTTAAAAGCTTGTATTTTTAGGAGTCATCTTTAACTATTTTGCTTTGGAGAACAACAGTTTGTATTTTCAAAGGAATATAGCTTTTTATCTTTTTGGCATTTCATTCTTGTGTAGTTGTTTATTTTCATAAAATATCAGACAAGCAGAAGTCTTCACCATGCCAAAAGCTCAAAATATGTTGGAATAAACTATTATATCCAAAGAAGCAGTTTATAGTTACTTTTGATTCTTTCATAGTGTTTGTTCAAGTTTTGAATGCTAAGCTTAACTTGGTTGTTAAGGTGAAGACAGGTAGTCTGATGATTATATAAGAGCATATATAGCTGCAAATATTCTAAACAAGTAATCTTACATTAAATTTCAGAATAATATTCTAGACATCAGAAAAACAAAGTAAGGTAAAATTTCTTGTGATGAAATGGAATCCTTAACTGGAAAATAAACCTCATATTTATCTCTATTGCTGTTTTCTAAATTATATTCATTTAGCAACTGAAACAAAGAAAATAAATAACAGTTACAACTGGCAGATCCAAAATTCAGTACGTTTTAAGCTAATATAAAAGCATGAATTGATTTTATATTAAATTTACAACTTAAACTTTCTGGGGGATGAAATATTAAATTATTTTCATTTCAACCTAGCAGTATAAACTGGAAACACAGGAGAATAGTTTGGTTTAGTATCTTAATCTGCAGTGGTTTCTTTGTCTTAGGCTGTACTACTTAGGTATATTCCTGCATTTTTAAAGGGGACCAAATTCTATTACAATAGTTTTTAACCATAGGATGACTTGCTTCTTCAAATGTGCATTACTGCAGATTTTATGAATTGTAAAATCTAACTATTGCATATTCAGATACAGAGACAAAAGAGAAACTCAAAATATATTGGTTTATTATTTCTCTGGATTCATAGAAGACTGCTTTGGGGATTTTTCCCTTTACTTTTGGTTAAATTTCATTTTCAAGTTGTATAGCTGAGTGTATAAAAAAAGAATTATTTTAATCAAATGCAACTAGTAGTAGACAAATACCTAAAATATTGATTAAGATGTTGAAACTTTGGTACGTGAATGGTTGAGAAGTACTCTTCTGAATGCTCCACAGAAACAAAACACTAATCTTGCTGTACACTAAGGCAGTGAAAATTCAGAATTTCCATGAATAATCTGCATGTAATTTTTAAAAATACATACTATAAGCACAGATTTAAAATGAAGTTTTGCTACAGAAGAACCTATTTCTAGATGAGTTCTGGGTACTATAATTGTCTCACTGGTGGCAGAAGAGTTTTTTTCGATTTTTTTGGCACCACTTAACATTATTTTGGAAATGTTGCATGTAATTTTAATTGATCTGAACTAGATTAATGTTTGCATCCCATAGGTCAACTCTGAATGCAGTTGTGAAGATCTTGATAGTATAATGCAAGAAAATTTCCTGGCTATAAATTACTTGCTGACTACTCCACTCTTCTTCCCCTCCCAGAGGTGATGAAGAGGTCTAATGATACTAATAAATGTGGTTTAAATACCTATAGAAGTGCAACCTGATTTTCATTCAGTGAATCAGCATTCAGCCCATGGCTTGCTCTGTGCTCTTACTAAAGCATGCTTTAGGTCAATAAGTCATGAGGAAAGCAAATATATATAGAATGCCATCGTGACTATCTCACTTAGAGTTAGAGCAGCAAATTTTAATGACACAGATCTTGAGAGGGGGCCCTTGAATGAATTTAGCTTGTGGGCCATGAGAGTAATAAGCACTGTTATAAGTCTGGATTTTAAATCTGATCATATCTTAGATCAGATTCATTATAGAGATAGTACTTTACTACATTTACACTGAAACTGAAAACACAGAGTACAGTCACCATCAAACAATCCTAGCCAGTCTGGTTGTAGAAATAATCAAGGCTGCAGGGCACCCTATAGAGAGCCATCAAATCAAGTCTGCTATGGAGCTGCCTGGTATATTGTGAACATTCAGAAATCAATGTTGCATCTGCCAGCAGACCCTTTGGTTCACTGAAACTCCCACCTGCCTAATGCATCTGGGCAATTGGTTTCAGAAACGAGTTTCCTTCAGGATAAATTTAATAGATCTTGAGGGTCAGGCATAAGGAAATTGATCATAGCTCTGCATCAGGCAAACTCATAAACACCCGTAACATCACAGATTTTCAACCAACCCTGCATTGGGGGCTATTATTTTGTGTACTATTTGAAGCCTACGTTTCTCATACTTCATGCCAACATGGCGTTTTTTAATTAGGATGTTGATTAAAAAGGGCACAGGATTTATGGTTGCATGTTCATCTGGCGATCCTCCAGGCCCTTCAGAGTCTGGGTCTGTGGAAAGTGTTGCTCATCACCAGTTGCAGTGGTGGGGAGAATGTGTAAGGCTGTGGCTCTTTAAAAATCGATTTGGTTGGTAGGTTCTGAGAAGGCGGTTCTTTTGTTCCCACTCAAATTAAATCAAGATACTCATTGACATCAGTGAATTTTGGATCAGGCTCTTTATATATGATAGTAAGATTTTGGGCCAATCAATCTGTAGTATTACACCAATGATGGATTTAGCCTTCTATATTTAAGACTTGGCAATATACTATAGCTGCCTGTGTGTTGTGGCTAATTAGGTGTTTTAAGGGCAGAATGTATAGATAAATACAATAGAAACAGTAACTCAGATGATCCTTCAGACTCATCAATGAATGGTCTATGTTTTTGTTGGTCTCTGCTACAGGAACAGTTATACAAATTATTACACGTTTCTTTAAGACTGAGGGAGAATGGGGATATTGAAGAGGGACAAGTTTTCTATGATCTGTGAATGATATTAACTTGCTTTATTTTTCCAGGGGAAACTCCCTCTTCTCCCATTCTCTTTGGCAGGGCAGGAGTAAATTACCAAGGGAATAAAATTTTATGCCTAATTTTAGTGTTCTTCTGCCTAATGTGGTGTGAATAAGTGCCATGTTACAGCATTTAACCTTGCTCATCTTTGTCACTTCAGGAACATTTGCTCAGACCAAAAAACAAAACAAAACAAAACACTCTGAACAAACAAAAAAACCCACAATGAAATAAAAAAATAGACATCTCAGGTTTGTTATTTGGCTAAACTATGGAGAGTGATCTCTCTTTTACTAAGTGAAAATGCTCTCGGATTCCTTTGTGCTCCAGCAGAGATTCGGGCTTAAGGATCAGGGAATACCTTTTAAAGGGTTTCCCCTGCCCTCATGTGCTGCTGACTGCCATTGGCTCATTCTGTTAATACTTATCTCCTTCCCCAGAATGATTAGCTAAATCAAATGCTTAATTTTCTGAATTTAGGAATAATTTATGCCAATCCAGCTGTTAAATCAGAAGACGACGCTTGTTCCAAGATAATGTTTCAGGGATACTGAATTTTGTCTCAAAGAGCCAGAGGCCTAAGTTTGGGTATGAAGTGATACATGCATCAAGGCTGTGCACAACAGTGATGCCAGGGCATGAGTACAACTATAGAGAATGACCATCATATGAACCTACTTGGGGAAGAAACTTGTGCGGATTTTACAAGATTTGTATGTAACTACTAAGGAATGTTGTATGCATATTTTTAGAACTTCTGGGTAAGTTTGTGGAAGCTGTTGGCGGTTGGTATGCAGTAGCATGTTTTTGGTGTGCCTTGGTTATATAGTAGATACTGATTGCCTATGTGCTGGCACAAAGGCCTGGCTCATCTTTACTGACTTCTGACCTTTGTGTGTGATATAAGTGGTATTGCTACAATGTAGTTTAGTAGGCCAGTGGAATTTGCCCATCCTGACCTGTCCATTTGAAGGTAAAGGAATATTAAAAAGACAAATGTAGAAGCTTCTATGTGTGTTGGAGCCTTTAGATTTATTATTAACATAAAGCCAAACTCGGCCCAATTTACTTGATAAATTCATATTTAAGACTGTAAAGACTAAAAGAATTGACAGGAGAATTTGGATGCTACTGGAGCTCTACTGCCTACTCCCACCAGTGACTAAAAGTGACCTAGTACTTCAATTAGTACTTGGGCAATAACCATTAAATATATTTTCGTTTGAAAATAAAAGAAGATCAGTAGTAACTGATTCAAGAGGAGTTTGTCAGCCATAAACTTAGAATAAGGAGACACTCATGTCAGCATAGCCATATTAACAGAACTAAGGTCTCAATCCAGCTTCTGTTAAAGTTTTGTCATTGACTTTAATGGGGACAAAAGAACAATCCTACTCTAAAAGGCATACAATAGAGTTCAATTTCTGAAGCATGATAACTAACCTGTGATTTAACAATTCTGTCTGTAAGAATCAGGTGCCTTTAGTTTGTCAGTTTGTCCAAAAATATGAAAACTGATATTGAATTTGAAGTTTCATTACTGAACAGTTTTTTCTGATAAACCATTATAATGGTTTAATAAGTTTAAAAACAATCTTTCCCATGAGATCTCAAAACCCACAATGCTGGCAAGAAATGCTCTCCTGTCCTCTCCAGAGGCATGGCACTGCACCTGTTTACAAATATACTGAACGACTAATGATCAAAACAGTGGTATATTGAAAGGGTTAGCGTATTTGTATCAATAAATCAGTTTTTAATACCAGCAAATATTTTTTTCTCTTTATTTAAAAAGTGATAGATATGGAAGACTTCATGACCACTTCCTGATCCTTGTAAAGATCCTATCTTGCTAACTTATTTACCAGTACTACCAATCTCTCTCTCTCCCAGGGACTTATAGTGCTTTTAAATTGTGTGCAGAAATTCCATTGACTTAATTTAAGCATCAATATGCATATCAAGAGTTTTGGACTGCATTAAGTAAATAAACAGTTGTATGAGATATGTTCTTTATGTACATCACCAGAGACATGTATACAGCAGTGCAGACCTCACGGCAGATATGAGAAGTGTCTCCCTGGTTATTTCATAGAATGCATATATGGCATCAGACTATTAATACAGGTTGAATCTCTCCATTCAGCACCCTCAGGATCTGACTGGTGCCAACCCAGAAAATATGCCAAACCATGGGAGGCCAATACTTTCTAGCAGCATTACTAGTCTCTTAAAAGAAACGTAGGGGTAAATCAGAGTGAAATAACAGCACAAAACACTGAGAGCCAGGACTGGCAGCTATAAACAACATTCATGGGACCCCAAGAAACTTAGTCACACCCATGATAAATGGACATCCAGCTAGCTAATATAATGCCAAACCACTGATGTTGTTGGACCAGAGAATGCCAGAGTAGAGAAGTTCAACCTGGAATCACCATGTATCTGTTGGATTTGTGCAGCAAATTCTTACTGTTTCAGAGAATTAGGCAGCTGTTCATAGAGAGTAAAAAACTATTCTCCATATCATGCTAAGGGGTTGATTCTGAAAACATTTATGCATTTGAGTAGTCTCATTGAACCTAGTAGGGCTACTGATTTATAGTTTAGCTTGCCTATCTTTTCAGGATTGGGACCTAAGTGCTTAAGCTAGAGACTTTGCTACAACACCAAATTACTCATGGTTTCCATAAAAATTAATTTCAAGTAGCTTGGTCTGGCAGTGATACCCGTGATTTCAAATTCTTCATTTCTTATTTACTGTATGGGCATTCGGGCATTCTTATACTAAACACAGCTGTATCTGCTCCCTTCTGTAACTACCTAAACACCACTCCCTTCCCAGAGCCAAGATAGAGCTCAGGGGTCTTGACTGCACATGATTCTCTCCCTCTCCACAAAGCTAGTAGTGAAGCAAGACTATACATTAAAATTTTAAGTCTAACCAGTGTCCCTTGGTATTAGAGCTGAATGGATCTAATATATATTTAATTTTCTTTCTTTTCTCTATGAATTAGATGCAGTGCTCCTGTCAGCTAATTGCTGAGTTATCTGCCAAAAAACTCAAGTGCCTTAGTAGCCACTGGCGAGAGATGAAGTGTGTGGGAAACATGGGGGTAGAGCGGACAGGTTTGGTTCACCCCTCCCCGCACCCAATGTGCTGCTGAACACTGCTGTCACTCTGCCTCTCTGCCACTGTCGTGGTATGAATAGTTCACCCCCCGTAAAAATTTGAAGTGGTGCTCCTATTGTCCCTGCTCCTCACTATATTACAGACAGAAAATAGTCTTGGATGTATCAGATTGCTTTACAATATGTTGCACATATCAGCAAGTGATCCTGTCTTGTGGGGTGCTTTCCCATTACAAATGGTTTTCCAGATGTGTCATCAACACAGCTTTTTTGGTTTGATCCTGATTTTTTTCCTTTCCTCCCTTTTTTAGGTCCTGGTAACATATTCTTATTTCAGCATGTCCTTTCTGATGCAGAACCCAGGGATCTAGTCTGGAAATTGACGGTAGCAGCATTTGCAGACATCTTCCAGTGCCACCAAGAGAATTTCTAACACGTACTGCTAGTTACTCTTGTTCTTCTAACAGTTTCTTCAGCCAGCAGAGAAAGGCAGGGAGTTAACAGAGTTATGGGGAGGCTGGTCTAAGTGGTGTTAAATAGCATGACTTGATTTCTCAGATAGATGACAGGAGCTAATGCTTTTCTCCTGGATATATTTTCTGATTGACAGTGCCACCTGGGCACTGGCCTTAGAAACAAAAAGGTAGCCATCTCAGAGGAGTAGATGCGTTAGTCTGTAGCTTCACAAATAACAAACAGTCCTGTAGTAATTTAAAGACTAACACATTTATTAGGTCATGACCTTTAACAGGTAAAACCCTCTTTTTAAGATTATAATAATCTGAAGAAGTGGGACTTACCCACAAAAGCTCATAACCTAATAAAGTTGTTAGTCTTTAAGGTGCTACAGAACTGCTTGTTGTTTGTGAAATAGCAGCAGAGGTGTTAGCATAAGTCTCCCTGATAAGGTTTGCCTGATGAACCAAAAAGCCTGCTGAGCAGAGTGGTGTTTGAGACAATTCACTTTCTGCTTTTTATTTCTCCAATTTCCTTAGTTTTCTTTGAGTGTGAAGCCCCTTACAGTGTGCCTTACATCTGCACTAGTGGAAAGTAGGTATGAAATGTCACTAAACTAAGATGCCAGCACTTTACAGACACTTTGCCCTTGTGTAACTGGACTTGGTGAATATCAGGCTCTGAGTGCTTTCTTTTCTTTTCTTTTCTTTTCTTTTCTTTTCTTTTCAGACCAGTAGCAGTCTGGGACATGCAATTTGGCAGAAGTCTAGATCATAAGCACAAGATAAAATCATTACTAATATAACGCTTTTGTGTTTCTTGTTTCCTTCAGCTAAAGAACTCAAAGCGCTGCATGAATATGTCTCAATTAACTAAGATTCACAATATTCCTTTGGGGTAGTTTATATTATTTCTACTCTTTTTCAGATGGGTGAGCTACAGCACAGTGAGGTTAAGGGTCTTGCCTGAGAAAAGTAAGCCAATCACTGCAAGCAGAGAACCTAATTTGCCTTTCCCTCCTCTGTTTTCTCAGTACAGGTTGAATTAATTAGAACTAAATAATCAGGATTCTTGAACTTTCCAATAAAGCACCAACTACCACCTACAGTGTCTCTTTAACAAAGTTAGGGAACCATGTTTAAATTAGAATAATTGAGCTGGACAGGTTTCCAGTATGGGTTGACTCATCATTGGTGATGGATTCAAACTGTGTTAGAGCTGACTTAAAACCTGACTTGAGTCTACATATGGGCCTGTTGGACCTGTATGAGATTGTTGGACAGAATAATTTAAAAAAATCTTAAAGGAAGTTCGCTAATTCTGCATAAGGCCTAGGTTCAGACCCCCACAAGAATGAACTGGTAAACTGAAATAGTTCAACTAACTTCAATTTGTCCTAGCATGCGTTGTTTTTCAACAGGTCTCCAACTATGTCTACACTTGTTCTCTTCTTCAAAGGGGGCATGGTAATCAGATTGATGGGAGACTACTAATGAAGTGCTGCACTGAATACGCAGCACTTCATTAGGTTAATTCTCCCCTGCAGCAACTTCTAAGTGTCAAACTTCAAAGTTCTGGCATGCTGTGTAGCCAGGGGCACTTCGAAGTGCCCATGCTACTTTGAAGTGCCTTTACTCCCTAAAATTTTCCTAAAAGGCATTTCAGAATAGTGGAGGCACTTCGAAGTGCCTGCAGCTACACAGCATGCCAATACTTTGAAGTTTGATGCTTTGAAGTTGCTGCGGGGGAAAATTAGCCTAATGAAGTGCTGTGTATTCACCACAGCATTTCATTAGTAATCTCCCATGGCCCTGATTACCATGCCCCCTTTGAAGTTGGGGGCAAGTGTAGGCTCAGCCTGAAATATATTGTAGGAATCAGTCCGACACTGGCAGGGAGATATTCTGGTTGGCTTCAGTGGTCTCTTCCATCTTAAACGCCTTTCAAGGAATCAGAAAAACTGAAGTATAACAAGGCAGTATGAAAAAAAATGTGAAATCAAGAGAGGGCTACAGCAAAATGAGCAGAAAAAGAATGATCTAGGTTATTTTATCTGGTTTATTTGTATTAAGGAGGATGCAAGTTTGTTATAATTCAACATAGGATATACAGCAAGGGAAGCAGGTTAATTCCTGTGTCTCACTAGCAAAACATCGTGTTTCACTTCTTACCACTTTCCTTTGTGTTGTTATGGGCTGATTCTGAGAATTCACAGAATCAAGTTGAAGAGACTATACAAAGCTGTGTAACACAAAAAGAAAATGTAAACAGTATGGTGCTGCTTGATTTGCTGTGTCACGTGTCATTACACTGTAGAGAGACATAATATTTGTCTTAGACACAGCCAGAGAAGATTAAGGGCCAAATTTTTCTCTTTGTAATACCAATGTAAACCCAGAGTGTCCCCACTGCCACCAGTGGTGTGTCTCTGGATGTACAGCGGTGTTGCGAGAGAAAAATTTCACTTTGTTTTATCACCTCTTGAAGAACTATATTGTATTCTGGCAGAAGGCTGGGCAAGACGGTAGAACATAGATATGTGATATTATATCTGAAGACCAAGTAAAAGAAAATAAGTTTTAGGCTTTATTGAAGAGATGTTATGTTTTTGGAAATTAAAAAATCAGAACTTCCTTAAAAAGACAACACCTCTTTCATACAATCCCAAAAGCAGAGAAGACAGAGAGGACATGATAGCAATTTACAAGTATCTAAAAGAATGTTACAAGAAGGAGTGAGAAAAATTTTCTCCTTGGCCTCTGAGGATAGGACAAGAAGGAACAGACTTAAACTGCAGCAAAGGATGTTTAGGTTGGACATCAGGTAAAACTTCCTATCTAGGTGGTTAAACACTGGAATAAATTGCCTAGGGAGGTTGTGGAATCTCCATCACTGGAGACATTTAAGAGTAGGTTAGATAGACACCTATGAGGAATGGTCCAGATGGTACTTGGTCCTGCTGTGAGGGCAGGGCACTGGACTCGATGACATTTCAAGGTCCCTTCCAGTTCTAGTGTTCTGTGATTCTATGATCTATGTCCTGCAACTTTCCTATTTTCAAATACTCTTACATTAAACTCAGCTTAACCGTTTATTGATTTTCTTTACAGTCTTGAAAAATAACTTTACCAACTTTACCCAACCCTCCCTGGCATCTGTCTGACACTGAGTCAAAATGAAATTGTTCTAGGCAATATTGGGAAGAAATAAAGAAAAAAGATTGCATGGCATAGTGGAAGGTTGGCTCACTGCAAATATCTCCTCCCCCATCAGCATTCCCAAGCTACATGTTCACAGACAAAAAGGGCAGTGGTGCTAGCTATCTTATTGTAAACACATAGTGAAAACCAAGCACTTTAGGGGACATTACAAACCTGTAGCACCAAATCTTAGAAGCCAGATCAACTGACTTGGAGTGATGGGGCTCAGGCTCTGTGGCTAAAAATTGCAGTGCAAGCACTGGAGTGGTACAGCCTGGGTCCTAAGACCCTTTCTGCCTCATGGGGTTTCTGAGCCTGGATTCCAGCCTGAGCCTGAACAGCTACGTTGCAATTTTTTGTGCTGCAGCCCAAGCAAGACAAAGCCATTCCATGGGTCTTTTAGTGCAGTGTAGATATAACTTCACCACAAGGTCAACCAGAGGGGCTGTGGCCACACTTGGCCAAAATTTCAAAAGGGCCATACTAATGGTCAAATCGGAGGATACTAATAAGGTGCTGAAATGAATATTCAGTGCCTCATTAGCATGCTGCCGGCCACAGCACTTCAGAAGTGCCGATTTCAGTCATGCGAGGTGAGGCTACACGGAAAAGGACCCCACACATTTCAAAATCCCCTTATTCCTATCAGCTGAGAGGAATAAGGGGATTTCAAAGTCTGCAGGGTCCTTTTGAAAAGGACCCCCATGTAGCCGAGCCACGCATGATGAAAAGCAGCACTTTCAAAGTGCCACAGTTTGCAGTATGCTAATGAGGCACTGAATATTCATTTCAGCGCCTCATGAGTATCCTCTGATTTGGCCATCAGCATGGTCATTTTGAAATTTTGGCCAAGTGTGGCCACAGCCAAGGACTGTAGCATCGAGCTTGCGTAGTTACTGCATGGTAAACACTACAAGTGCCTTGTCTTCAGGTAGGATTTGATAGTAAGGTCACAATCATTTATTAGTTATCTTGCTGTTTTAGGAAAAAAAACCAAAAAAACACCCCAACAACTCACCCAGCTTTTCGCCAGCGAAGACAAAGCCAGATCCGGTTCAGACTAGCCAGCTCTAATAGCCTCTCATCCTCGTTTTTATCTTGGTGTAACTTTGCTGAAATCAATGGCATTAATCATGATTCACAGCAAAACCCATGAGAGGAACAGTCCCATTGTTTGTAATGTCAGTTATAGAAGCTTTAAGCAGTGGTAGGTGAAGCATAAGCACTTGTCATGTGCTTTTGTTCAAAAGTGGGCAGGTATGTCTATGTTTGGAATTACTGAATATAAACTCTTCCAAAACTAATTCAGTCTTTCTTTTGTGTAGCATATTTTATGTTCTGGGCCCTGTGTCCTCTGCAGCACTTTGGACTTGGCTTGTGTGGTACCACTCTTCCAATGTCTACTGTACATGAGTGCTAGATTCTGTGGCATCCTGACACTTCTGCGGCAAAATTAGTTGATTATAACATAATTCCAGAGTACATGTTTACTAAAATTAATAAATAAATCATGCCTTGGTTGAAATCAATGTGTAGGAATATGCCACTTGGCCTTCTATAGGCTGCAAAAAGCTACTATTACATGTTCATTTTGGGGATATGAAGTGCACACATTGGCTTTTTGCAACCCATACATCATATCTGAGCACAGGCAGGAGAAAAGAGCACTGGAAAGAATAAAATGTTGTTTGGTTATCCACATGGGCAAGTGAAAATAATTTGAAAGAAATTCTTAATAATCAGGAAATCTTTTGGATTGGATGAATTTTAAAAGAAAAGTGGGGACACGTAGGAAAGGGATAATATAATGACAGCTGGGAACAACTTCCTCAAAATGGGAGCATTCTTAAATACCAATAACAGTTTAGAAAAATAAAATGTTTTCACAACATTATAAATTCAAGTCCAAATAAATTTAAAATGTATACAATAAAAACAGTTTCACTCAAAATTTAGGTGCAGGCTTGGCAAAATTAGATTTTTATTGTTTGTTTTATAATTGGAACAGATAATATTGCTTATTTTGAAACTTTTTTATCATTACCAATTTTAAATGTTCATAGTTGTGGGAAAATGAGAGGGGTAAGGCAATAATTATTTAATGGCCCCAGTTGAGATTTGAAAAGTTAAAGCATTATAACTATGGAAACACAAATAGTTGATTTTACATGTCAAAATACCCAAAGCTAATAACCTTAAATCAATAAATTGGCAAGCACCATTTGTCTTACTTTCCTTATCTGTACATTTTATTATTGATGGAACTATTTTTAGTCAGTACGTATGTATACAGTGAAATTGGTGCAAACCAACATTTACCGGTAAAACTGAAACCTGCTGAGTCTAATTAAAGGTATTAGCTAAGGTCCAACAAGAAGACCCTAAAGCACGCACATAGCTTTACTACTCATCTCAATGAAGTCAATTTTAAAATTAATTTCCTCCTCAAGGCTCATTTGAAGTCATTGGGACTTATTATTTAAAATTTATGTTGTTGTAGAGCTTAACCAAGTCAAAGCCCCATTGAGTTTGGCTTTGTGCAAAATAGCAAATGGTATTCCCTGTTGCAAAGAGCTTTCAGTATAAAGGACATGATATGATGAGATAATCAAGTGGATGAAGTGTGTGGGGAGGACAGAGTAACACAAAATAAAACATTTTAGTGCAGACTATTCATTTGCACAGTTCTTAGCTGTGATTACTGCTATGGATTTGCTAACTACTTGCCTTGCTATTGTCAGGTGAACTATGAACATGCTTAAAGTTATGCAAGTAATTATGTGCCTATAGTGTACTTGGTCTTGTATGCTTTAAAATAAAAAGGCTCAGCTTCTGGGACAGTTAGATTATGGCTACTCTACAGAGCTATTTCGAGATAACAGCTGTTATTTCGGAAAAAAAAATTGCCAGTGTCTGCACATGAGCTAGTTAAAAATAAATTTGAAATAGAGTCTGCGTTATTTCAAATTCGGTAACCTTCATTGCAGGAGGAATAACACCTATTTGAAAAAGCTATTTCTAAATGCATTGTCCATTAAGACACAGAAGTGCACTACTTTGAAATAAGCCATAAGAGCTGTGTCTACACGTGCACGCTACTTCGAAGTAGCGGCACTAACTTCGAAATAGCGCCCGTTGCGGCTACACGCGTCGGGCGCTATTTCGAAGTTAACTTCGACGTTAGGCGGCGAGACGTCGAAGTCGCTAACCTCATGAGGGGATCGGAATAGCGCCCTACTTCGACGTTGAACGTCGAAGTAGGGACCGTGTAGACGATCCGCGTCCCGCAACGTCGAAATTGCCGGGTCCTCCATGGCGGCCATCAGCTGGGGGGTTGAGAGATGCTCTCTCTCCAGCCCCTGCGGGGCTCTATGGTCACCGTGTGCAGCAGCCCTTAGCCCAGGGCTTCTGGCTGCTGCTGTGGCAGCTGGGGATCCATGCTTCAGGCACAGGGTCTGCAACCAGTTGTAGGCTCTGTGTATCTTGTGTTGTTTAGTGCAACTGTGTCTGGGAGGGGCCCTTTAAGGGAGCGGCTTGCTGTTGAGTCCGCCCTGTGACCCTGTCTGCAGCTGTGCCTGGCACCCTTATTTCGATGTGTGCTACTTTGGCGTGTAGACGTTCCCTCGCAGCGCCTATTTCGATGTGGTGCCGCGCAACGTCGAAGTTGAACATCGACTTTGCCAGCCCTGGAGGACGTGTAGACGTTATTCATCGAAATAGCCTATTTCGATGTAAGCTATTTCGATGTAGGCTTCACGTGTAGACGTAGCCAAAGGCACACAACGGCACTATTTTGACTATGCATCCAGAAATGCTATTTCAAAATAGCTGGTTGCTATTTTGAAATGCATTTTGTGCATACCTGTATTGTTTTGAAATAAGATATAAATACATCTGTGGTGTAGCCATAGCCTAACTCTGCAGTGATATGCTTCCTGCAAGTTTCCTCTCTGCCTGCACCAGCAGATAGGGAATTCCGTGACTGATGTTCACGGCTATATCAGATTCCAAGTGTAGGATCACCAGATCACCTGAAATTAGGAGCTGTGTGTTATATCAGCCGTTGTAACCCCCATATGTGTCCCAAGTTTTCATACTTGCTAATGTCACCCTACCCAGTCACGGACTTTTTATTGAAATAACTTGTGGCAATGAGTCTATACCCAGTAGAGCAAGTTGGCAGCACTGGGGCCTTATTATTTAGATTAATGGTGAAGAAAAGTAAGCAGTAGAATTAATGGAGACATAGAACACAATGTCAGTTGAAAGTGCTGCAAATCTGAAAATACTGAGTACTTCTGCAGCAAAGGAAGGATTTCTGTGGCAGATTGCTCTCAATGTGCAGCTACACAAACAAATTTTCTTGTTTACATGGGATCTTTACCACTATGCTAGAAGTGAAAACTTCCTTGCAGGAGCTTATGGTCATACTATAGGATCCCATTTAAAAACTGTGCTGAAATGGACTTGTCCAAACCGTCAGAGTACAGTAATTCTATATATATTATTAATGCAGAACTGCAATGCTTTCCCCATTATGAAGTTTTCTGCATATTGATTGATTCTGAGAGTTTATCTGAATTATCAAAGTACAGCTATTGCTCAGTAGCTATGCATTAGATGGGAATCCCTGTACAGGCAACTGCATCGTTACAAGTACTTCAAAATTACTGTACTATGAATCAGCAAATTCAGCCTTTTATCGACTATTAGAAATCCTCTACTCTGATTGTCCCTTTTAATCAGAATTCTTAACCAGTATGCCTGCCAGAAAATGCTACCTCTGCATCTCATTAACGTTAGGTGAAGCAGAATAATACAAAATGCATGTGTCAGAAAAGGAAAAATAAACCTAAAGAAAATGTCTTTGAAACCTTTGGAAAGTGGGGTGGGGTGTTATTAACCCCTTTGCGCCACCCTCCCAAATCAACATCAGTCTTTGCTGGCTAGCCACTCTACTGCTGCCACAATAATGGTCTTATGGTTTCTGAGTGTTTACATTAAGAAAGTCCCAAGCACTCTTTTCCAATTAACGTGTGGAACACACAGTGGAAAAAATCTATTTTGCTGTCTCTCTTTCTTTCCACTTATAAAAATGTCCATGGGCTGCAGTGTTCAGTCTGAGAGAAGAGACATGCTGATCTCTAGGGAGAAAAGAGGTTAGACTGCAGGAAGACAATGCAGAGATTATATAGGGTGAAGAGGAAGAGCTGAAAGCTTTTCAAGTGTCTTAAAATCAACTTCCTGTGGTTTTGTGGGCCACATTGTTGGATTTGTTCTTTTTCTTTATGATTTGGATATTGAATGAAAATCAGTATAACAACAATAGCATAAGTGTCACTTCATATTTAAGTACATAGTAACCATGACCAGCACAAATAAGCTCAGGAGGAAATTCGGGTCCCAGGAAACTTTGTCCATGATTCCACTAGGGCCAGCATGTCACCTTCTGAGTCTAAAAATCCTGAGTTACGCTGAAGCAAAATAGGGAACAGATTTCTGGCATCACCATGATAGTCTCTGGCCATGATGTCCAAAATGAAGTATGTAATATCAAATAAAAAATGACAGTGCAATTGGTAGCACTAGAATTCTCTGATTTCAGCTTTATATATTGTATACATGAGTGCTAGATTCTAAACCTAGTTAACTAATTAAACAAACCATAAGGATTAGCTAAGCTAAACTTTTTTTCCCAGCAACCTCCAGCATGGCAAACTGCTTGGAATATACTTGTCAAATCACACTTAAAGCTTAGGGGCTACATCTACACTAGCCAAAAACTTTGAAATGGCCATGCAAATGGCCGTTTCAAAGTTTACTAATGAAGCACTGAAATACATATTCAGCACCTCATTAGCATGCGGGCGGCCGCCAGCACTTTGAAATTGACGTGGCTTGCCGCCGCGCGGCTCGTCCAGACGGGGCTCCTTTTTGAAAGGACCCTGGCTATTTCGAAGTTCCCTTATTCGCATCTGCTCATAGGAATAAGGGGACTTCGAAGTAGCTGGGGTCCTTTCGAAAAGGAGCCCCATCTGGACGAGCCGCGTGGTGGGGAGCCGCGTCAATTTCGAAGTGCCGCAGCCTCCCGCACGCTAATGAGGCACTGAATATGTATTTCAGCGCTTCATTAGTAAACTTTGAAATGGCCATTTCGAAGTTTTTGGCTCGTGTAGACACGGCAATAGAGATCCTTAAAGAATGATGCACTGCAAAATGACTTATTTAAGTTACTAAAGAGTTGATCAACTCAACCAGATCCACATCTTCATCCACAATAATCAGTTTTCCTTATGATATTTTATTCTTGCAACTAGGCCCTGCATCTTCTTCTTACACTGGTTACCCTTAACACACTTTTTTTACCCAAGGAATGAATTTCTTCAAAATATTCCCAGATAGGATCTCTTAGGTAGAGAAGTCATGACAGTTTTTCTGCAGCAAAAGTGGTGGTGGGAGGAATATATGAAGCTGTGTGTATGCTGAAAAATGTCTTCCCTTTTTCTTTCTAGTTCACTTCACTGGTCCTTTCTATGCCGCCTCCATCCTTTCCTATAAATTCTCTCTCTCTTTTAAGAAAAGGACTTAACCAACTCTTCTGTCATGCTTGCCCAAGGAACATGACCACGTAAGCACAGAATATGAACAATCTCATCTGGCTTGTGTCTTTCTTCATCCATATTACTTTTTCATATGGTGGAAAAAAAAATTGAAAGTCCAAAACTCTCAAGAAGTAAGAGCTAGTAGTTAGGCCAGACAGACTAGAGCCATCAATTCATTTTTGCGACAGTAAGCATATGTGTAGCATATTTGTGATGAGATTTAATTGTAACTGTTATTTTGAAATAAGAAATTTAGTATTTTGTGGATTTTAAAAATAAGTCCAATTTAAATACAAATAAATATGCTTTTTATTTAAAAAAATCCATTGATTTTAATGCACCCTTGTAATAAGGATAATGCTTAGCCAAGAGAGTTCTGTGTGACCAAATTGTTTCTAAGTACTTTGAGATCTTTAATGATAGACAAGAGTCACCACTGTCACTAATAATAAGAACATTTATGTACCTCTCTCTTGTATTCTGGAGTGACAAAACAAGTCATTCATTTGCCAAATGAATTCCCTCATCTCTGCTTCTTGATAAACATTTTGGGCCTGATATAAAACACACTGAAGTCATTGGGGAGACTCCCACTGACTTTGAAGAATTTCTTCTCTGCCACTCCTTTTAGATATACAGGGAAAGGTTTACCATTATCTGCATATTTTACGTAAGCTGTTATTACTTTTTCCAGAAGCCTTTTTTGCCTATGTGTGATGGTATTTTGTTATATAACAGTGACATTTAGTCCCCCGCTCCACCGGAAGTTATTTTATACAAGCAATACTGACTATTTAATACTTTAAAGTTAATTTTTTTTCCAGTTTCTGCTTTGCAGAAAGAAATGGGGTTTCTTAACATGAAATGGGTGTAATTATGGGCAGAATTCAGTCCTTAGAGTTTCATAGAATCATAGGGCTGGAAGGGACCTCAGGAGGTCATCTAGTCCAGCCCCCCACTTCAAGCAGGATCAAGCCCAATTACGTCATCCCAGCCAGGACCTTGTCAAGCCAGGACTTAAAAACCTCTAGGAATGGAGAATCCTCTACCTCCTCAAGGCAACACATTCCAATGCTCCACCACCCACCTGGTGAAGTAGGTTTTCCTTATATCTAACCTACTCCTCTCCTTTGGTAACTTCAGACCATTGCTCCTTGTTCTGCCATTTATCACCACTGAGAATAGTTTCTCTCCATCCTATTTAGAGCTCCCCTTCAGGAAGTTGAAGGCTGCTATTAAATCACCACTCAGTCTTCTCTTCTGTAAACTAAATAGGCCCAAATCCCTCAGTCTCTCCTCATAGGTCATGTGCTCCAGCACCTTAATCATTTTTGTTGCCCTCCACTGAACCTGCTCCAGCACATCCACATCCTTTTTATACTGGAGGACCCAAAACTGGACAGACTATTCAGATGCAGCCTCACCAGTACCAAATGGAGGGGAACAATCACTTCTCTAGATCTGTTTGCAGTGTTCCTCCTAATGCATCGTAATATGCTGTTAGCCTTCTTGGCTACAGGGGCATACTATTTACTCATATCCAGCCTTTCATCCACCATAACCCTTAGGTCTCTTTCCACTGTACCGCTTCTTAGCCAGTTGGTCCCCAGCCTATAACAATGCTTGGAATTCTTCTGTCCCAAGTGCATGATTCTACATAGCCATGTCTACACGTGCACGCTACTTCGAAGTAGCGGCACTAACTTCGAAATAGCGCCCGTCATGGCTACACGTGTTGGGCGCTATTTCGATGTTAACATCGCCATTAGGCGGCGAGACGTCAAAGCCGCTAACCCCATGAGGGGATGGGAATAGCACCCTACTTCGAAGTTGAACGTCGAAGTAGGGCACGTGTAGATGATCCGCGTCCCACAACATCAAAATAGCGGGGTCCGCCATGGTGGCCATCAGCCGGGGGGTTGAGAGACGTTCTCTCCAGCCCCTGCGGGGCTCTATGGTCACCGTGTGCAGCAGCCCTTAGCCCAGAGCTTCTGGCTAATGCTGCTGCAGCTGGGGATCCATGCTGCATGCACAGGGTCTGCAACCAGTTGTCGGCTCTGTGTATCTTGTGTTGTTTAGTGCAACTGTGTCTGGGAGGGGCCCTTTAAGGGAGCGGCTTGCTGTTGAGTCCGCCCTGTGACCCTGTCTGCAGCTGTGCCTGGCACCCTTATTTCGATGTGTGCTACTTTGGCGTGTAGATGTTCCCTCGCAGCGCCTATTTCGATGTGGTGCTGCCCAACGTCGAAGTTGAACGTCGACGTTGCCAGCCCTGGAGGACGTGTAGACGTTATTCATCAAAATAGCCTATTTCGATGTCGCTACATCGAAATAAGCTATTCGATGTAGGCTTCATGTGTAGATGTAGCTCATTTCTCCTTGTTGAACGGCATCAGATTTCTTTTGGCCCAATCCTCCAATATATCCAGGTCACTCTCGATCCTATCTCAACCCTCCAATGAATCTACCTATCCCTCTAGCTTGGTGTCATCTGCAGACTTGCTGAGGGTTCAATCCAGTCCCTCATCCAGGTCATTAATAAAGATGTTGAACAACACCGGCCCCAGAAACGAGCCTTGGGGCACTCTACTTGAAACCAACTGCTATCCAGATAATGAGCCATTGACCACTACCCATTGGGCCCGACCATCAAGCCAGCTTTCTATCCATCTTATAGTCCATGGATCCAATCTACTTCTCAATTTATGGGCAAGAATGTTGTGGGAGACTGTATCAAAAGCTATGCTGAAGTCAAGTTATATCACATCCACTGACTTCCCCATGTCCACAGAACCTGTTACCTCATCATAGAAGCTAATCAGATTGGTCAGGCAGGATCTGCCCTTGGTGAATCAATGTTGACTACTGTTGATCACTTTCCCCTCTTTGACGTGCTCCAAAATGGATTCTTTGAGGATCCCTTCCATTATTTTCCCAGGGATTGAGGTAAGGCTGACTGGTCTATAATTCCATGAATTTTTCCTCTTTCCTTTTTTAAAGATGGGCACCACATTTGCCTTTTTCCAATCATCTGGGATCTCTCCCGATCTCCAAGAGTTTTCGAAGATAGTGGTCACAGGCTCAGCAATGTCTGCCAATTCCCTCAGTAGCCTTAGGAGCATTAAATCCAAACCCATGGATTTGTGTACATCTAATTTTTCTAGGTAGTTCTTAACTCGTTCCTTCCCCACCGATGGCTGCCCTCCACCTTCCCATACCGCATTGTCTAGCATTGTAGTTTAGGATCTGCCCTTGTCCGTGAAGACAGAAGTAAAAAAAGCATTGAGTACTTCAGCTTTTCTTACCTCATCTCTAAGTTACCTCTTTCATCCAGTAATGGCCTCACACCTTCCCTGATTACCCTCTTATTGTTAACATGCCTGTAGAAACCCTTCTTGTTACCCTTTTTGGGTAAGTGGCTCTCTGGAGTGTGTGGGTGCCTGGGTTTGGGGGTTCTGGGCCTGGGTTTGTCTGTTTGTTTGGTGTTTGGAGTGCTGAGCTGTCTGTTTGTTTGTTTGAAAGGCCATGTGCTCAGGCTGGCCAAGTGCTCAGGCTGCGTGCCGACTGGCTGAGTGGTAGTCAGAGGGAGGGGCTCTCTCAGGTAGGCCAGAGCTCTAAAGCCCTGCTGGCAAGCGACCAGGGAGCATGCGACTGGGCGCATGCGAACAGGGTGTTTGCTAACAGGAGGGAGTTTTGAGAGGGGCTGTCCTGGGGAAGGAGGGGGCAAACTACAGCACCTTTGGGTAAGTGGCTCTCTGGAGTGTGTGGGGGCCTGGGTTTGGCTGTTTGTTTGGAGTGCTGAGCTGTCTGTTTGTTTGTTTGAAAGTTCATGTGCTCAGGCTGGCCATGTGATCAGGCTGTGTGCCGATTGGCTGAGCGGTAGTCAGAGGGAGGGGCTCTCTCAAGTAGGCCAGAGCTCTAAAGCCCTGCTGGCAAGCGACCAGGGAGCATGTGACCAGGTGCATGCGAACAGGGTGTTTGCTAACAGGAGGCAGTTTTGAGAGGGTAGTTTAGAGGGGGAGCTTAGAGGGAGCTAGTTATTACTTCAGGTGTAAGAGGCAGCATCATCCCCAACTGCTGGCTGGAGCTGAGGGACCCGCTGCAGCATGAGGAGCGGGGTGGGGGCGAGATCGAGGGATGTCAGTGGTGGGCAAGTGGTTTGGGGGTGTCTGGTATGGCTGTGACGATGGCAGCATCCACGGAGGCTGCTTGCGGCGTGCTGGCCCAGATTGTATGACCTCCAGGCCCAGTCCTGCGCTCCCTGCATGCACATGCCGCACCAGATCTGTGGGGTTCCAGGGACAGCCATAGCCAGATGAAGAGTTGGTGGCTTTGGCTGGGACCCAGGGTGCGGCTGGGCTGCGAGATCAGCGCCTTCCTCGAGGATGTTGGGCTACAGCAGAGTGTGGCCAGGTGCGGAGAGGCCAGGGGAAGGGGGACCTGGGGGCAACGAGAACTGATATGGGGCAGTGTGGTGCAGTTGGGAGACATGGGAGTGGATGGGGGAAAAGGGGACAGGGAGGGAGGATCTGGGGGGTGATGGTAGCCAATGAGAGGCAGAGGGGTGGGGAGGAGGGACCTGGGGAGGCAAGGTGGTCGTCCTGGGGAGCGTTGGGGACATGTGGTGCCAGGGAGGTACAAGAGGTAGTGGGACCGTACCCACGTTCTCCATTCCCCACTGCCTTGTGGGTTATCCTGGAAAGGAGCAAAGCTAAGGGAGTAAACCCTGACAGAAAATCCGCAGGGGAGTCCTAAGGCGGTTCTGTGCCAACTTCTGGCATTGACCCGGCAACTCCTGCAGCTGAGCTGGTACCAGACGTAGAGGTTATCCTCTCCTTTGGACTATATCAGTAAAGCCGAGAGGGGAACACTGGCATTGGCAGCCCAGGGTCCCAATAATTGCCCAAGCTCGCACCTCGAGAGGTAGTCCAGCATCGCTAACAGCGTTGACCCAACACGGGAGGTAACAGATACTGGTTATAAGCTCTTGCTCGATTGGCGTAGAGAACGAGTGCCGGAGGTTGCCTTCGACGGTGGGAGAGATCATTGCATCTCACTGGACAATCACTGCCCGCCTCAAGCTGGGCAGCCCCGAGCCAACAGGGTACTGTCCTGCCACAGGTCACCTGCCTCACTGGGTGCGTGAGGCTTAACGTTCCCAAACCTGACAAGTGACCTGAAAGCTGAGCACCAGGCAAACCAATAAGAAAATCAACAAGAAAAGGAAACCATCAAAGCTTTAAGCTTGCTTGCTGGAATGTGCGGACCATGCTGACAGGTCTGACTGAAGATCTTCAGGACACCAGCGACACCCGAAAGACCGCTGTCATCAATGAGGAACTGAAGAGGCTCCAAGTTGACATTGCTGCTCTTCAAGGCCGTGTCTACACGTGCCCCAAACTTCGAAATGGCCATTTGCATGGCCATTTCGAAGTTTACTAATGAAGTGCTGAAATGCATATTCAGCGCTTCATTAGCATGCGAGCGGCAGCGGCGCTTCGAAATTGACGCGCCTTGCCGCTGCGCAGCGCGTCCAGACAGGGCTCCTTTTCGAAAGGACGCCACCTACTTCGAAGTCCCCTTATTCCCATGAGCTCATGGGAATAAGGGGACTTCGAAGTAGGCGGGGCCCTTTCGAAAAGGAGCCCCGTCTGGATGCGCTGCGCAGCGGCAAGGCGCATCAATTTCGAAGCGCCGCTGCCGCCCGCATGCTAATGAAGCGCTGAATATGCATTTCAGCGCTTCATTAGTAAACTTCGAAATGGCCATTTGCATGGCCATTTCGAAGTTCGGGGCACGTGTAGACGTAGCCCAAGAGACAAGTCGCGCAGATTTGGGATCTCTAAAGGAAAAGGACTACACCTTTTTCTGGCAGGGTAAAGCCTAAGAAGAACCCAGGGAGCATGGTGTTGGCTTCGCCATTAGAAACACCCTTCTACAAATGGTGGAATTAGTCATGGGTGGATCAGAAAGACTCCTTCAGGTCATACTTCAAACTTGCGCCGGTCCTGTCCACCTGATCAGCGCTTACGCCCCAACCCTGTACTCCACACCAGAAGTAAAAGACAGGTTTTATGACGTGCTTAGTGCTGCCATAGCACAAATACCTGCTCGCGAACAACTGTACATTTTGGGTGACTTCAATGCGAGAGTTGGAGCTGATCGTGACTTGTGGCCTTCCTGCTTAGGCCACTTTGGTGTGGGAAAAATGAATGAAAATGGTCAGCGTCTTCTCGAACTTTGCACATATCACAATCTGTGCATCACAAACACATTTTTCCAAACGAAGCCACAGCACAGAGTGTCATGGAGACACCCACACTCAAAACACTGGCATCAACTAGACGTGGTCATCGCTAGACGTGATAACCTCAAAAACATCCTTCTGACACGCATCTATCAGTGCTGACTGCGATGCAGATCGCTTGTTAGTTTGCTCCAAACTCAAGGTGATTCCCAAGAAGCTGCACCGCTCTAAACCAACTGGAAGGCCCCGCATCGATGCCAGAATGATGGTTAACTCAGAGAGAGCTGAAAAGTTCAGAGAGACCCTCGAGGAGAATCTGCGCAGCAACCCTGGGGGTGCCGATGTGACATCGAGATGGCAGCATCTGAGGGACACAATGTACAACACGGCCTTGTCGGTGTTTGGAGCAAGAGCTAGAAACACAAATGACTGGTTTGAAGCTAACTCCGATGAGATGATTCCAGCCATCGGAAAAAAAAAGTGCACTGTGCTCCTGGAGTACAAACGTTTGCCGAGCCAGAATACCCTGCAAGCGCTGAGAGCAGCCAGAAAAACAGTACAGCTGATGGCCAGGTGCTGTGCCAACAACTACTGGCTCGAGCTATGCAGCAGCATCCAGACTAGTGCTGACTTTGGTAGCCTCAGGGGAATGTACGAGAGCATCAAGAAGGCTTTAGGACCCACCCAGAACAAGATGGCACCTCTGAAATCTAAATCTGGTGATGTCATCACTGACAAAGCCAAACAGATGGAGTGCTGGGTCGAGCACTACTCCGAGCTGTACTCACGCGAGAACATTGTGGTCGACTCAGCCCTTGATGCCGTCGAACTCCTACCAGTAATGGATGAACTGGACCAGGAACCAACTGTGCATGAACTGAAGAAAGCCGTTGACAACATTGCAGTAGGGAAGGCCCCGGGCCAGCATGGTATACCACCAGAGGTAATCAAGTGTGCCACAGACGCTCTCCTGGAACCCCTACATGAGCTATTGTGCCTGTGCTGGAGAGAGGGAGAGGTTCCACAGGACATGCACGACGCTAACATCATAACCCTGAAAAGAACAAAGGAGACAGAAGTGACTGCAACAATTACCGTGGAATGTCCCTCCTAAGCATCACTGGTAAACTGTTCACTCGCGTCATCCTCGGCAGACTCCAGAAGATTGCTGAGAGGGTGTATCCTGAATCACAGTGCGGATTCCGCGCAGAGAGATCTACCGTCGACATGGTCTTCTCTCTGAGGCAGCTGCAGGAGAAATGCAGGGAGCGAGGAAGCCACTCTATATTGCCTTCATTGACCTAACCAAGGCCTTCAACTTGGTCAGCAGGGATGGACTGTTCAAACTGCTCCACAGGATAGGATGTCCGCCACAGTTACTCAAGGTGATCCAGTCTTTCCACGAAGACATGAGAGGAACTGTCCAATACGATGGCACATTATTGGATGCTTTCAGCATCAGGAGCAGCATTAAACAAGGATGTGTCCTTGCTCCGACACTGTTCAGGATCTTCTTCGCACTCCTCCTTAAACACGCCTTTGCATCTTCAACAGAGGGCATCTTTTTGCAAACAAGATCTGATGGGAAACTGTTTAATCTTGCAAGGCTGAAAGCTAAATCTAAGGTGTGGGAAGTCCTCATCAGAGATATGCTGTTCGCAGATGATGCTGCTGTCATGTCACACACAGAAGACCAGCTTCAGAAGCTGCTGGATCGGTTCTCCAAAGCATGCAAGGACTTTGGGCTCTCCATCAGCCTAAAGAAGACAACTGTACTTGCTCAGGACGTTGCTGTTTCTCCATCAATCAGCATTGACAACTATACCTTAGAGGTCATCCACGAGTTCGTTTACCTCAGATCCACCATCACTGACACCCTGTCCTTGGAGACTGAGCTAAATAGGAGGATCGGTAAAGCAGCCACAACTCTGTCCAGACTCAGCAAGAGAGTGTGGAATAACAACAAGCTGTACACTCACACCAAAATGCAAGTTTACAGAGCCTGCATCCTCAGCACCCTCCTTTACGGCAGCGAGACTTGGACCCTGTACGCCTGCCAGGAAAAGAGGCTGAACATCTTCCACTTGCGCTGCCTCAGGCGCATCTTTGGAATATCGTGGAAGGACAGAGTGTCCAACACTACTGTCCTTGAGCAAGCTGGAATCCCAACTAAGCACGCCCTCCTCAGGGAGCGGCGGCTCCACTGGCTTGGCCACGTCCACAGGATGAATGATGGAAGGATCCCAAAAGACATCCTGTAGGGCGAGCTAGCCTCTGGCAAAAGACCTCCCGGATGCCCCAAGCTGAACTACAAAGATGTTTGCAAGAGAGACCTCAGGGAAGTACACATCAAACCAGACAGCTGGGAGGAGCTGGCAGACGATTGCAGCAGATGGAGGCAGGAACTATACAAGGTCCTTCAGAAGGGTGAGTTGAGGATCAGACCGCTAGCAAAGGAGAAGTGAGCCCACAGAAAGCACAGCAAGGACCTGCCAGACACCCATTACATATGCAACAGTTGCAGCAAGGACGTCACTCTCGTGTGGGTCTTCACAGTCACAGCCAACGCTGCAAATGAGGATGCCAAACGGAACTACGAAGGGCGTGATCCATAGTTTACGTAGACTGAAGGATGCTGCTACTACTACTAGTACTACATCCCTTGCCAGCTGCAGTTCCAATTGTGCTTTTGCTTTCCTGATTACTGCCTGGCATTCTCCAGCTATATATTTATACTCCTCCTTCGTCAACTGTCCACATTTCCATTTCTTATATGCATTCTTTTTGAGTTTAAGCTCATCAAGGATTTCCCTGTTAAGCCAAGCTGGCTGCCTACCATATTTGCATTTCTTACTATGCAGTGGCATGGTTGTTACTGTGCTTTCAGTAAGACTTCATTAAAATACTGCCAGTTCTCCTGAACTCTTTTCCCCTTCATTTTCATTTCCCAAGGGATCCTGCACATCAGTTGTCTCAGGGAGTCGACGTCTGCTCTTTTAAAATCAAGGGTCTGTATATTACTGCTCACCTTTCTTCCTTTTGTCAGGATCCTGAAATCTACCATCTAATGGTCCAGCCCAGGTTGCCACCTACTTCTATTTCTCCTACTAGTTCTTCCCTGTTTGTGAGCAGCAGGTCAAGTTGTGCATGGCCCCTGGTTGGTTTCTTCAGCACTTGTACCAAAAATTTATCGCCAACATTCTCCAAAAACTTTCTGGATTTTCAGAGTCCTGCTATATTGGTTTCCTAACAAATGTATGGATGATTAAAGTCTCCCATGAGAACCAGGGCCTGTGATTTGGAAGCTTGACTTAGCTGCCTGAAGAAGTCCTTATCTACCTGATCTCCCTGAACTGGAGGTTTATAGCAGACACCAACTACAGCATCACCTCTGTTGTTTCCACCTCTAAGCTTAACCCAAAGACAATCAACTGTTTTTTATCCCTCCTTATACTGGAGCTCTGAGCTATCCTACTGCTCCCTCACATAGAGTGCAACTCCTCCTCCTCTTCTCCCATCTGTCCTTCCTAAACAGCTTATGCCCTTCCATTTCCATCCTCCAGTTATGCAGATCATTCCACCAAGTCTCCATTATTCCAACCACCTCATACTTTGACTGTGTCAGGGCCTCTAATTCTTCCTGTTTGTTTCCCAACCTTCCTGCATTTGTGTACAAGCACCCTAGAGAAGTGACTGATTGGCTCACTTTCTCCTCTTCACCCATGAAACCTACTTTATTGTTCCCTACTCCTTTCCCACTCACCTCAGGGCTTGTGTCACTGTCCCCGATGAACCTAGTTTATATAATTGATATCTTGTCAGCTCTTCCTGTGCAATGGGTGACAGGCTGATCAGCAGAATCAGGATGTTTTATTCTCTGAACAGCAGGTTATGCTTGAACCAACTTCCTGGGGTTGTGGAGGATTTCAGGATAGCGGTCAGGTCACACTGTAATAGGGAGAGGATGGACACTGAACTCCAGCCCACACAAGGAGAGTTTAGGCTTCTGCTTCAGATAAAACTCTTGAACATTTCCCTTGTCAGGAGCATAGATGTTGCAGTCATGTGCATAATGACATGGGGCACTGGTAATGTAAGAGAAAGGAATGGAAAAGAGGAATCATGTTCTTAACATGAGCTTTAAAGTGTCACCGTTTTGCAAGGGCATCTTTTTTAAAAGAAGTGACCCATGCTTTGGGGTCAACAGTCCTAGAAGGAACAAATCCTTGTCTATTTCTTAATGAATTCGTCTTTCATTTACCAATGAGCATTTTATAAATCATAATTTGTCGGTCTCCATGCTTATTTACACTTTTCTGCTAAACTGGATCTGGCCCAAGTCTCTAGAGATGAAACACTAATGCATTAAATCACCTAGGCTATGTCTACATGGTGTGCTGCTGCTAGCAGGGTCATGCAAGTGAGGACACTCAACAGTGCAAATGAGGCACTAATTTACAAATCATGCATCTCATTTGCATACTCTCGCATGATCACTGTCCCGGCAGAGGCTTCTGTTGCCACAAAACAAGCCATGTAGATGGGGGTCTGTTGACCAAAACCCCCTTTTTTGGTAGCCCCTTAATGCTCCTTTTAGTCAGGGATAAGGGGCTGTTGACAAGGTAAGTTTTGGTCGACAGAGCCCCATCTACACAACTTGTTTTGTTGCAACAGAAGCCTCTGCTGGGGGACAGTAATCACGTGAGGATATGCAAATGAGGTGGGAAATTTGTAAATTAGCACCTCATTTGCATGATCAGGTGTCCTCATTTGCATGACCCTGCTGACAGCAGTGTGCCATGTAAATGTAGCCCTAAATTCTGAGCAAGACTGTACAATTGGGAAAATGTAAATCACTAAGCATCTAAAAATGCTTGAACACACAGGCTACGTCTACACAGGCAGCTTCTGTCAATAGAGGAAACCCTGGCAAAACTTCTGTTGATGGATCATGTCAACACACAAAAGCAGATTGAAAGACCAATCTGTTCTGTTGACAGAGAGCAGCCAGACTGCCCTGCCCTCTTTCGACAGAATGGCTGACTGGAAACTCTGCAAACAGGGCTGCCTCGGGGAACTGGAAGCTGTCTCTGTCAACAGAAATGTCTACACAGGCACTTTGTCAACAAAGCACTGCTGACAGAGGCGCTATACCTGAACAGGGAGAGGTATAAAGCTGCTGCCTGAACAGCTGAGTTTTACTGACAAACTCTTGACAGAGTGCTTTAACTGTAGCTGCTCAGCAAGTTTTGTCTATAAAAGCCCAGTTTTGTCAACAGAAGCTGTCCATGTAAACACAACCACACCAATGTTTCTGTCAAAGTTAAAACAAAAAGAAAATAAAGTGAGTTCTGCCAACTCTATTTAATGTCAACGCAATACTATCAGGTTGATGGTAGAAAGTACATGACTTAGTTCATTAAAATCTTGTCTTTGATGTGCAAGACTCTCATTAATAGAGTTATGTTTTCAGTTTGAAATAACGTATTCTGCAGCTATAAAAATATTCACTGATTAATTTCCTACTTTTGTACATAAATTCTATAAGCCAGAAATTTTGGTTTAAAGTGGAGTGGAGGTAAAATGTTAATGAAATAAATGTTGAGAGTTACATTGATTATTGTTGAGTTAGATTCATCTTGATCCTAAAAGAATTATTTATAATGATTAAACAATTGCCATTACAGCTGGTAGAAAAAGAGGTCTTTTTCTGCAAACAGCTTACCCTTCTCAGTAAAAAGTGAACCGCCCCCAACCCCCTGAATTGTTTTGACTTGAAACTTAACATTTTCCCTTGTAAATGCCACCATGGTGCCTCATGGGATTTGTAGTTTAGGTACATCACACCCTTATTTTCCCAGGCTATAAGGTGAGACTACCTTTCCAGTGATATCACCAGTATAAATGCCATTTTTGCTGAATACCTGTACACAAAATGAATCTTCTGTCTGAAAGTATGACTTTCCTTTTATTTTTTTTCCTAACACAAGTTCCAAACAAAGCCAATGTTCTTAGCTGTTTTCGGAGTCCCACAAAATATGATTCCATCTGACGTGATGATTTTGCTGTCAATTAGAATATTCTGTCATAGTTCAGAGATCCTTCCATCCCAACTCTTCTCCCTTCCCCCACAACAAATTAGGTTGCACGTAATGAAAATATTTTAAAACACCCTTTCCTTCCTACCAAAAAATCGACACATTTATACATTTTGTAATTTTACAGTGTAGTATCCTCAATGTATTACCATAACAGCACAAGAACTTTTCCAACTGGAATGATCCCTTTTAATGATTGGGATGGGTATTATTGGCAGGCGATTACTTAGGGACTGATTCTGCATTCCTTGCCTGTCTGATACTTTTTGATTTGTGTGAAATGAAGGAAACGGTCTTTAATTGGTTTTCTTGCCACAATTAAAACACAAATTCACACTCACCCACACGTGGCCAAATTCTGACCTGCTGATTTTGACAAGTTTGCACAGTTATAACAAAGGGAAGAATTTGTCAGTTATGTGACTTTTTTCATAGCAGCATATTTCTGTGGTGTGGTGTTAGACAAGCTTATTAGCAAAATAGGGGCTAATCCTAAATTAACTGGAGGACCATTGTTGTTCCATATTAAGTGTCTGCAGTGAGAAAATGTTGGCATAAATTCTGGTGGTGGCAGTTGCTGGGGGCAGCAGTTCAATCGTGTAGTTACCTCACTGTATAGCTGCAGGCTCCAGGAGAGTGGAGGGAAGATGAAGTTATTTGAAAGACTGAAGAACGTACAAAAGGGGTGTGGTAGATGGCACTTGCAGAGCTGCAGCTTACCCAGAAAGCAGATGGTGGACCCTGAAAAGCATACTTAAGTGGGGAAGAACATTAGAATCTGCTCAAAGAGACAGAGGGGGGAAAGAACAACTCCCACCTTACTTCCTGTCTCCTTTTAAGGGGTCCTGGTTCAACCTGGACAGCCTTTGGCCATGGGAAGGGAGAAGTAAAAGGGGTCTTTAGGGTGTGGGTAGCAGCCAATAGAAGACCTGACTACAGGTGAGGCAGTTAATGGTTGTGAGTAGACAGTGCTAGATCTCTCTCCTGGTAGCCCCACAAAGAGAGCAACAGCCAAGTATGCCAGGATACAGGTCACAGCATGCTGGGACCTAAATCAGTTTGAATGACAAATACAGGCTGAACATTACTAATCCAAAGCTCTCTCATCTGGCAACATCCATAATCCTACATGATTTTAGTTAGCTGGACAGACACTTATAACAGGTGTGGCCAAGTTTCCCATAGTCCCATAAAGTTTGCTTGTATCCACGAGTCCTGGCTCTCAGGTTTCTATATCATTGTTTAGCTGTAATTCACACTTAATTAAATGTCTTCTAAGAGACCACTAAGCAG
Organism: Carettochelys insculpta; assembly: GCF_033958435.1. Lineage (NCBI taxonomy): Eukaryota > Metazoa > Chordata > Testudines > Carettochelyidae > Carettochelys > Carettochelys insculpta. The sequence continues at coordinate 173,488,251 of NC_134139.1, read as the reverse complement.
TGGAAGTGTTGGTAATGTGCTATAAAATATTGATCTCCCATCGTCCAACAAATTCTCTTGTCCGGCACTGGTCAGGTTCCCAGAGTGCCAGATGAGAGAGAGGTTCAACCTGCCTGCAACTAAACCAAATATTTGAAAATTAGTTCTTTTACATTTAATTTTAAATATATATATGTACAGGATTTCATTTGCAAGGGCTGATGTGCTAACAAACACCCATTTCCATATGCAAAACATTTTCCTGCTGATTACTGACCTCAGTTCTGGACAAGTAAGAAAATGAGAGAATAGTCTCTAAATAGTGTTTAAAAAACAAAAGGTAAATACAGTTTTAATTTTAAAATGTATGTTTATATTCCCTTACTGATTTGAATTCTAAATTTTTCAAAAAATATTTATTAAAACTTTTCAATTCACCTTTATTTCATGCATTAAAATAATGTAATTTAACCATATGATATCCTAATTGGGACTGAAAAATGTGAAGCAAATCCTGATCTTGCAAGACTAAGCACATGCTTTACTTGAGTTCTTTGAAACTACTAAACGATTCAAGCTAAGCCTGTAAGTCTTTTCAGATTGTGGTCTCACTGACTGTACGTGATATGCTGAAACTGACCATCCACAAAATTCTGTCAGATTGACAAAGTAAATTGACAATGCAGAAAGAATGCTTTTGGTCAGCTTCTGGAAGGTACAGTAATTTTATGTACTACTTGTGAGACAGTGAACACAACATTTTCCAACAAAAATGTAATTTTGAAGCTGTTGGTGTCCGTATAATGGGCAAAATGTTTATATGTCTATTAAGAAATGGAACAACTATGATGTAGTATGTGATGCTTTCCCACCTCCCAACCCTACCCCCATGCACCAAGCTTTATGCTATTAATCTAGTGCAATGCTATTTGCTTCTCTTTCACCAAGGGCTATTTGATGCAATCTGAGTTGTTCCAGAGGGCTTGTTTACAAGTTGCATGTTGACTCTATTGTATATGTTCATGATGTAACATTTTTTTCTCAGCCATAAACCTATCTTGTTACTTTTTTATACACACACACACATATGCACGTATGTACATACATACATACGTAAGATTGGAACTGCTGCGACTAAATTGTATGTAAATATTGCTTTAAATTAAAAGCTTTTATCCTTCACACATGGAGAATTAGTGAAGCTCTGCATTCTGGAACAAGTGTCTTCAGCAATTCTGATCCCTGCAGGGTGAACAGTTTAGATGAACTGACTCTTCTCACTTCTATCGCCTGCTGGTCTGCTTGTCCGACACCCACATCCCACTCCCTCCTCACCTTTTTCCTAAGTGCAATTGTATCAGAGGCACATAAATACCAGAAAGAAAAATAATCACTACCTTATTCCAATGTCACAAGAAATCTGCATTAATCATGAACTTTACAGCTAATCATAGTAAACAATACAGATAATTTCCCCTCCAGTTGCAAATAACCTCATATGCCAAATAGCAGATTGCTCATACCAGGAATAATATTCCACTTCTGCCAAGTGAGCTACAATTCTCCGACTGAAACCTAAAAGATGCCACCATTTTCTTTTGATAAGCACCCTCCTCCCCATTGTGTACATGTTATGTATCTTAGGTACTTATATCTCCTTTATTACCATTATTTCAGCACATTACCATTTTCAGTTATTCTCACAACACTCCTGTGTGGAAGTGCTATTATGCTCATTTTAGAGATAGGAACTGAGGCACGGAGAGGCAGCAGGTTGGTTTTCATTGTAATTAGACTCCCACGGCTGCCCGTGCCAGTTGACTTGGTCTTGGAGAAGTCCTGTAGCAGGGCTGTTTCTCTGGAGGTGAGACTTCCAGGCTTCAACTGCAGCCTGAGTTCATGGACTATACCCACCTCTCTGTGTCCTAGGGCCCAAACTCAACCCGAAGCCCAGAAATCTGCCCTGCAGTGAAACAGACCTGCAGTCTGAGCCTTGGGGGCCGAATCCACTGGTATGGGGCAACTTTGGGTTTTTAATTATAATGTAGACCTAAGTGGCTTCTACAAGATCACACAAAATGTGGAAAAGTAGGGAACTGACCCACATCTCCCTAGTCCCAAACCAGCATTCTGTGTTCCTGGATATCATTCCTCTATATATGATCTAGACATCCTCATTATTTCTTGCTCCTTTAAAATGATAATAACTGCATCTGTGTGCAGAGATCAGCTCTTTAAGAACGTAGGGACAGCCATGCTTAGTCAGACCAATGGTATCCTATCTTCTGACAGTAGCTGTTGCCGGTGTTTCACAGGCAATGAATAAAACATGAGCTTATCTAATTCTTATTAACCTTATTTTAGTTTTGGTCTTGTAAACATGGCCTGGCAATAAATTCCACAGGTAGACCTTGTGTGAACAACCTGCTGAGCATTAATTTCCTTGGGTGATTTCTGTTACATGAGGGATTAAACACTTCCTCGTTCACTTTCTCTACAGTGTTCATGATGTTTTATACCTCTTTTATATCCCCGCTCTGTTGTCTCTATTCCACGCTGAACAGTCCCCATCATTTTACTCTTTCTTTGTACAGAAGCTGTTTCATACCCCTAATAATTTTTGATGTCCTTCTCTGCAACTTTTCCCAATTCTAACATATCATTTCTTTACTATGGGGTGACCAGAATTACTTGCAAGGTTCAAGGTGTGGTCATACAATGGATTTATTCAGTGGCATAATGATATTTTCTTATTATCTCTTTTCTATTGGCGCCTAACATTGCTAGCTTTTTTGACTGCTGTCACACATTAAGTGCGTGTTGTCACAGAGCTCCCAACAATGACTTTGTGATCTCTTTCTTGAGTGGTAGCAGCTCATTTACACCCCACCATTTTATGTGAATAGTTGGGAATATGTTTTCTGAAGTGCAGTGCTTTCCATTTAGTTCCCAGAGTTGCTGACACTTGTTCCTGAATGAATCTCACATACTGTACTCTCTCAAAGAGGCTTTGGTTTTGTGGCTTTTTTTAATGTGTTTACTTAGTAAGCTCACCATCATTCAGAAAACTTCTTATACACAGAGCATACGTGGTACTTTTATTCCATAGTGACTATTATTTTAGAAGAAAGGGAACAAGAAGAAGAAACAAAAAAAGATATCCATGAGAAAGCAGAATTTTAGAGACTGTTGTGCTCCAGGCCTTTGATAAAATATGGGATAGAAAAGGAAGAGATGACACTGGGCAAAATAGGAAAGAAGGTCATAATGGAAGGGAGACTGATGCTGGAATAAATAATGAAGATGACCAGGGAAGCTATATATAGCAAACTCTTTTTGCTGCATGTATTATTACCAATATGTTAGGTCATGTTAGTCATCAGACAAGAAATTGTTGGTCCAAATTATTCAGAGGATATTTGGGCATAACAAATATATTCATAAAAGTCATGATCAGTTTGCAAGCATTAAATGTGTATTTGTAGTGAACAAATCAACTAACTAATCATTATAAATTCACTTTGGGAGATGGTCAAATAGGTGTTCCATCCCTTTCCTCTACTCTAGGAATTGGCTTCCAGAGCACAGATTTCCCTGGGTTGGCATTGTGCTGTGAAGGTGTTTGCTTTGATGATGCAAGGCCATGTAGATGAGCATAGGTTTCAGATTTGCCAAAGTTAAAATAGGACCTGAAATGTAACATGGATGTGAGTTGCTGTAATTTTTTTTCCTACCAAACTTAATGGTGTCTGTAATAATAAACCTTGCTTTCGAACATGTTAGAATTTAAGGTGATTGTCCATCTAATCAATTTACTTAAAGGATCCACATCAGCATAGCACTGTGTTCTAAGTTTCTTTCTAATTTTAGCAAAACAATATTAAGCACAATTCAAAATTTTTTCATGTTTTTTCCAGGAAAGAAATATAAATTACATGTCACAATTCCTTTAAACCAACATTGTTTTCTTCAATTTCTAGACTGCTTGGATTACCTGCCAAGTGTTGTTGTTCTGGTTTCTTTCACTAAATAATGAATTTAATCTTCCTGACCTATACAGATAGATGCTACTATTGGAGTATTGCAGGGGCTGATGCAGTTAGTGTAACTTTGCTACTGTATAAATGAAAAGTATTTCCGAAGAAATGAAAATGCCATAAAAATAAATATATACAGACTATCTTCATTAATTTTTTTGTTTTTTAAAAAAAAATCTGAGGGTGGGAGAGTTCTGAAAGGAATACTGCTAATTTCTGTGATGTTTTATTATGATGGTAGTAGAGAGTCATAGCTTCTGGAGCAATTATCCCAAGTGGTCTGAATTTTAGTAGGTGATAAATGGTTGTGAGCTGAGTTATTCTTCCCAAACCAAAGGCAAGGGTGCATAATGGGGCCAGTATCAAGAGTCTCACAGTTAAGCTTTGGAAGAGGTACAGCTAACAATATTAGAAATACTATTAAATGTATACTTATTTTAAATATGTTAAATTATTGAAAATTATATTTTTTTTCCCTTTTTTGAAATAGTGGGAAGGGTGACTATCCGTCCTGTATTAGGCGGGACAGTTCTGTGTTTGTGACACCAAAAATGTGTCCCTACTTATTTTTTAAAAGGGACTAACTGTCCTGTATTTGGGCCCTCCACTGCTGACCTTTTCCAGCAGCAGCTATGCAGGTACACCTGCTGGTGGGAGTCATGTCCCCGGGGCTCAGGAAAGAGGGGAAGCATGGGTAGCTGCCATGTTCCCGCCGCTTCCCCAGGCTTCCTGGGAAGGGCTGGGGGCTGGCACTTCCCCAGAGGTCAGGGAGTGCTGGGGGCTGCTGCTTCCCCTGATCCGGGGGAGGCCTGCCAGCTGCCACCTCCTTCCCAGGTCCATGGGGCTTGGTGGAGCTGGGAGAAGTCGCCCCTCCCCCCATATCTCCCTGTTCCATATTTGAGACAGGGAGCTATGGTCACCCTAATAGTGGATGATCTATATGTGTTTAGTAGCATTAACAGTAAATATAATGTTAAATAAACTGAATAGTTTTAGTATCATACGATGCTTATAACATGGATTACAGTCAACAGGAAACAATGTGGATCTTCAGTGAATAAGTTCAAGATACATTCTGTATGGTGTTTCATATAGCAAGGGAGAAACAGAGACAACTGCCTAGAAGGCATGTTTTTATTCCCACTCTGCAACCACTACATTTAAAATGATCACACTCCAAATGTTTACCTTCTTTCTTTTCTAAAACAGTTAAGGGCTGAAGAACGGGATGGCAACTTTTCATATTTAGGTCCTGGTTCAAGTTAGGTATTGGTGAAGCAGCTCTGATAAATCAAGAACTGGCACAAACCTTATCCACAACTGAAACACAATATCAACTTCTCTTGAGATTAGGTTTATTTAAAAATACAAAAATCAGTTCCTTTTGAATGGCTTGGTTGAATTCGAATCAGAGGTAAAATGACAAAATACGAGAGAGAGAGACTACAGGTTGCATATTTCTGACCAAACTAGAAGATGAAACCGATGGATATCTTGTAAGGAAAGGTCTCATGAGATTTCTTGCATGATTTTGTGGATTCAAGAGTATGGATAATTCACCTTTATGTAACACTATTAAATTGAATAGAGGAAGACACTAATGTGATTTTTTTTAACAGAAAATTTTCTAAAATTCTGTAGAACATACTCTATAGATTTGGTAGAGAATTTTGTGATTTTTGCCACTTTTTTTAATGACAGAAGTTTATTAGAAGTGTGCCCCCTCTATGAAATTCTGTAGACAGCTATTACCTTCAACTCTTCTTTTTCATAGAGATAGAGAGTTTGGCTCCAAATTCAAATATTCAAGTCCTTATGAAAACTACACCAAATTTACAAACTCTTTTTATGTTCTACCATGGCTAGATCAGATCTAATCCAGTTATCCATGTCAAAATAACTCAAAGATACCATTTGCCCATTGTTTGATGTCTTACATGAAATAAATTGGTGTCTGTACAACTCCTACTAGAGGCTATGTCACAAAACCCACCGCTGCAATTAGCTTTAATTGTTACCTTTGATGGTAGTCTCAGTAGAGAAGCCAAGAACTGAATAAGCACCAGAAATGAATTTCCCTCTAAGAGGGAAGTATAGAGGTTTAACAGAACAGATACTGAATATTGAGCTAACCTTTCATGAGGTTGTGATTCACTTTATGAAAACAAAATGAATGAGAAGATAACAGGATGGTTAAAAACCTTCACTAATATTTAGACAAATGGGAGGTGTGTAAAGCCTAGCATGAGAAAAAATCTTTTGAATTCTTCCTGAAAGCAAAAAAGACAAAAAACAAACTACTGCAAAAATATCTAATCCAATCTCTAGAAAAAGAATATAAAGATGTAGAATTCAAGTGGATGACTAAATTATTGAATAAACATGCATAGCTATAGGGCCAATTTCTTTTTCAAAAAGGCTGTTATCCTCAAGCTTGTGTACAAATACAGCAGTTGCATGTGTTTTGTGTGCCGAGTTAATTTTTTAGGCCCTGAATCAGCCCATGGTTTCATGGGATTTACGCAGGCATTCAATGCTTTGCTGAATTGTGGGCCCTCGTGTGCAAACTGGCTCTGACATGAACTGTTCACTTTTGATCTTTGGCCTGCCTTTAATTAAAAGTTCGATCCTGTTTGGTCTAGTGTAGCAATAGCAGATGACAGAGTAGGTCCTACTAGGTGGTCACAAACCTGGAGCTGAAATCCTTCTGTGCTACAATGCAGAGAAGAAGCTGGTGTGCTCCTATGTATAGTAACTGTGCTTTTAAAATCTTTTTAAAAGTATCCACTAATTGTGTAAGTTAATTTATACATTTTTTGTAGGGCACACCAAAACTACCCAGGCCCTGATTATCAGTGGTGCTGAGCACCCATAGCTACCGGTGACTTGGAATGCATTTTTTATAAGAACACTTCAAAAATGTTTTAATTTCAAAAAGTCAAATCATTGTACTGCTTCTGGGGGACAGGCAGGAGCAGAGAAACATAAAGTGTAAGTGGTTACTTTCTATTATCTTAACAGTTGATTTCCGGGTGCAGCAGTTTGTCTTAGTGTCTGTGGGTGCTAACTTAAAGTAGATAAACTATACTATTTTTTCCTGACTTTAAAGTTAGATAATAGGAGAAAGGATACTGTAGTTAACAAGCCCCAAATGATATGCTTGATACCTACCCAGTAGAAATAAGAATCACAAAGTGGGAATGTCAGCTTTCTGTTTCCACAGATATTTAGGGGTTGAGTAGAAGGCTGCCCTTGACTCCCCACCCTGCATTCTAGGGCACCAGAGAGAGGAGGCTGTGGAACGTGGTAAGGAGGGCATGTGCTTCATTATGGGCTGGAGGGGGGCTCTGTGCTCCACCTATTTCTCCGTTGCCTCTACCAGGCCTGTCAGGAGCTATGGTTGCTGCCCCAGGACCCTCAAGATCTCCTGGTAGATCTTGGCTTTGCATTTCCTACATGCTGTCCTCACACTCCATTTGCATCTCCTGTAACATCATTCTCCTCCACATGTTGTGGAAAGATACTCCTGAGTCTTGCTGGGGTCCAACATCTCTCTGTTCTTGCTGGAGGGTTTAGGCTGAACAGATGGTCAGTCCTGTCCCCCTTTGTCACAGTCAGGGTTTCAGTCTTGTTGGGAGATGGGAGCCCAGGCACTCTCCCATTGAGCTACTCCCCCACCCCTCCACTATCATTCATAAACACTGCCTGTTCTTTTCTCCTTTTATCTCAATCTCATCCACTTCTTTTCTAACTCTCTTTCTCCTCCCTGGCTGGGAGAGCTTTTGAAAAGCCTGCCCAGTATGCTGGCTGTGAGACAAGCTGGCCCTCAATGATTAATTGCAGCCTCTCCCTGTTACCTCCATCTGGGTGCTTAAGCAGCTCTTTCTTTTCTTCCCCTAGCCCAGACTGCACCCTGAGCTGCCTTTCACCCTTCCAGCTGAGGTCTGCTGGCCTGACCCAGTTACAGCATGTAATTGTGCCTTGTTGGTGCAGGCAGATTGCATTTACTCATGGAATGTCGTCCTAAATCTGTTTTTGCCTTCAGATCTGTGCTAGCCAAAGCTCTGGGGCAGTGGGCAAGAGGGTCTCTGTTGCACCGGCTGTAGCAAAAAAAGTGAAGGGCAGACTGTAGAGGAGATACATGTCCAAGGTAGTTTCATGAAAGAGCATCTGTCCAACACAAGAAGGATGTGTCATGTATGAGACTAAAGTTGTGCTTTCATGCATCCACTATGCTGCAGGTGCAACACAGAGATCTTAAGAGAGCAGCTTGACTCAGTTTAGTGGCAGGCATGGTAAGGAACAGGTTAAGACTCACTATTTTGCTTCTAATTTGAAAGCATGTATGAGACAGTGGGTGCAAACAGTGGCTCCTACAGCTAAGCAAGCTCCTGCATTTGCAAAGGGGGCCACAGAGGCATGGCAGCAGGCCAAGGCATGGCAGGGCTGGGGCTCTTGTGGTCACAGTGGCTGTTTCTACACCAGCCACTTCCTTCAGAAGTGGCATGATAATACATGGAGCGAAAGATGCTAATGAGGCATGGATGCAAATTTCCCACACCTGATTAGCATAACATCACATGATTTGGAGTCCAGAAGACCGTTCTTCTGGACTACAAAATTCCGTGTAGAAGCGCAGCCCCCAGGGGGGCTTCCGGAAGGAAGTCCTTCTTCCAGAGGCCCCTTGTTCCCAAAAATTTTTGGGAACAAGGGGCCTCCGGAAGAAGGACTTCCTTCCAGAAGCCCCCCAAACGGGCTGCGCCTCTACATGGCATTTTGGAGTCCAGAAGACCATTTATCCAGACTTCAAATCACGTGATGTTATGCTAATGAGGTGCGGAGAATTTCCATCCACACCTCATTAGCATCTTTCTCTCCGTGTATTAGCATGCCATTTCGGAAGTGGCCTGTGTAGAAACAGCCAGTGTATTTGGCATCCTACCCTTACCACCCATTTTTCAGAAGAGTGCAACATTCCTTTCCTGGAGAGCCTGGAGAGGGCAGGGGTGGGAAGGGAAGGAGAGGGGAGCTAGGCATGGTGGCAGACTGTCTGTTTGCCTCATTTGTCTTCTGGTAAGCCTGTCTGAGCTCCTTTACTTTCACATGACACTGTAGGGCTTCCATAGTGTAGTCTTTTTCCACCATGCCCTGTGAGATCTGGGCATAGATAGGTATGTTTCTTTTGTTGCTTCATAGTTCTGCCAAAGCAGATTCACCCACATCCCCATACACAAATTAGGTCCAGGATCTCATGCATACTCCATTCTGGAGCTCATCTGCAACCTTGGGCATGCATAGTCAGGTGTGATGCTGAGGTGCACTGCCTGCTCCACTTACCACACTGGCTAAACAGGGAGTGAAATTCAAACCTTCCTTGGCCTTTTCCTGTGCAACTGACGAGCAGCAGAGTTGAAAGTGCTGCCTAGAGCAGTCACATCGGGGCACTGTGAGACACTTCTAGGGGGCCAAGATTGTTGACTTTCACAGCAGTGTGTCTCTACGACCCTAAAGTCAATTGTGCAAGGTCAAATTTAGCAATGCTCCTTGTGATAATCAGGAGTTACTGAAATTGACCTTAAAGTTAGTGGAACAGTCTTGTTTGTGTTGACTCATGGTTAACAAAATTGACCTAATGTGGCTAAATTCAAACTAATCTCATAGTGGAGACCAGGCCTAGCACTCAAATGATGGCTCAGGGAGACCCTCAGTGTCACAAAATGGTAAGGAACTAGGATTCAAGTGCTGTAAGGACCGGTGCTGCCTAGGTGGGCCACATGGGGGACCATGAATAAAAGATGTAAAAGTTCCTGTGACAAATGAGCAAGCAGTGTGCATTTATAAGCTATCTCCACAATGAGAAAGGCTAGTCACTTACATTGATTTCTAAAAGTGGCCAACAGGAATATACACTGTCTCCAGGCTGACCCCAGGAGCTCCAAATCAGGGCATGGCTTCTACAACCAGCTCTGAAATGGCATTTGCATTTTGGCTAAGTCTAACTGATAAAAAGCATCATTATTAATTCAGCTGAATATATGAGCACTGTCTAGATTGTCAGACTGCTACGGCTAGACAACTGTCATGTTCCGGGCAGCAACACCATCTCACTCGTCCTCTGTCACCTTCATTGGCTTACTCAGCTGAACTAACTCCAAATCCTCTTTCATTTTCTCCTTTTCCCAAGCTCTTTCTGCCTGCTCTTCTGTATAGCTCCATCCTTCTGTCCACCTACTTTTCTTACAATTTGCTCACTATCATTATCCTCGGTCTCTTCTCTCTCCTTTTCCTGTGCCTGTCGTCACCTGAGAGTAACTCATTGTGCTGCCCCCTCTATCCAAAACTATCTTCTTGCTTCCTCCCATTTAGCCACTGAATCACTTCCTCTTCTAGTCTCAACTTCAAACTTTTCTGTTCATCTCTTCAGCCTATGGATGACTGTAAATTTTTGCTCATTTAACACTTTCCATGTTACCTCAACTCTCCTTCCTCCTTCTCCATGCTCTTCTGGGGCTTCACAGGGTTGCTGAGGCCAGCTACGTTATCTCTCTCTATTATAGAGTAAACTCTGTTATATCTGGCATTCTATCATGCAGAATTCTCAAATAACTGGCATTTTAACTGTAAGTAAATTTTAGTTAGGTTTTCCATAAGTACGGTATAGAAAAAGTAAATAGAAATAAATACAATGAATGCAGTATATGTTTACAGTGTACAATGCTACTGTTGTTGGTAAAAAAGTATTCTGCATACATTTTTGTTTGTTTCTTAATATTTAATCTTGCTTTTCTTTAGTGTTATGCATTGCTCGGTGTACCCCTCTATTATTCAGAATATTTGAATATCCAGCAACCTCCCAGTCCCATGGCTGCTATATATGAAAGTGTTTACTGTATGTTTCTTTTCAAGGATTTACCTTTGGTACTTTGTGTAATGCTGATGTATCTGGATTGTCAGTAGAAGGGTCTGAATCTGAGACCATAGGGGCTAAAGCCCTGTGCTCTACCACATGAGCTAAAAGCTCTTTGGCTCTCAGCCAAGGCAACAGAGCAGAGACTTTATTCTCTCTAGAATATGGTCTCAGTGACTCTGGGGTTACATTTGCATGAAGAACCCTGTATAAAATCATTTATTTTTATGGAACTGAGTTCTAAGTACAAATACATCCCAAAATGTGTTTTAACAATATTTGGGGGAAATGAATACCAACTAATTTAAATGGTAATTAGATTTGAATAAGATATTAAAGAGAAAGTGGGAATGTAGTTTTCACCCGAAAAAGATTAGCTTTCTTCCTTTCCACAAAGAATAAAAAATGACCTCTGGGGGGCCTGAACACAATGGCTGAGTCTACACTAGCAGGATCTTTCAGAAAATGCAGCCTTTTTCCAAAAGAACCCATAGAGCACCTACACACAAAATGTGCGCTTCCAATCTGAAATTGAAAGACTGCGGCTCTTCTTCTGGAAGCCCTCTTCTGTTCCCAGATCAGGAAGAATGCCTTATTCCAAAAGCATGTGTAGTCGTTTTGTTTGACAGATTAGTCCTTATGGTGCCAGATTTTTCAGTCCCTGGCCCGTTCTTTTGAAATAGCGGGAGCTGCGGGGACTCTCTCTGTTGAAAGGATGGATTGATTTTTTTGATCCGCCTTTTTGTTTGTGGATGCACTCTTTTGAAAGTTTTTTTTTTTTCAGAAGAGATCTTCTAGAAGAACTTCTTTTGAAAGATCTATGCAGTGTAGACATAGCCAATGTCTCTCTGTGGACCTCACAGTCCAAATTTTCTACAATGCATCTTGCAGGTTCTGTAGCTGTCCAGGATGAAGCTTATTCTAGCATAGCTAAGCAAGCCATGGGACAGACTTTTTCAGAGCAGCACTAATACGAATTAAGTGAATTGTGATTGAAACTTGCCTCTCTGGCTTGTGAGCTTGTGGGAGTTAGAGTATGCTGATCTGACGTAAGCTGTAACTCTGAAGATTTTTTCCCTAATTTTAAAATAATTTAAACTTATTATGATGAGCTGAGAAGGTGGCAAAGGCTGTGAGACACCAACAAACTGCTTTGGTTAGGAACATAGCTGAAGAGGAAAGCAGGCATATGTGGCATTCTATAGACAAGAAAAAAGACTTGGAAATGGCACAAGGATCACATAGAAATTCTGAGGGGTGAAGCCCCAGTCCCAGGCTTGTTGAGCTTCAAAGGCCTCACAGGCCCATGTTTTGCAAGCATTAGACAATTGGTGGAACCCTGATGCTGTGATTTTTTAATATTTATCATAATTGTCTGCCATTGAGTCCACATTTGACTTGCAATCCTGAAACAGAGAGAAAAGAGTCAGGCCCAATAAGTAGATATCTCACATCAGCTTTATAACAGGGTAGCATCAATGACTTTAGTTTAGATACTCTTGACTTACATTAATGCCGAGGACAGGATAATCAAGCTCACAACATCTCAATGTACATATATGACACACACATACACAAGAGATATATTTGAATGCATGTATCCCAGTATTTAAGTATACCGGATGTGAATACATAAATACCTTTTCATTTAGAGACAGAATTTGTCATCTTTATGCTGAGGTTTTTTTGAAACAGTGGAACTACTTGAATAGGCCAGTATTCTGAACTGTTTGGGCTATGTTCAACGCACCTCAAGAGGGTTGGGTGCAAAGGTGGCTTTAACATAATTTGTATTTCCTTGTCCAAGAGATATCTGGTCCCTGAAATAGCTGAGAGCAAGCCCATGGCTGGTCTAATTTGTGGATATTGTTCATAACTCCAAAGAGCCATTTCCTAGACCCATGTCTGCATGGTTCACTAGGATATAGAGTTGCTTCAGCCATGTCTTCTTTTCTGGTGGCTAAAAGATTAAGAAGGAGGTAAAGTAAGCATCAGTGTGGCAAATCTGTTCCACCAAAGCGTTCTCCTAAAAATAAGGAATCCTTAGGTGTCTGGTGAATTCAGTTTTAATGACTTTCAAGCTGTATTGATACAAAGAAGCCACAAAGTACTGGACTTTTGAACTGATGTGAATATGGGTGGAAGAATTAGACTTTCACTCAGGTATAATGTAGCTACATTTTAGTAAAAATCAAAATAGCATATTCTCAAAGTTAAGAGATGAAATGAGGACAGGTCACCCTTCCCTGACTGTTGCTTGAATCAGCAGTTCATTCTGCATGGAAAAAGAAGGGAATGAGAAAAGGGATAATGAAGACTGAAAGAGAGCTACCTTCTTGCTCTTCTGTGTAGAAGACTGGTGCCTTGCTAAATGACTGCATAGCAAAGAGAATTGTAAAAGGGATACATTCAGGTAAAAGGAAGGAATAATTTGGAAGACAGCAATTAAAATGATTAAAACAAATAACAAGATGTCCACTGTATGTTATAGTAATGATGCTCTCATATCCATGGCTTCCTCTGATAAGACCCTGGGATGGGCAACCATGAACAATGAGTGGGTTGCATGGGTGGCCTTCCTTTAACTCAATGGGATACAGGAGTCTGCAACCCAATGAGTTTCCATTTGTGACTCGTGGACTTCCTGTCTCTTCTCCTCCTTCATGTGCCTCTCACACCCTGGGGCCCTGGAGACCTGCACTTTCTACTCCCCCTCCTTCCCAGCACTTTTGGAGTGCCATGAATGCAGTGATCTGCGCTCCATCCCTCCCAGAGCTTGAGCAGCCACGAACAGCTGATTCAAGTTGTTCAGGCTCTGGCAGAGATGGAAATAAGCAGGGATGGAGCATGAGTAGGGTAGGAAGGGTGGGGCTCCAGTGTCCCAGTGCGTAAGAAGAACATGGCGGAGGGAGGCAAACAGGAGTTCTGTGGGAAAAGCTCCCAGGGGGCCACATGTGGCCTGCAGGCTGTAGGATGCCCACCACTCTCCTGGTGCCTTTTCTTACCAAGGCCTGCATTTTCTTTAGAGCAACCATCTTCCTGCCTTTTGCACCATTTTTTTCCTTTTTTAAAAAAAGGCAAATAAGCCATCATTTCAATAGGTGCAAGACTTCAATACAGAACGTTTACTGGCCTCCCACCAGATCCTTAGCTGGTTTAAATCAACCTAGCTCCATGGATTTTCGTTTACAACAATTAAATTGTGCCTTTTGACAGCAGCAGAGAGCCTGGCGCTGAAGGCCATGTGCTCCTTACAGCCTCTGCTCAGGTAAAGGAGGGGTTTCTGTTGGCCAGAACCAGGGTTGGCAACCAAAAGAGCAAGAAGAGCCATTTTTTTCTAATTTGGTAAAAACTCAATTCAAGAGCAGCAGTGCATGTGAATACTAGATGGTCCTTAATAAATAACCTCAAACTATACATTTTGTACCCCTATTTTAAAGAACAGCCCACACACAAATGATTTGTAATGCAATATGTGTTTACTGCAGGATGTTAACAAATTTTTGACATATTCTGTTTCCTCACACTTGACGTGTGTGTTTCTACCACTGTCTTCCTGACTTTCATTCCCAAACCCGCTTTAATTATGTCAATTTTACTTCGCATTTAATTTCAGTTTTCCTTCTTAAAATGCATGTTCCCCTTCACAGCAGGAATGCTGCAAGCTTCCTTTTCCTTTTCAAAGTCAAGGCTTTTTCAGCAACATGATCAAAACAGATACAGTATCATATCCCTCAATGCACTGCATGTACTGAAAGGGGGAGCTATCCACTGTTTCAAGATCACACATTGTTTGCTGCTTAGATGCGAGTCGTTCATTGTTGGGCTTTTAGATGTTAACTGTGTATCAAAAATAATCAGGAGGGTTATTTTTTACTTTTCAGGTATAGTGTTGGGAGCCACAAACGAGTCCTTAAAGAGCCTCATGTGGCTCCAGAGCCACAAGTTGCAGACCCCTGGCTAGAACAGACATCACTAATAGGTGCTATAATATGGGAATGCAGGGGAGTTTAGGTGACGAGAGGAAGTCAGTCAGCCAACATAAAATCATATGCAACAAACCTGTATATTACAAATGTTTCATATTAAGGAAAGTCTCTAGCTATTTTCTACTGGCTAAGTTCAATATAATTTCCTCTCCATCTCCTAATGAACAAACAGCATGTGGGTATGACTGATATTTCTTTTATTTACTTTTTGTGATTGATGTAACCTAACATATGGCTCTGGGTTTATCATTCTATATATGTCCAAAACTTCCAGTAAAATCAGTGTAAGTTCTGAATGCCTGAGGGATAAATGATCAGACCCAAAATAGTTTTGGAACAGGAAGAGCAATAACATTCCCTAGCATGGTTTCTTCTAGTATTGAAGTATTTGAAGCATATAGCAGCATGAAGCAGGTTTTTAGTAATTCATCTGTGAGGCTAGAGTGCTAACAATTTTTGCTGGAAATGCATTTGACTGTACACATAAAGCATGATTTTGCTGTCATTTGTGTTGTATTATAGTTAGTATCTTGAAATTAATGACTAGTTTTCTTAAAGCTGTATTTCTTTTGTCCATATTGGTGATCTAACTGTTAGGAGATTTATAAATGTTGGATAAGCACATAGCATTTTATTCTAATAAAATGGCATTTAATAGGGCAATGAATGATTGGGCCTGTTTTAACAAAGACTCTCCTTAAGACACAGTACAGTGTATTTAATTTGCAGCATATGTAGTAGAGAATATATTGTATGCAGAGTAAGGAGAAAGAGAAGAAAGAAATGCAGAAGAGTTACTAAAAGACAAATGGGGAAGTTTGCAATTGACTAAAGAGAATTAAGATATTGTTAAGAATACTGGAGGGCACAACTGATACTTGGGGGCAAGAGTGAACCCTCAGTCTTTTTACTTGGGGTTGTGTGTGTAATTGGTTTGAAACACTGTCTTGCTGTACCTCTGAAATCTCAGTCTGGAGAGCTTTGCACTTCTTCTCAGAGAGTAATCCTCTTTCACTCCACCCCCTAAAGCATTATCTAAAACAGCAGATCCACCACAAAACTGGCTTCCCAACAAAGGCTTACTGGAAGCAGGGTTCCTTTGTGAATATGCTGCTGTGCTCTGTCAGGTACTGACTTAGGACTGAATCTTGCCAAAAGCAAAGGTGAAACACATTTCTTGGGCTGAGCAATGCCCTGAGTGGATAGAAGTTGTTAGCACAAAACTAATAACCAAGGTGCTGATGAGAGTTAAAAGTGAATTTAGGGTCTAGGGAGAAAAACAGGGAAAAAATCACTGCTTTTGCTCACAAAACGTCATGCAGTGAGGGAGTTGCGTAAGACTTTGTTTTTCATCCACCCACATGGAATTTCGCCTGGGGGTGCACATGAAGATTAAGGCTCTGTGCAGTGTTCAGCACTCTTTAACCCTCAGTATTAACACAGGCTCTGCACCAAGCCATTCTAAAGACAAGATCTATCTGACCTGAATAGGGGGAAAAGGTCTAAAAACCAAAAGATTTCCCTGTTTTGTACTTCAGTCTCTAGTCACAAAAGGAAAGAAATTCTCATGTAGGAGTGCGCTTGTATGTTCAGACTGCATAGATATGGGAGGACATACATTGATTAGGTTGAGGCTGGCTCACATAGGCTTGCTTCTCTGGTGCATTCACATATACTCTGGCTGTTTCACTGCCTGTGTTGGAATACTTTGCATTTTATTCCTTTTGTAATCATAGTGTACAAACCATAATGCTCTGGAGGTACTGTAGGGGCCTGGTGTGAAACACACTGGCTTCTCTGTTGCCACGGCATAACAATAGCAGCAATAATAACTATTATGCCCTTAGCCTAAAATTTGCATCCCTTGCTTCGGGTGCCCTAAATTCCTACCTCAAGTCACACAGATATTGACCAGTTTCCCTTGTGGGAGTCTGAGGCAGGAGAGAAAGAGAGTAGCAATAGTAGGAGACACCATCATTGGTGATCAAGCCTGCTTCTTCCCACCAACTGCCTTTTGCGCCCTTTGCAGCAGTGAGGTGGGAGGAACTCTGGGCAACCAGAGCTCTGCTCATCCAGATTTCACTCACAATCCCACAGTACTTATTATGCCATGCTGGGAGAAAGCAGCCTCTAACAACAAGAACATGCTGTACTCTGCAGAAAGATGCAGTGACTACTGTCTCTACTTCGTGCCCATTAATAGCTCAGCATGGCTCTCTGTCTCGGACCACTGTACAGGGGAATCTTTGCTGGCCACAGGATCCAGTCCAGATTCTTTATAATATAGAGAATGCATATGTATCTGGTCGTTTCTCTGCCTGCATGACCTGAGCCCATTTGTTGCTTCTTCCTTTCTTCTCCTATTGCCATAAATCAGGGTTTACAAGGCAGCTCTAATGCACAGATTCCACGACCTAAAGGAACCATTGTGGTCATCCAGTTTGACCGTTTGTGTAAGATGGCTCAAATTAATTCCTAGAATGTATCGTTTAGAAAAACAATACAATTTTGATTTAAAAACTGCCAGTGATGGAGAATTCTTGACCCTTTACAGTATATTTAAATTCACTCTTGGTGGATTTATTCGATAATAAAATATAGGTGTCAAGTATCGGAGGGGTAGCCATGTTAGTCTGGATCTGTAACAGCAATGAAAGGTCCTGTGGCACCTTATAGACTAACAGAAAAGTTTTGAGCATGAGCTTTCATGAGCACAGACTCACTTCATCTGACGAAGTGAGTCTGTGCTCACGAAAGCTCATGCTCAAAACTTTTCTGTTAGTCTATAAAATATAGGTGGTAATGCTATACTTATAGAGGGAAAAACGGCTGTATGTTCCTTGCAAGAGAAATAAAAAGTAATGAAACCACAGAAGTGCACTCAGTGCGGGAAGGAGCTAAGCTGATAAAGCCCCTCTCTGATTCTTTGAGATTTACAACTTATATCTAATTAGAGCTGCAGTGTCCAATACGCTGTCCATTTGCCACATGTGGGCTACGTCTACACGTGAAGCCTACATCGAAATAGCTTATTTCGATGTAGCAACATCGAAATAGGCTATTTCGATGAATAACGTCTACACGTCCTCCAGGGCTGGCAATGTCGATGTTCAACTTCGACGTTGCGCAGCACCACATCGAAATAGGCACTGCGAGGGAATGTCTACACACCAAAGTAGCACACATCGAAATAAGGGTGCCAGGCACAGCTGCAGACAGGGTCAAAGGGCGGACTCAACAGCAAGCCGCTCCCTAAAAGGGCCCTTCCCAGACACAGTTGCACTAAACAACACAAGATCCACAGAGCCGACAACTGGTTGCAGACCCTGTGCCTGCAGCATGGATCCCCAGCTGCCGCAGCAGCAGCCAGAAGCCTTGGGCTAAGGGCTGCTGCCCACGGTGACCACAGAGCCCCGCAGGAGCTGGAGAGAGAGCGTCTCTCAACCCCTCAGCTGATGGCCGCCATGGCGGACCCCGCTATTTCGAAGTTGCGGGACGCGCAACGACTACACGGTCCCTACTTCGACGTTCAACGTCGAAGTAGGGCGCTATTCCTATCCCCTCATGGGGTTAGCGACTTCGACGTCTCGCTGCCTAACGTCGAAGTTAACTTCGAAATAGCGCCCGACGCGTGTAGCCGTGAGACATGGCTGTGGTGAGATGGACACCATGGTGTGGCAAGTGGCTCAGCAGAGCTGCACGCATGGTATGCTCTCTGCCTCTCTGCTCACACGCTGCATCGCTTGGTGGGATAAGCATGTGGCAGCAGCGGTGGAGGAGGCTCTTTCTGCAGGTTGCTTGGGGCTGCAGAACAGCTCAGGACAGGGCCGCGCAGGTGGAACAGCTCAGGGCAGCTTGCTCAGTGCATCTTGGGGCATCAGGGCAGCTTGTGCATTGTGGTGCAGCTTGGGGCAGTGGGGCAGCTTGTGGGGCACGGCTCGGGGCAGTGAGGCAGCTCATGTGGTGCAACTCCAGCAGTGGCTTTGTTGAGTTACCAGCAGTTTGAGTGGGTGGGGAGTGTGCCTGGCCGGGGGTTTAGGGAGCCTGGCTTGTGGGGCAGTGACCTAGCTGAGGGGTGGGGGAAGCTTCAGCGATTTGTTAAATTTTATTTTGGACACTACTAAATTAGACCATATATTTTGAATAGTTAGGCAGAAGTTGGGGCTTTTGCCACATTATACCAACAGGAAGATTTATTTTGCATAAAGGGATTCCATTCTGAAATGAGTGCCACGTGTGCATAGCCCCTGAAGATGGAAAAGCCTCTGCATTTGAGATGCTGGCTGCAGTCTGCACTCAAAAAGGTAGCATCCTGGGGATACTCTTGTGCTCCCAAAGGCACATTAGGACAATGATAGCAATCTAATATGCCAGTAATAGATGATGCCAGGAAAAGCACGTAATGTCCCCAAATTGGCAGATTTCAGCCCTTTACATCAATTATTCACAAGTTCCTGTTGCAAACAAAGAGAGCTGTGCCACCTTTCATAAGTGAAAGTTGTCTCATATATTTGCTGGAATAAACAATGCACAACAGCCTTGTCAGATGTACAGAAAGCAGGAAGCTCTCTGCCCATTCACGATTTTTGTACATTTTTCAGCCAATTCAGAGATTTAAACATAAAATCTAACATTCAGGGACGCTGTGTGGATTTGTGATGCTCCCTGAATGATTGTGAGCAATAGAACATTTGCGTGATCATCTACCATCCATATCTGTAGCTTTTCACGTGTGACAGATGTAATATGAACAATATTCCTCATGCAGTAAATTATTCCAGGGTATGATTATTGATATGAACTAAAATTATTCCTCATTTATGCCTCTTTTGTGAGCTCTAATTGATACATGTTCTTTTGTTGTAAAGAATGACATGGCACTTTCCAGATGAAGCGCAATACCTTTATTACATGAACTTCTGTCGGAGGAGAGAGAGAGTCACTCAAGCCACACAGAACTTGCAAGCTTGTCTCTCTTATTGGCCAAATAGCCACAGAGAGGTGGCCATGTTCATCTGTATCTTCACAAAAAACAACAACAACAAAAAAAGGCAGTCTTGTAGCACTTTAAAGACTAACAAAATGATTTGTTAGGTGGTGAGATTTCATGTTAGTCTTTAAAGTGCTACAAGACTGCTTTTTCACTAGCAGAAGTTAGTCCACTAAAACCTTGGCTCTCTGATATCCTAGGAGTGACATGACTACAGCTGCACTGAATATTTTCAGGATGGTCCACTAAGGCATGCAAAATCACAATGATAAGTTTGTGATATGACATCAGTTTCACAGTAAATCAATACACATACTACAGAATACTGACATCTTACATGCACAGTGCTGCAGTACATTTAGATTTTGATTGTGACTTTTAAGGTCACAAATACGTCAGAAGAAATACTGGCAAATATTCTGTATTGTAGTTTTTGTTCAAAAAACAATTTGTAGCTGCTGTTTCAGCCGTAGATCCTGTATTTGAAGACTAACACTAACTTAAGGCATTGCAATCTGTACGTGTAATGTCTTTCTTTAGGAGTAGTAGACCTGTCCTGATTTTGTCAGACGGAAGGGTAGAGAAAAGAACCAGATTCTGAAATTATTAATGCCACAGCAAGATGCCCAAATGGTTCACAAATTATGAAAATAACCTGGTAGTTATCATATATTACGTCCACACGTGATAGCACAGAATTCCTGGGAAACCACACAGCTGAGGAATGACACCTCTATCTGTAATCCCTGGCTCTTGTTGTACAGGGGAAAGAGAAGAGTAGCCAGGTAAGGGGAATGTTACAAACTCTGCCATGATCCAAGCACTGAAATTTGCCAGGTATGTGGAAGAATGAAATAACTTGCATCTGAAATACTTTGGGCTACGTTTTGCTCCTTCATGGTGAGACTTGGTAGCTGATAAATATGGCATGTGAAATGCACTTCCACCAGTGTCGTTTGGGGTTCAGTGTGGAAGACCCGCATCTCCTGTGAGTGGGAGATGGAAAGGGAGGCTTTGCTGTGCCACAGTCCAGCCACTCTGAAAGCCCCATTTTCTGTCTACATCAGATCTCTTTGTAAGGTGGGCAGATACATTTCCTTCAATCTCCAGAAGATTTGAAAGTGAATGACATTAGCTCCTTACAAACCAGAATGCAGGCCTGGTTTTACAAAGGATTCCACCATGATCTTGTAAATATTTGTATTAAATCATATATAAGAGAGGATTTGGTCCCAGGAGAATGAGCAGGCAAGTTCTGAGCTACATACCCTATTTTACAGAAGTCCCAAATATGGAATCACCACATGCACAACTAACATACAGTAATACATAATATCATTTCTGGTGCCCTTTGCACCCACAAAAACACTATGTCATAGCTATTCCTTTTAAAAATATATATATTACTAGTAATTGAGCCCAACAAGGTTATTAATGATCTCACTTTTATTCACAGATGTAAACTCTTGTAAGTCCAGGATAGTTCAAGTGAAGTCCAGGCAGTTATTCTGTACTTATATCAGCATAAGTAAGACCAGAATATAACCTTGAATAAAATTTTCAGTTAGTTTTTACAAAAATAAATGAATGGAGTTTTTCTTTATTAACAAACAGTAGTTGTGGAGGAAACCAAATTTATTTTTGAAAATAAGAAACAGGCCCAGGATGTAGATTCTCTAGTAATACAGAAGAACACTGAATATCTGAAAATGGGTCATGTCTCTTGGCGGTTTAGATAGTTAACCATTCACTAATCAAAAAGAAAATGTCTTAAAGACACTGAAGTTCTTAGATCCAAAATGAAGAGTGTTCAGTTCCTCGGTATCTTTGTGAAGAGCCTTCAGACAGAGCATTATTTGCAGAACTTATTCTTCATAAAATTACAATAACTGAGTAGTTTTAGAAAATTATCATCTTCTTGTACAAAAATTGTGACCAGGATAATCAGAAATGTGTTGACTTTATGATTAATTTTTAGAATTATCTGCAAAGATCTCTCTCTGGCTGGGAAAATTATGGAAAAAACTGAGAGAAGAAGAGGCATCTTCATTCCTACTTTCTAATCTCTTTGTGATGTTTCTCCACCTGCAGTCTATTTCTTGTATTCATTGTTAAATTTTAAAAAGAACATATTTGTTTCTCACTCTGACAGGGGACTTCTGCCAGTAACAGAGTAGTGAACTATAATGGAAAAGTACAGATTCCATAATTGTTCATTAACACATCATCTTAAGCAGGATTGTCAAATTCATTCTGTGAGAGCCCAATACCCATTCACACAGAGAGTCCACGGGCTGGAAGTGAAAAATTCCTCAGGCTAGCAAAGTGTATACACTCATCCTTCATGTAATGAGTAGTTTACTTATAAGTAATATAAGCTAATTAAGTATAAGTATAAGCTAATACGAGGAACGTATATACCTACCTTTATTCACTATATGAGTGAACTTCCCCTGCTTATATGAGCGGTGTCCTTGGCCAGGGTGGGTCGACCCACAGCCCTGTGACTGGCTCAGCTGCAGCCATGGGGTCCCTGGCTGGGGGCGGGGACACCCACAGCTGGAGCCTTCACCATCCCTTCCCTCAGATATGCAGCTGTCTGACAGTCCTTTGGCTGGGGAAAAGAGGAAGAAGGCTCTTAGCCTCGTTCCCTCCCCTGCAATGGTAGGGATGTGAAACTGGCCAGCCATGAGCCAGCCTGCCCCTGGTTCCCAGCTCCTGCCACTCTGGGAGCCAGGAAACTGACCAGCCCTGGTGGTTCCTGGCTTCACTCCCCTTGCAGGAAAATGCAAGTTATGCAGGGGTTGCAGGAACAACCCCTGGGTAACTCCAGGGTTTACTGTATTAGACCCCCCCCCACCTGCCCCACGGACCTCTCCCTCAGCCAGGTTTTAACTGCCCTCCCACGGTCCCAAACTGCCTCCAGCCTTAAACCCGCCCAGCAGCCCCAAACCTCCTCCAGCCTTAGATGCTCCCCAGCAGCCCCAAACTGCCCCCCAGGTTCACACGCCCCCTGCAGCCCCAAACCGCCCCCAGCATTAGGCTCTCCCTGCAGCCCCAAACTTCCCCCAGTCTTGGACCCCCACCCTGCATCCCTCAACAGCCTCAGCCTTAGACACTTCTCCTCCTCTGGCAGCCTCTTCACCAGGGCTGCTAGGCTGGGTGGCTCCTCCAGCCCTCTTGCTCCCAGCAGTTAACTTCAGTGTTAAGGTTTCAGCACCTAATCATGAGGTAATTGCTATCCGTAGTAACAGAGATAACTGCTGGAGATGGCAGCTATCGCTATTGACAGATGTCTGCCTGAGGTAGCAGTGTTAAGAAATTGCAAATGGCTCCTTTAACAGCCACATGCAGCTGGGAACTGTCCAGCTGGTGATCTTTAACAAATGTAATGGGACCCAACCCATAGGCTGGATATCCCTGCTCTACATACATATACTATGTTCCATCTCTGGTGCAAAACTATTTAAATACGTCAGAAAAGTATCTAAATTCAACTGGTTTATGTCAAGTTACAAGCCTTTGGAATGAATTGGAGACTTTTACATGTATTTTAATGGGAATCTAGTGTCACTCTTATGAGTTTTCACCTATGAGCAGAAATTTGGGAACCAATTGTGTTCAGATAGAGATGGATGAGTGTATTCCTCTATCACCACTCTCTCGTTTCCAATACACACTAATGCACACATTTCTCCACTTGATACAGAGCCTCCTGTCCATAGGACAAGGTGGAGCAGCTGACCCAGATCCCCATGCTTTTGAGGGCCCCATGGTGGCTGCCTAACTGTCCAATGGATGAGAGGGACAGAAGGGCTGAGTGCCAGGCTTGACAGAGGTAGCTGGGATCACTGTCCCCTCCCACTCAACACACGGGCAGTGGAAGCTTGGCAGACTGCTCAGCCCTGTGCCACTCTCCATGCCCTCTGTGCCCAGCTTCTCCATAGGGATGGGAGGTGGAGCACCCTGGAAGCAAGGCACTCCACTTCCTGCTGCCATGGGGAAGGGGGACGCAGAAGCAGGCTGGGAAAGCAGCACAGTGGAGCACTGCTCCAGCTCCCATCACACATGAGATGAGTGGTGGTAGGCGATACCTGGGGCAGCATTGCTCTGGGGAGGGAGTGAGCAGGGCTGAAGAAGGGGCTACGTCTTTGGCATGGTTGTGGGGATGGTGTCATGGGCCCTACAGTTGGGGCACAGAGAGATTGCCCTATGCTTCAGCCCCCAAATGGCCCTGGGGTGATATTCACACTTATTTCTTTCTCTTGCACTCTAAGGTAGAATTATAAGGCCTTTTGAGGTGAACCAGGTGAGCAGCTGAGGCCTACATCCTTTTGTAAATTTTAGAGGAAGATGTGAGCTGGAGGAAAGGGTTCTGAGGGCTAGGTCCAGCCCATGACCATACGTTTGACACCCCAATCTAAAGTAGCTTTGCTGCTTTGATAGAAAGCACAGAGCCAGACAGAACCAAAGCACTTGCAGTCTGGGAGAGAAAAAAAAAAACATTCCAGACAAGCAAAGTATTGGCTACCAAAAGACGGATTTGTCACCAAGCAGTACAGCATTCTTCTTTTCCTTTCAACATTGCTTCTAAATTTAAACAACTACATTTGAGTGTTGAATTAACACTGATCGGTTTCATGAAATAAGTGAGTTTTGAAGCTATGTTAAACAGATGTTGATTACAGTCTTTGCTTCCTAGTGTTCTTTGGGATGATTTTTCCCCTGATTTAAAACTCTGTTTAACCCCACTGACTTACATGAGGTTACACACATTGCAAGTGAGAGCAGAATGTTTCTTTAATTATTAAACTCCCCCACCCTTGCTTCTGCGGCATCAGTAAACAAATTCTCCCCCCCACTGAAAGCAGTGAAGCTAAACCAGTGTTCTTGTTTTTGTAGTCTGTGAAATGGTCTCTTTGTGGGTTTTTAAACCTGGACAAACCTTTTCTTGATCCGAAGTATGTTGGGAACACTGAAATAGAGTAATTAAGAGCAAAATATTTAAGTAATGTGTATTTGTGATGTAAGAGTTCACTAGGTCTCTCTCTGGGCTTGTCTACACTTGCCCCCAACTTCGAAGGGGGAGTGTTAATCAGGGCGATGGGAGATTACTAATGAAGTGCTTCAGTGAATAGGCATTAGGCTACTTCTCCTCTGCGGCAACTTTGGAGTGTCGAACTTCAAAGTGCTGGCATGTGTGTAGCTGCGGGCACTTCAAAGTGCCTGTGCTACTTTGAAATGCCTTTACTCCCCAAAATTTTGAAGTTTGGCACTTTGAAGTTCAGATCTAGAGAAGTGGTTGTTCTCCTCTATTCGGCTCTGGTGAGGCCACATCTGGAATATTGTGTCCAGGTTTGGGTCCCCGCAGTATAAAAAGGATGTGGAGGTATTGGAGTAGGTTCAGTGGAGGGCAACATAAATGATTAAGGGGCTGGAGCACAAGACTTATGAGGATAGGCTGAGGGATTTGGGGCTCATTTAGTTTACAGAAGAGGGGACTTGGGGTGATTTAATAGCAGCCTTCAACTTCCTGAAGAGGAGCTCTAAAGAGGAGAGTGAGAAACTGTTCTCAGTGGTGTCAGATGGCAGAACAAGGAGTAATGGTCTGAAGTTGACAAGGAAGGGGTGTAGGTTAGATATTAGGAAAAGCCTACTTCACCAGGAGGGTGGTGAAGCATTGGAATGCGTTGCCTAGAGAGGTGGTGGATTCTCCATCCCTTGAGGTTTTTAAGTCCAGGTTTGACAAGGTCCTGGCTGGGATGACTTAGTGGGGGTTGATCCTGCTTGAAGCAGGGGGCTGGACTGGGTGACCTCCTGAGGGCCCTTCCAACCCTATGATTCTATGATTCTAAGTTGCCATGGGGGAGAATTAGCTTAGTACTTATTCACCGCAGCACTTCCTTAGTAATCTGCCATCACCCTGATTAACATGCCCCCATCGAAGCTGGGGGCAAGTGTAGACCCAGCCTGTGTGTGTGTGTGTGTGTACACATTAAACACTTTCACATCTGACATTCTATTATCCAGAACTTTCAAATAACTGGCATTTTAACCATAAGTAAATTTTAATTATGTTTTCCATAAGTACAGTATAGACAAATTAAATACAAATTAATACAGGAAATACAGTATAAGTTTACAGTGTACCATACTACTGTTGTTGGTAAATAAAGTATTCTGCATACATTTTTGTTTGTTTCTCAATATCTAATCTTGTTTTTCTTTAGTGTCGTGCATTGCTAAGTATGCCCCTCTATTATCCAGAATATTTGAATATCCAGCAACCTCCTGGTCCTGGGGCTGCTGGATATGAAAGAGTTGACTGTATAAAGGAAACAGAGAAACTTGTATAGAACAAATCAGGGTAGCAGTGCAGAGATAAACCTAAAGTAGGCAGGCTTGTTTGGTCTACAGGGCTTTTGTTGGCCTATAGTTCCTTTATTCCTTATGAAAGAAAGCCAGGTTTCCCCAGACTTGTCATACCATTCATAGCTAGATGAATTCAATTCCAACTATTGACCTTTAAGTGACATTAAAGGTCCAACACATAAGACCATATTCACTAAAACATGGATGCACACCGCTCAGGCTGAAAACAGAATATAGAATCTGCCCTGAATAAAGAACCACTGATTTCTTTCCTAGCCTCTATTTCAATTCCATATGTAAAGGGCTTGCAGGTTTGGAAATTTTAAATTTTCTGGGGTCAAACAAAATCTAACATTTGAATTCTTAATTCTTATTTCACTGCTCCAGCTAGGCAGCATTGTTCAGATTAACAGCAGGTGGGTGTGTGACTCCCCAGGGCACCAAGTTGGTCAAGTGCCCCATCTATATATATATATGTCACAATGGCTATGTCTACACTAGCCCCAATTTTTTGAAAGGGGGATGCTAGTGAGACATTTCGGCAGATGCTAATGAGGCACTGCTATGAATATGCAGCATCTCATTAGCATAATGGCAGCTGCGGCGATTTTAAACCTATTTGGTTTTGGGAATAAGGGGTTTTTGAAGACTGGGGGGTCCTTTCGAAAGGCCCCCCATCTACATGGCAGCACGTGATTTGAAAGCAGCACTTTTGAATCACCACGCCTGGCATTCTGCTAATGAGGTGCCTCATTAGCATCTGCCAATGCATCTCATTAGCTTCCCCCTTTTGAAAGGTGGGGGCTAGTGTTGACATAGCCAATATGTTTTACTTGCACCCTATTAAAAGAGTTATTTCAGCCATTTTGCTAACTCTTGGTATTTCAGGAGAAATGAGATACACCATATAGCTCCCAAATGCAAAAGCATAGCAATTTACAACAGAAACAATGTAATAAGTATAAAATTATCTGTCTTCTTTATACATCATTTACATGCATGACCCCCATTATGATTATTACACAGTATCTGTGATGTATGGAGGTGTATTAGAAGCAGTTAAATAGGTTCATCTCTGTTGTTGCAAAATTTATTTATTTATTTACTTACTGCAATGTGGAGATTCAGATGTTCCATTAAGGCAGTACTTGTTCATTATTCCATTTGTAAAGTTATTTCTAACCGCCTGCATTTCTGGATTAGTGAGTAAAATTTGTATACAGCTTCCACGTGTTATATTTATTATGACACAGTGGGGCTAATGCATTTCCTCATCCTTACATTTAAAAGACTCAAAAAGAAATGGCAACCTAGCACCATATTGGGCTATGGAAAATGTGTGCTGTCCTAAAGCTCTTGCTGGCTGCCTGACTTCAGAGGATATAATTGTTCTGTAATGCGCTATCTTCAGCTGTAAGATGAGGCTAATACTTCAGGTGAGTACTGAAACGGGGTTAATTATGGTTATCTGCTTTTGTTACGCACTTGGGAGGTAAAACTGCAGAAGTACTAAATTTTATCCTTATATTTATTTACTGCACAGAAGTATTTGCTGTGGCAAGTATTCATTCCCGTTTTTGGGAGAAATGTTATTTTTTTCTCAATGGAGTTGTGTGGTGTATTGAGGGTGAAGCTATGCAGCTATAATATATAACTACAATTGTCAGAGTTACCATTGCCTTCAGAAGGGAATTAGATCCTAAGTCATTACCAAATACAAACTGGGATGAACTCCATTTAAGCTTTGTGATCACAGAGTTCAACAGAAAAGTCTCTCTGTTTCAGGCAAGAGCTGGGCTGCTGTCAAGTGTGTGAAAGCTGTTTCTAAGCTGAGAATGAACGTGGATGGCCGCTTGCAAATGTGTAAAAACATTATTCTAGAGAGAGATTTTTGTTCTTAGCTGAACCAAACACAGCCACCCACATACAACAATTAAAAGGAAAAATGAATGTCCTTTGAGGACTGAAATTGAAGTGGTTGCTTTTGAAAAACTCTTCTAAAGGATGAAAAGGAGAGATCTGATATTTTTAAAAAAATTGTCCTAACAGTCTTAGGCTGCTAACTGACACAAAAATCCAGTGAAAGAGGTATGGAGAGCACACATGCATACATCCATATAGGATCCATATATACAGGCACACACACACAATTAGGTGGGGAAAGAAGTAGTACCTTTCTAGAACAGCTGCCTCAGTCTGCCATGAACTCAACAAGCTCTTTCATAGTTTAGTCAAAATCCAGACTTCTTATCAATAAGAAAGGAATAAACCCTTAACATGAAGACAACAGACAGCCTAACTGTAAATATTCCTCGTCTGGCTGAATGGCAGTAGTGGCTGAGTAGACACCAGATCCAGCTCTTCATAGATTAATTAAATAATCAGGGTGGACTAAAATATTGGAATGCTCATGACTAAAATGAGAAATTCAGGTTCAAAAAATATAAGTAGTGACAAAACTTAGTCTGTCAAAGAAACATTTCTGTAGCCTTTAGTTCCTCCGAATGTATTTTTAAGTAATTTCACCAAGATTGCATAATCATGTGATAAGTTAATTTTCAAGTGACTTCCCAATTTAATCACACACATATCACAAATGTACATAATGAGGGGGGGGCGGTGTGTGTGTACACACTATATTAGTTACCCTCAGTCTTTTCAGTTTCCTGTATAAACAGCATTACAAGAGTATTCACTTTGTTCCATAAAGTATAAATAATATTGCAAATATTACAGTAATGCTGTATAACCCCAGGTAAAATCTGAACTCTTTAATTGTGACCACTGTGTGCTTATGCACATATTTTCCCAAAAGTTTTTACGAAAATATTGATATATATTTTTGCAATCTAATTGGTGCAAGCTTAATAACAACTAAAACTCACCTGTTACGTCAAGTTTGCAGGACCAGGTGCTCCTCTAGATGTACTGTACCCTTGGGTTATGAAAGTTCTTCCTATATCAAGATCCTGAAGTCTTAAGGGGTATCTGTGCTGCAGATGTCTCACCTCTTTGGTCTTTAGCTTAATGAGTCTCTCTGGACTGAGTCTCCCCATGACTCTTCCTGCCTCCTGAAGAATGGAACTCCCAAAACAACACCTGCTGTGGTCCCTTGGTTGTGGCTTCCCTCCTAAGACCTTTCTTACTCTTCCACCCTCATCCAAGTGAGAGGCTTGTACATAGTCCTAACTCAGAGCAGTTCTTTTCCAGACTGGATTCCAGAAGTTTCCCCTCTTTCTTGAAGGGTCCATGTCACAGTTCTACGTTTTCCTGCTTATCGAAGTTGAGAAAAGGTTGAATTGCTAACACATTGGTGAAAACCGAAGTTGGTTTCCTACTAATTCTGCTCCCAAAGCAAAGGGCTCAGCTCTGACTAGTACCAAAGTACAGGGCTCTGGCCTCGAGTGGAAAGACAGATTCATGGTGCTCTGAAAGTTCTGGGAGGGAGCAGGAAGAGAAGGAAGTTCGAGGTTCCAGAGCCCCAGTGCTCAAGAGGTTTGTGGGGGAAGAAGGCAAAAAGGGGTTCAAGTACCACAGATGGAACCCCAATGGGCTGCATGTGGCCTATGGACCACCCCTTGCCTACCACTGGTGTAGAAAATCATAATAGTTCCTTCTGGTCTTAATATCTGAATCTCCAACTACAGGAAGTGGTGAGGCAGAATCAGATGAATTAACCTACTTGGTAGGAATAAGAGGTGTTTCTCTATCACCTGAATACATAATGATGAAAGAAAACAGTAAAAAAGGTAAAAGCAAAGTTGGGAGAGGAGTTGTTTTGGGTTACTCAAAGGAGTATAACTAGGAGCTTGCGTGCATTGCCTCATTGCGAATAACAGTGCACAACCAAGAGTACTGAACTGTCACTTCTCAATAATTCAAGAGCTACCGTTCATGTGAATACAAGCTGATCCTTAATAAATAATGTGAAACCACACCTTTTGTAAAAACAACAAGCAGTCCTATGGCACCTTATAGACTAACAGATACTTCAGAGCATAAGCTTTCATGGGCAAAGGTCTGCTTCATCAGATGCAACATAGTTTTTGCAACTCCCATTCTAAGAGCAGCGCATACAATGATTTGTAACATGATACATGTTTACTACAGGACATTCACAGACTTTCTGCATATTCTATTTCCTCACACTTTACATGTGTGTGTCTGTATCACTGTCTTCCTGACGTTCACTCCCAAATAGTCTCGCTCTCTGGAGGTCGCTTGGGGGAGATATCTGACATTTCAAGATCACATATCGTTTGCTATTTAGATATGAGTTGTTCATTGGGGGGCTTTTAGATATTCACCTTTATCAAAAATAATCAGGATTGGGTTATTTTTTTTTACTTTCCAGTTATAGTGTTGTGAGCCACAAAAATTCCAGAGCTGCAGGTTGCCGACTCCTGCACATGGGAGAGTAAAGCACAGCACTTTGGTCCATGCAGCTTTTCAAACCCCATGATTCAAACTGGAAAGCAACGGAAACATAGCTTTTATACAGTTCAGGAAGAGTTAGGAGCAGAAGATGTCTGCCAACAGGTCTGTTGCAATTAAACTGAGAAATAATTTTCTTACAGAAAAGGTGGAATTGCTAAAACCTTGGTGAAAACCAAGCTGGTGAAATGATTGGGAAATACAGGATAGAACTTTGCTCTAGCAGTGGGATGGAGATCTAGTAAACCTTTTGCTGTTGCAACTTTATGTGATGGTATTGGCAGAAAAGCCTGAGATTTGAAAAATATATTTTGTAGTTAATATACATCCCAACATATGATTGGAAGAGTATATATCCAGCAACTGCCCAATACCATCAGTTGTGATAATCAAGGATTTTCAGATATTAATCATCTCTTGAGTTTCACTTTGAATTTTTTATTTGGCTGAACCAAATTTGATGAGAGGTTTGAGTTTCACCTGCTTTTATTTAGAAACAATGTATTAATGCAAATTTCACAATTTAAATAGAAAACGTTTTTTTGCTCAAGTTAGCTCAAAACTGGACCCAGTGCTTGCTTGCAGTATTGCAAACATTAGCAGACATTTCAGCGTCGTCTGAGTTACAACTTTGTAATGGAATTCAAAGCCATTCAAGTTGGTCTCAAGTTACCTTCAAAATGATGGACAATTGTGCTCATGCAGTCTACAGAAAACTCTTATAAATTTATGAGAAAATTGCATCATTAGAATTCCCTCGTCCAAGAAAGAGTGTTAATTAAAATTTGATTTAAACTGCATATTACAAACTGTTACATGTTTCTTTAAGATGGTAATTTTCCCCGTGACCCATTAATAACATTGATATTATTGCAGTCAAGCTCCCCTTTAAAAACATAACCTGTCGTCCACAATCACAGCTCTTGGGAGCTGATCAAATTGCTGGGCTGGAATTATTTTCCTATCTGACCAGGGTGGGAGAGGAAGGTATCAGCGCTGTGGGAGGAAAAGGGCACTAATTCAAATAGAGATGGGATATTTTCTTGGCTACGAAGCCCAGCATCCCTGCAGATCTTCAGAGATCCAGCAGTCATGGGAATAATTTATTCATAGACTTGGTGGATAGAATGAAGGAAAATCCAACACAAAGTGACTTTGTAAATTCATATTGTCCTCTGATCTCCACAGTTTTCCTGTAGAAATATGTTTTGTATGATGGGTTTCTTTGAACAGGCATGAGTTGTTTACAGGAAATAAGCCTACATGTTTGAAAGTCTCCCAACCATTTCTCTCATTGCATTTTCTTGCCAATGATGGTGAGGAAGTTTCTTTAGCATGGCCATTCAGTTTCTAGAAAAGTACATGGATTTGATCTTTCCCAATTTTTACCAAAATCAAACTAGGAATCTACTTCAGGGCAATATGGGTCTCAAAAGATATCCATCTTACAAAAAGAAAAATAGTCATGCATAAATAATTAAGTGCACTCTTACCAGAAGTATGGAAAGAGATGCAAATAACTGAATTACTCTGTTTCAGCAAACCAGGTGGCTTATTATCAGCTCATTTTATATAAAGCAGATTGAAAAGCTAGTTTTCCCTTTGACCTCATGGACAGACATGGCATTCCGTCTAAAGATCAGGACTTTTCGAAGTTACTTGTACAGGTTGAACTTCTCTAATCTGACACCCTCAGGATGTGACCAGTGCCAAATGAGATACTTTTCCAAACCACAGAAGGTCAATATTGTCTAGCAGCCTTACCAACACTTCCACTGCATACTGGGTTCTTAGAAGACTTTTCAGGGTAAATAAGAGCTAAATAGCAGCACAGAATACAGAGATCCAGGGCTGGTGGCTGTAAAGAAAGTTTATGGGACCACAGGACATTTGGCCACACCCATGACAGGTGGTCATCTGGCTAACTAAAATCATGCCAGATTATGGATAGTGCCAGATATGAGAGTGCAAGATTAGAGAGGTTCAACCTGAACTGTTTCCTTCCCACTGTAGTAGTCCATAGTTATTATGACATGAGACTGTATCTTGGGAATCAGTGACTTTAAAAAAGACTTGGGGGTCATAGTAACTGACTAATCAGCTGAACTTTGACTTCCAGTATGATACCATAACGAAGAGTGTTAATATGCTGTTTGGATACCCAAACAAGAAAATATTGAATAGGGCTGTGTCTACACTAGCTCCCTGCTTTGAAGGGAGTATGGTAGGTAGGGTGTCGGGAGATTATTAATGAAGTGCTATGGTTCATATGCTGCACTTCATTAAGCTAATTCTCCTCTGTGGCGACTTTGAAGTGTTAAACTTCGAAGTGCTGGATCGCGTACAGCCGCAGCTAACCCACCAGTACTTCGAAGTGCCTGGGCAACTTCAAAGTCCCTTTACTCCTCCGCTGAAATGAATCTGTTTCTCTGCTTCCAGTCACCCCAAAAGTGCAGTCCTGCTCCCACCTCTCAGTTACTTTTCATTGGAACTGTTTGAGAATTGTCTGATGGAATATTTTTTTCTATCAGATCGATCATCCAATTAGCTGAAGCTGTTTGTGAGAGAGGGTTAGCTTGAATCTTCTGACTTGAAAAATACTTGAAACTACCAAAGCAATCCATTTTAAACTTTTGGGTTTTAAGTCCAAAATTGTTTTTTGACCTGAACTTTTTAGTAAATTCATACTAAGAATAAAGACAAAATAAAGCTAACAAAAATGAAATTTAAAGTAAATGTGTAGAAATTATTGAAACAAAATATTTTAACCAATTTGATACCTTTTATTATTAGTTTGTGAATTTTTTCAGGATTTCACATTTTTGTGTCAGATCAAGATGGGGGAAAAAGTTTGAAACCAAGTAAGTCTTACAAGACAGGAAAAACATTTTTCTTTTTGCCCAGTTCCACTCTCCAGCATTTTAACTAGTCATCTGAATGGTGCTTGAGCTAGGTGAATCTACTGTGGGCATAGCTGTATGGTCCTTTAGCTTTGATTTTTTGAGATAGTTAAACATTTATTTTCCTTTTAACATCTTATTGTTTGCCGACTTCCTGGTGTTTATTTGTTCTAACCTAGGGGTGGCAAGATATGGCCTGCAGGCAGGATCCATCCCACCAAGACTTTTAATCTGGACCTTGGGCAGCCCCTCTGGCTGCAGAGGGGGGGGAAAGTTTCTAGTGCTGCTTGCACCCCCAGCAAAATCTTTCAGCTCTCATTGGCCAGTTTCACATGCGGCCACTGCCCCCAGCAAAATTTCTCAGCTCCTATTGGACAGTTTCTGGCCAATAGGATCTGAGTGATTTTACTGGAGGCAGTGGTTTCCAGACAATAGGAGCTGAAAGATTTTGCTGGGGTTTGGGGGTGGTTCAGAGGCAGCTAACAAAACTGGACAATGCAAGCTGAGTAATTTTGCTGTTAAGTGGAGGCAATTCAGCACAATTTGTCAGCTCCCTGTTGGCCAGAAACCAGCCAATGGGAGTGGAGAGATTATGCTGGGGCCATGGGCAGTGCACAAAGACCTCCCCAGGTAGCTTCATGGAACAGCCAGTGGGCTGGAGCGGCTTAGAAAAGTGCCTCCTGGCTAGAGTCCACCTCTGGCACCACAACCCAACTCCCTCCCAGACCCTTCACTCACTCCTACACCCCTACCTCAGAACAGAATCCTCTCCTGCACTTATACCTTCTCCTGGACCTTCCACCCCAATACCCTACCCAAGGTCACAACACCCTCTTCACCCAAACTCCCTCTCAGACCCACATCCTTTCCTGCACTCCAGTCCCCTACCCTTAGTAACCTTCTGCTCCAAACCTCCACCCCAGACTTTGCACCTACTCCATAGAAAAGTGTGGCCGTGGGCCACTTACCAAAATCTTGGAGTACCCCTAGCATCAAAAATTATTGGTCAATCCTATTCATAGAATCATAGAATTCTAGGGCTGGAAGGGACCTCAGAAGGTCATCTAGTTCAGCCCCATGCCTAAAGGAGGGTCTAATCTGTGTTCTTCTCTTCTTCCTTTTAGGCTGAACATGGGTTCTCAGTGTTCACTCCATATTAACCCATTTTGATATGAGCATTTTATATGTGTAGCCCCCGTTGATTAAATCAACGGTGTTCTGGTTGTGTAGCTCCCCAGTGGTTGTAGTAAGATGATTAAAATAAAAGGACAGGATTAAACAATACAATAGATGGATCATGTAGCTCTTTGGGGCAAACCTCCTGTAAGAATGGAGACAGCAGCAGAGAGTTAGAAATCTTGAGGCGCAAACCTCTCTGGATATGTCTACACTGCAGTTGGACACTGGGAGGCATTCCATGCCAGATGACTTGGGCTTGCAGTGCTTGGGCTACACAGCTATTTAACTGTGCTGTAGACATTCCAGGTTTGGCTTCATGCTGAGCTCAGGGTCCTTCCACCTTGCAAGGTCCTAGAGCCTGGGCTCCTGAATAAGCCTGGACATCTGCACAAAAATTAAATAGTCCCACAGCCTGAATCCCATGATCCTAAGTCAACTTACGGAGTCCAGCTGCAGATTTTTAATTGAAGTTTAGATAAAGAGTTTGTCTTCTTATGAGTGACTATGGGTAATGTAACCGATTAGGAGCTGAGACTCCCAATTGCTGAAGGAAACAGATACGCAGTTTGCTGAAAACCACGGTACCTGGGAGACAGTAGTAGATTTGTGGCAGGGAGCACAGGCCTTTGCTCAGTCAGCTGAAGATATAGATCCCTTTATGCAGCAAGGAGTAAAATAGGCCCAATTTGTAATCAGAATGGAGCCTACAATGTGAATATATAAGAAGATTTAACATAATTCATGTAGCAGGGAACACCCATCTAATAAGATCTGTTCTATGATACAAAGTTATGTTGGTATAACTTTGTCTATCAGGTGATGGAGTTATACCAACCTACCCCTCCACCCTCCATGTAGATAGCTCTGTATTGATAGGAGAGGACTTTTCCCTTCAACATAGCTACTAGCTCTTGAAGACACGGAGAACCTACACTGATGGGAGAAGCTCAGCGTAGGTATTGTCTGCTAAGTACTAAGAGGCAAAGCTGTGCCATTGCAGTACACAAGCCCTAAGTAATTGTACACAAGCCAATTATATATACCTGCCGATTTATGCTTATGTGTAAGCATTTTAGGTAGTGCTTTCATGTGTGTATATGCAGCATTCACAGCTAAATGTACCATAAGCTCAGTTACTTTGTAAGTCCATATATGGATAGTAGCCAGTTTGGCAAAGTACACAGCAATGCATGCCCATATTTGCAAGAGCAGGTCTCAGACCCAAGGCTGTCAAGTAAAACCAGACACATATCTAAGCTGCAATATACTGGAGGAAAATCTGTGTACTATAAACAATAAATATTTATGATGCTTCATTGAAACTTGAAGTTGAAAGCAGAGAAGAGAAATTTTAAGTACTTAAAGTAGCCCTTAAAGTATTTTCACACTTGTGCCATCTCTTTAATTTTCATCACTCTGCAGACTTGTAGACCAATGCTGTGTACTTCAATTTGTTGAAACTGTTCTTCAGATAATTAAAATTCCAGATTTCTAACCCATATGTTTGCTAGTACTGAGATTGTTCAGTGCATTTTTTAACGCACGTTGTCATGATGAATTAAGAAGGCCTTATAGATGGAGGGCTATTATGATTATTATATATTTAGTTACGGCAAAATGCTGCATCCTTTGCTCACTTTTGAGCTGTATTCCAATGTTCTTAACTTGGTTGAATTACTTTTTACTACTTGGTGTTATTAACTGTGTATAAGGTATCAGAACCTGGTCCTTGATTGTACTTTACTCAGTGACTACTGACTTCACTGGGATGAAATACCGTGCAACATGTCTCTATGGTGGGGGGAATATAGATTCAAGTTGACTGGTTTCATGTGATTTTTTTTTCCGTTATTGTTTTAAGAATGGCCAGGAAATGGAAAGATTGGTTATTCCCTCAGCTCTATTATTAACCCATCCCTCTGCTTGAGACCCGGGACATGGTAATCTACATATTACAGTGAGGGAACACTTTAAATGTGTGACTGGACTGTGGGCCCTCTTTTGCTATAGGTGCCTGAATCTAAACCAGCCCTTTATGTTTTGCATTTTGCAAGCATCAGTTGGTGGTGGGGGGAACCCTTTCTTCAGTAATTTAAAAAAACAAAAAGGTCAAAGACCTGCCATCCTTATTCTTTCAAAAATCATATTGAAACTACTGAGCATTTTGCCTGAGTGTATCTGCAAGATATGGCCCAGGAAAAGACACAGATTTAGCATTTATATGGTGCACTTAATCTTCAAACACTTCACAAACATTAACTAATTAATCCTCACAACACATTAGGAGCTAGATAAATATTATATAAATGTAAAACAATATATGTACATTCACAAAAGATGTAATCTTGATATATTCTGTATTCTGTTTAGTAATCCAGATTTACAATAATACACTTGTGCATCATTTTCTCCCCTTGCTATTGGTATCCTGCATGCAGTATCTTTGATTGATTCTAGTGTTCAGATTCTGGCTGTCATTTATTTATTTATGCACATATATTTGTTCTCCCAGTGTCTCCTTTTTAATTGCACTCCCCTTCCCCCTGCAGAGAACTATTGCTGACAGCAGTATCAGTTGGTGATGCTGGACAGTTCTATTATGGCAGGATTCCCTACTGTGTAACTCTGGGTTTCGACCATTATCCAGGAAACTGGTATGCTGACTCTGTGAAACAGACAGATATTTACAGGTATTTTAATACCCTCCCTAGCTCCCTAGCTGGCAAAGGGGGTTACAATCGCTAGGACAAAGCTCACTAATCGGGTCTAGAATCTGAGAAGCTAGGCTTTTGTTTTATCATTTTGGATGCAGATTTTTGGAATGGATATTGCAATATAATATGCTTTATCTCTGCCATGTCCTCCACTTGGAACATCACAAATTGTGAACAAATGAGAAGGGAACATTTGATGGAGGCTGTGAGCTGGCATGCTAATGCAACGGTGCCCCCACCCCCCCTTCACATGGAGATGGCATGGTCTGGCCTGGAGGTGAATCAGCTCTGTTAGCCAGAGTCCCTTGGTAGTCCCATTCTGGGCTATAAAGAGCATTAATCTCAGTCCTATAGGAGTATGTGTTTCCTTTTGTACTTAGCAGGGTTAACTATCCTGGTCTCAACTGGGTCCAGAAGCTCCTTTGGATGGTAAGTGTCTGAGGGATCAGTAGGGAATCAAGGCCCACCAATTCCACTGTGTTCCACTTCAGGGCCCTTTGACCAGGCAGGCAGGCAGGCAGGCAGGCTGTCTGGTCTGTGCCCTGAGCTCCTTCCTACCTCTCTTTGTGTTATGGGATTCTCCAGCCTGTAGATCCAGTCATCTCTTCTTTGTCTTCTTTCCCCTGGCAGCTCCCTATCAGCTTGCTGGCAGGACTTTCCTTCTGCAAACTACCTGCCCCTTTGTTTCTCAGCTCTTTCACCTGTCCAAGCTGATATAAGGTGGCTGCTGGTTGCTATATTGGTGCGTTGGTTGCTAGGTCGCAATGAGGGCCTGTATACCCCATGCCAGAGGGACTTAGAGGGATTAATTTAAGAAGAAGGGACAGAAGAAATTACAGTAATGTGAAACAGCCCTAGTTAAAAGGCATCTCCTAAATGAGAAATAGGTTTTAGATCTTTTAGACATAACATGCATAGGCAACAAAAACGTGCGACATCATGGGCTCTTTGTTCAGCTCTGTGAGTTACTCCTGGTCTAATGCTTTTGTGCAAGTGAAAGCTATATTTCTGTGGCCAGAAAAACAACATACACATTGAACCTCTCTTGTGCGGCACCTCAGGACCTGACTGGTGCCGGGCAAGAGAATTTGCCAAATGACAGGAGGTCATTATTTTCTAGAACATTACCAATACTTCCATTGCTTACTAGGCTCTTAGAAGGCATTTGGGGTAAATTGCAGATAGATAACAGCACAGAACATTGAGAGCCAGGACTGGTGGCTGCCAGCAAATTTTAGGGGACTATGGGAAACTTGGCCACACCCATGAAAAGTGGTTGTTTGGCTAACTAAAATTATGCTGGATTATGGAGTTCACTGGATGAGAGAATTCCAGATTAGATAGGTTCAACATGTTGAATCTTCAGCACATTTTTCCACACACTATATACAGATGCACATGTAAGCACACAGGCTGTCGCCTCACTTGGCCAAAACTTCGAAATGGCCATGCTAATGGCCAAATCAGAGAATACTAATGAGGCGCTGAATTGAATATTCAGCACCTCATTAGCATTCACACATTGCCGGCCATGGCCCTTCAAAGGTGCCACTTTCGAACATGCATGGTTTGGCGCAGCTACACAGGTGTTCTTTTCGAAAGGACCCCACACATTTTGAAATCCTCTTATTCCCCTCAGCTGAGAGGAATAAGGAGATTTTGAAATGTGTGGGGTCCTTTCAAAAAGGACCTCTGTGTAGCCGCGCCGAGCTGGGTGCGTTCAAAAGCGTCTGGAAGTGAACGAGTGCTAATGAGGCCCTGAATATTCAGTACAGCGCCTCATTAGTATTCTTTGATTTGGCTATTAGCATGGCCATTTTGAAGTTTTGGCCAAGTGTGGCCACAGTCACATAGATTGCAGCAGGGAGGTTTAGGTTGAGTATTAGGAAATGCGTCCTAACTGTCAGGGTGGATAATCACTAGAAAAAATTGTCTAGGAAGATGGTGGAATTTTCCATCATTGGTGATTTTTAAGAGCAGGTTTGACAAAGGCCTGTCCGGATGGTCTAGATAGTACTTGGTCCTGTCCTGTCCGGATGGTCTAGATAGTACTTGGTCCTGTCATGAGTGCAGGGGACTGTACTTGATGACCTCTCATGGTTCCTTCCAGTTCTAGTATTCTATGATTCTATGCATTTCTGCAAACACACAAGGCAGAGGTCGGGTTTCAAAGGTATCCCTAAGTATTTATTATTTGATGAGAGAGTAGATTTGTAGTAGTTAGACATGAAAAAGATCTAATGAATCATTGAGTTCCATATATACACACTCCGCCCCATAGAAGCAAATCTCCATCCTCTAGTTGTACTACCTGTTGAGTTCATATATGCATATTTAAAATGAAATCTCAGTCACTTACCTTGGGCTTTTGGCATTTATTAACCTTCTGAGCAGTTGTTTTAAAGGGAGCTACTAGATGAGACTAATTTAAATGTTGCTTTTTGTGTCTGTATTGTATTTAGTTTTCTGTGTGCATCAAAGTGAGTTTCCCATTTCACAACTGAAATGCTCCGCCACCACCCCAATGGAAAGAATGACAAGGAAAGAAACTTTCTTATTCCTGTAAAGATTGTAATCTGTCACTGCTACTATATTCCTTATGATAATCCATGATAGTAAATATAACACATCACCTTCAGCATGTCGCTTCAGTGCTCTAGTCTTCCAGCTGCATTATTCTTTCTAAAACTGTGGTGCCCAATCTCTTCCTGTCACACCCCCATTTGCCACTAATGGAATCTGTCCATGCCCTTCTGCATTATAGGATATTAACCGGTTAACTGGCCCTTGACAGTTAACTCTGGCAGCAGCAGGGCTGGCAGGTGG
Organism: Carettochelys insculpta; assembly: GCF_033958435.1. Classification (NCBI taxonomy): domain Eukaryota; kingdom Metazoa; phylum Chordata; order Testudines; family Carettochelyidae; genus Carettochelys; species Carettochelys insculpta. Next base: position 173,447,924 of record NC_134139.1, on the reverse strand, counting down.
GCAGTGGGATCTCAGCTGTGGTGGGACTGCACAAGCACAGCAGGGTCAGCTGCGGGAACCTGCAGCCAGGTGACCTAGGATAAAATTTTTATCCATTTTAACATCCCTACTCCATAGCTGGCTCAGCAGAGAAGCTCAGGCCGAAGGCAGTGCTGGAGGGCTGAACTGGGGATGCAGGAGGCTGGCTTGGGGAGAAGAAGGAATGAGGGCAAAGCTGGGATAGCGGTGAAGTATGAGGCATAGAGCTGTGTCTGGAGCTGGGCTGGGAACAGGGTGGGCTTGCTCTCCTGTGGGGCTGGCCTGCCCCCCATCTGTCCACCAAAACATCCTGTTTGCCTCCTAGGGGATATACCCCCAGTTTGGGGACCTCCTCTCTAATCTTAATTTTGAGTGCAAGTATATCTTGGAATAGTAAAGTTTACCATTACTTCACTTGTTGTTACTTCACTTGGTTCCATTATTTTAGAATCTCACGTTCAAAGCTTGCTCCCTTTAAATTAGCCTGTCTCCTAATCTTTACAGTTATACAACTTCCTTGTTCTCACAGACTTGTTGATAGCATTGACACAAAATGTTTTGTTTCCTTTCAAATATTATTTTTGTAAATCAAAGAAAACATATACGAATAAATATGAAGCACAGACTGAAATAAAAATAACTGCTGTAAGAAACAAGGAAGTAAAGATATCCTTCATAAGCAGTATAAAATGCAATTTAAGAGCTCTTGAAGTGATGTTTTTAAATAATTCAATCTATAATAGTGTAAATAACTGTTTTTATGCTAAGTTTACAATAGTTATACAGCTGCCAGAATATTCCATAAGGGGAAAATTTATTATGAGAATTAATTAATTCTGTCAATTTTTTTGAAAATGTTGTTTCCAAATGTAAGTACCTGTCAAAGATCCTAGAAGGGAAGTACCACAGCTATAAATTCTCTGTTTATGTACAGAATGAACAGAGCAAGAAAAACATCTCGATGAGATTTTCCACACTGCCCTTTGGGTACCCTGACTTGGAGTGCCTGGCTGAGGGGTGGGTTGCTGGTCACCATGTGAATATTGACTGTTTTCAAACAAAGATTTTAAAAAGTGATTCACAATGGCTGTTTCTACACATGCCACTTGTTCTGGAAGTGGCATGCTAACGAACAGCCCCGAAAATGCTAGTGAGGCAGGGATGTAAATTTCCGGCACATTGTTGGCATATGGTCACTTGATTTGGAGTCCAAAAGAAGCTCTTCCAGACTCCAAAATAGCTGTGTAGAAGCTTGGCCCCAGGGGATCTCCTTTCAGGAAATGTTCAGGAAGAAGAGGCTTCCGGAAGGAGGATTTCCTTCCTAGTGATCCCTGGGGGGCCTGCACTTCTAAACAGCTGTTTTGGAGTTTGGAAGAGCCTGACCATATGCTAATGAACTGCCAGAAATTTACATACGCACCTCATGAGCATTTTCCGGGCTGTTCATTAGCATGCCACTTCCGGAACAAGTGGCATGTGTAGAAACAGCCTATGAGTCAGTAAATTCAATGGCCATAACAATGGCAAAATAATTTAACAAAATACTTCCCAGACCTTATGATATTTTACAATGCACCAGAATCAGGTATTCTCAAACTTCAGTACATTGTGACCCCTTTTGATAACAAAAACTACTATATTACCTCAGGTGGGAGCCCCAAAGCCTGAGTCCAGAGGGTGAGGCCTGCAAAGTCCAAGCCCCTTTGCTGTGGGACCATGTGGAGGAAGGGAGCCAAAAGCTTCTGCTGAGGAATGAAGAGGACACCTGAGCCCTGCTGCCCATGGCTGAAAGCCTGTGGTGGGACTTGGGCTTCAGCTCTGACCTCAGGCCTCATCAACTATAAAACCATGTCTAACAACCCCATTGATATCGGTTCCTGACTCACAGTTTGGGAACCACTAGGCTATCTAAATCCTAAAGCTTCTGAATGGCCCCTAAGGGAGGGAAAGGAAAAAATGCCAAGGGATCAACCTCAGTTTTCTCACTCAGGAGAACACAGGGACTTCTCTGCTATCATTACCACAAGTACAAGGAACTCCCAGAAAAGGGAGAATGGAAAGAGGCAGAGCCATGTTCTTTCCATCACTCACCCTCAGCGGGGACAGTTTTCAGAGGGATGATACTGATCATGCGTTTCCCTTCCATGCTGCTTGACCCTGGGAGGGATTTTTGCCGTCCAATGCAAAAATCTCTCATGGAGTCCTCTCATGCTGGTGCAGCTGCTTATTGATCTCAGGGTATTGTACAAAGCACAGACTGTGGCCTTTTTGTATAACCTGAATTTTATGGCAGCAAACACTGGAATAGGAACATGTATTACCTTAAGCAGGAGTTGAACTCATCCAAAATTGATTAGAAATATTTATTTTCTGTCTGGAATATCTGAGTATTTTCAACACAAGAAATGAGATTTAGAGGACACAGTTTAGGCCCACTGTAAACAACAAAGTCTTCCCAAGACGTCCATGGGAACTGTGGCCCCTTTTTCTGGATCAGAATTTAGTTGGATGTGTCTAAGGCTCTTTTTCTGGCAGAATGCAATGGAATGGAATTCTGGCACCCTTTTTCCATTAGAACACCAGACAAATTTTTCACCACTAGTCTTGCAGCAGCAGGGGGACCAGAGTAGGAGACTGCCTGTCCTGCAGCAGTATGGGGACCAGAGCAGGAACCCCTGCCCATCCTGCAGCAGCGTGGGGACTGTGGCAGGCATCCCCACCAGTCACGCAGCGACCAGAGCAGGAGCCCCCTGCTGGTCCCACAACAGTGCGCGGACCAGGGCATTAAAATTGAACACCCTAACTATTATGAGGAATCATCAGACTTAAGTTCCAGCACCTTTTTCTTTTTGTAGAAACAAAGCATTGGATGTGACTGAAATTTTTGTCAGTTAAAAAAACTGAGTTTCCAGTATGAAATGGGAACACTGTTGCTGGCCTGTCTGGGGAAGTTTGTGCCAACAGCAGTACAAATCAGTGCCATTTGTGGGGGATGCCTTTAGTGATGTGTGCACAGCACTTCACTGAGAGCCAGACTGAGACTACCACATCCTTTTCCTTACAGTAGGCCATTGAACAGTCATCAGATGTTAACAACATTTGATCATTAGCAACCTGGTCTATGTTTGAATCAGTAACTTGGAGGAGACTGGCCTATTACCGGTTCCCTGAGATGATCTTTCTCTGCAATTATAGTAAATCTTCAACTGTGATACATTTGAGAAAATTCATTGTTGTATGGCCATCAAGCTCATACTTCCACTTACATAATAGCATATAATGCTAGTGTCCTCGGTGTAATATGAAGCATCAACAAAGTTGTACTATCTGCCAAGAATTCTCCTCTTAACACTTCCAGTTCACTAGCTTCTGTGTATACGGTAACATACACACTAATAGCCCCTGCTAGATAGAATGAAACCTGCTTAAAAGTTATCAATTTTGTAACTGTCTCACCCTCTAGTGGCTTGTCTGAAAACTAGAATGTGAGCCATGCTGAATAGAGAGAGAACTGTGTTTTGTAGTTGAAAATATTGAATTTTCATTTTTCACATGTTGAGCTGGCAGCTGCAGTGTCTGTCTGTCACGCTGGTGCCTGGTTGATCTAAGGTCCTGTGAACCCCAGATGCTCTTCACTGCTCTGTAAATTAACCTTGACAGGGGAGTATGTTGTGTGCTGGTCATCTGTCTGGCATGCCAATTTCTACAACATATAGTCTGTCCTGCTCAAGAGCTTATATATTTGTAAGAGTGTTGTAAAGGAGCAAGCCTACTGTTAGGTTCTGTCTATGTTAGAGTGATCTGGCAACAGAAGTTTTCGTCGGACGTTATCTTCCAACAAAACTCCATCAACAGATAGTGGCCAGACAGCAAAGCAGGTTGCTTTGTTGATCTGCTCTGTCGTCAGAGAGTGGACAGACTGCCTGGCCACTCTCTTGCTAAAATGGCCCCCTGGAGCACTGTTAGACAGGGTCGCATAGCTGGCAATCCCTTCTGGGAGCCCCAGCGAGATGTGCCCTTAAAGGGCCCTCCACAGATGCCCATTCCCTGCCCATGCCTACCTCCACAAGGGACAGCACAGCTGCTGTAGCAGGTCTGCAATGCTTTCTGGGAGACACAGCTCTTTCTAGCAAGCCATGGTGCGAAAGTAGCCCCTGGGCTTGCACTGGCCCCCACACAGAGATGCTTCAGCACCTGCTGCACCAAATGATGGCCGTCCTCCTCTTCCTCTGGGAGGGTGAGCCTGACACCACTTTTGAGGAACTCACCAGGACCGGTGGATAGTCAGACCTACTCCTGCCCCTCTGAGTGCATAGGCTGCTCTGGAGGCACTGAACCATTTCCAACTGGTGGGACTGGCTTGTCATGGGGAAGTGGGATGACCAGCAGTGGCTCCAGAACTTCTGTATGCAAAAGGCCACCTTCCTGGAACTTTGTGCCTGGCTTACCTCCACCCTTCGGAAACAGGACAACCAGCTGTGGCCATCCATTTCCATGGAGAAGTGGATTGAAGTCACCCTCTGGAAGCTTGCCACCCCCAACAGCTACTGCTCATTGGGAAGCCAGTTTGATGTGGGGAAGTCCACCATTGGGGCCCTCCTCATGGAGGTAAGGAACTCCCAGGTTGCAGTCCCTGCACAGGGGTGGGGGCTCTCCCACCAAAGGGGGACCCTCAGGAAGTGGGGCTGAGGGGAGGGGTCAGGGGGAAGCCCTATCCCTGGGGACTGTGCTGTCCTACCCTCACACAGTTCTGCTCCTGGGGGCGGGGAGCAGCAGGAGAACTCAGGGGGAAAGGGATGGAAGGGGGCAGAGGACCCTCCGGAACCTAGGGACACCCTCCCTCAGTCCCTGACATGTATGTTTGGTCCCCTCCTTCTGCAGGTTGTGACGGCCATCAACACCATCTGCTGCAGAGGGTCATCCATCTAGAAGACGTGGACTCAGCTGTGGTCAGATTTGCTGCCCTGGGGTTCCTGAATTGTATTGGGGCCATTAATGGGATCTATATCCTGATCTGTGTCCTGGATCATAGTGTGGCCAAGTATATAAACCGAAAGGGATACTTCTCCATGGTGCCGCCAGGCCTGGTTGACCACCATGGACAGTTCACAGACACTTATGTGGAGTAGTAACAGAGAGTAAGCCGTGCTAGTGTATACACTATCAAAAAGAAAAGCAGTCAAGTAGCACTTTAAAGACTAGCAAAATAGTTTATTAGGTGAGCTTTCGTGGGACAGACCCACTTCTTCAGACCAGAACAGACTCAATATTTAAGACACAGAGAACCAAAAACAGTAAGCAAGGAGGACAAATCAGAAAAAGATAATCAAGGTGAACAAATCAGAGAGTGGAGGGGTTGGGGGGAAGATCAACAATTAGATTGAGTCAATTGACTTAATCTAATTCTTGATCTTCCCCCCCACCCCTCCACTCTCTGATTTGTTCACCTTGATTATCTTTTTCTGATTTGTCCTCCTTGCTTACTGTTTTTGGTTCTCTGTGTCTTAAATATTGAGTCTGTTCTGGTCTGAAGAAGTGGGTCTGTCCCACGAAAGCTCACCTAATAAACTATTTTGCTAGTCTTTAAAGTGCTACTTGTCTGCTTTTTGTTTTGACTTATGTGGAGTGGTGAGGCCAGGCACATGATGCTGGGGTATTCCACAACTCTGGCCTGTGCCGGAGGATGGAGTCAGGCATATTCATCCCCCTCCATGAGCTGGTGCTTGGGGATGCACACATGCCACTGTGCGTCATGGGGGGACACAACCTACCCCTCATGGCATGGCTCATGAAGCCTTACAACATCCAGCTGGACCCAAGCCAGGAACTCTTTAATACCCACCTCAACCAGGCCTGGATGCAGGTGGAGTGCACCTTCTGCCACCTCAAGACATGCTTTTGGTGCCTGCTCACTTGCCTGAATGAGAGGAAGCACAATGTCCCCCAAGTTCTGGCTGTGTGTTGTGCCCTACATAACATAGTGCAGGGGAAGGGCTTCCTCCTGGAGTCTGGGGTGGATGCCAGCCACGGGTACGAGCAGCCAGGCGCAAACTCCCATCTGCCAAGCCCTTCAGCACAGGGTGAGGATCTGGGAGGCCCTGAGAGAGAGATTCTCCCAAGGCCCCCAGTAACCCACCCCAGGGGCCCTCCAGCAGGGACCTCAGGCCCACAGCCCTACCCCATCCCCCCCGTGACCCCTCCCCTCGACTCCTGCCCAATAAAGAGAGATGCGGGTGAGGTGAACAACTATTTTACTGACCCAAATAAAACATGTAGAAAAGAAATGGTGCAACAGCAAACTATATACAATAAGGTGAAGTGAAAAACCATTGAACAGTGTGTGTGTGTCGGCGGGGGAGCTTGATATGGAGATGTAGGGCATCAGAACTTGGATGGAGGGATTTGGGATAGGTGATGGGGGAGCCTCAGTCCATGGAAGGCGTGAGGGGCCCCAAACCTGACAGGGCGTGGGAATCCAAGTGGCGGTGTTCTCGGCTGCTGCTGCTGGCCTCTGAGGCTGTGTCTGCCTCCAGCTCTGTTGGGGATTGGGACTTGGAGGCCTGCTCCTTCTGCTCTGGAGGCTCCAGCTGCATTGGGGGGCATTCAGCGCTGTGTCAACAGTGTAGTTGGGAGGTGATGTGTTCCAACCCCACCCAGGAGGTCGTGCAGCTCCTTGTAATCAGGGTAGGTGGTGGGTTCTGCCCTGGAGCATTAGCCAGCATCCCAGGCCCAGACATAGCCCTGCCGGAGCTCCTTCACCTTCACTCAGACCTACTCCATGCTGCACTGCCGGGGGGGTGGAATTCTGCCAGGGCAGTGGCCATGTTGGCATGTGCAGGGGTGTAACAACACTTTGCCTTGAGGTTTTGGAGTAGCTCCTCCTTGTCCCTTAGGTCCAGGAGGTCCTGCACCTTATCTCTGGTCCAGGAGGAGGTCCACCTCTTGGTGCCCTGGGGTGGCTCCTGGGACCCCCTCAAACTGCTCCCTCAAGTGCCCAGGAGAGTCTTGGGGTGGCTGTCTGTCTACCATCTGTGAAGGCTCTTAAGAAAGGAGTGGCTGCAAGGGTGTGGGGGAGTGCAGATGATGCCTCTGCTGCTTTCATGCTCTCAGCTACCTGCCCCAGGGTTTCCCAGGATCCCTGTGACTTTAAGAAGGGGTGGAGGCAGGCGCCATAGAACACTGATTGCTGTGGACAGGGTGTCCCCCAGAGCACGTGCTCTGTGTCCTGGAGGCCTTTTCTGTCGACAGAATGTCCCCGCCGGAACATCCAGACTGGCTTTCTGTCGACTGAGGCATGGGGAGTGGGACACAAAAGTCAACAAAAGTGCTGTGTTCTGTCAATTTACTGTTGACAGGACACCTCCGTTATCTGGTTGCTCCTTGGGTTTTGTTGACTAAAAGCTAGTTTTGTCAACAAATCCCTCTATTGTAGACCTAGCCTTATTGAGCCCGGCAGAGATTCTGAACAGGCCTCTCTTTCTGAATCAGTTCCATTAATTTTGTTCCCCTTCAGCATGTACATTTATGATTAGGTGACAACCCACAGTGTCAGTATAGAACTATGCCCGTAGTTTTGTTTCTTTATTTCATTTTAGCTGTGTTTGAGTTTTTGTCTTGCTGACAGATATGATGTTCTGCTTAAAAAGAGGCATCAAAGTTTTTACAAGGTAGCTGTGGACCTTAGAATAGCAACTTGCAGGCAAAGCATTTCTAAAAAATCACTTGAGCACTGATCCTTTGGCACCCCAGGCTTATTTTGGCAAGCCCAAGAAAATGGGCTAGAAGGTTTTAGTTTCTGTTTTTTGTTTTTTGTTTTGCACTTACATTGAATTGCAGAAATAATGCTTAGTAACTAACTCACTGACGGTACGTAAAAATCAGGCAGCTAATATATGCATGTAACTACTGAGACTTGCAGCTAGAGGCCCTTTGAGTGCAGAGGTAATTTGTGCCTGAGACAAAAGGCTGTGCTGCAATTTGGCTTAAAATATGCCCTACAGGCTTAGGCAAAATTAGGGGTGGTATTATCTGATAATTGCATTATTTTTTTTATCCCATTATGCACTGGGACACCTGTTGGTGAGGTGTTGTTTCCTTTCAGTATGGTTGGATTTGAGTAGGTAAACACATCTAAGTCAGGCCTCATTTCAGGAGCATTGCCAAATTTTGTGGAGACTTCTCCAGGTTTTGGCAGAAACTCCTCTCCACTCAGGACCACAGAGCAGCAGTCTCGTGAGGGCATCCAAATGTCACAATACCACTTTCACAGAAAATATGGCAGGTGAATAGATTTTTACACTGCCATTCTACACTTTTGATCAATCAAGGCCAGGGTTATCTTCATTTTCCCCCTGCAATTAGCTCTAGAGATATTTAAACAAGTGAGCAACTAAGTGTCTGAGTTCAAAAAAGGGAAAAAGATCCTGCAAGATATTAAAATTAGGAATTGTATCCATATCAAGAACTTCACAAATATTTCCATGCCCTGTTAACATGCTGTCTCCTTTCCCCTGCCCCCTACATCTCCTCCCCAGATAACACTAGGACAATCTTTTGTACTAATCAGACAGGCAGACAGAAGTTGCAAATTTTCTGAAGGGAATTGTTCATAAAAGCCAGGATTTTGCTCTACTTCTATTGGGATTTACTGTCAGGAAGCAGTGGGGAAATGCTCATTAAAATGAAAAACTAGTTGTAGTAATTTTAAGCATATGCAAGAATTGCTGCGTGTTGCAGAAGATAATGATGTTTGAAATATTAACGTTAAAGCACTCCGGTAAAAAGCACTTCAGTATACTGCTGTCTCTGAGGTACTGAGTTATGGCTGGAAAGAGGTCTGAGGTGTATGTAGCTAACATAAAAGGAATTAGCTTCCTTTTTATTTGTTTTACATTGATATTTAGCTTCTGAGAATATTTAGACTGTGAAATAATTGAACATGTATTTTGCTAATGTAGGTCCTAACCATTGTGACTTAGATGTGAATTTTCAAAACCTGAAAATGGAACTGTGTGTGGGGCGGGGGGTGGGACCATGACATAAATATGTCTCGTTCCACAAAGAAAACCTGTTTAGAATATGGAAACTGGTCTCTGGTTTAGGAAAATTAGGGCACTAAAGGTCAGACAGCTGGCTTGTTACTAATAATAGTGTTATAACCAGAGCTTCCTCGATTCATTCAAGAAATTTCAGAGGTTGTGATGGCATACGGTATCTATTTGCATCACAAATTCAATTGCAATACTCATACAAATAGAGTGATTACTCTGCCTCCAGAGAACTTGATATGTCTTCCTGTCTGCATGCAGCGAAAAGCATTTACAGTTTAGCTTTCAGGATGCTGCACTGGAAGATCATGTAATCGATGATAAAGGAAACACTCATTATGGAAAATGTGGAAGTGACTAGAATGGTTGTGGGCACAAAATTTCCTTGTGGAACCAAGTTATTTGTGGTTGGAGCACATTAGAAACGTTGTCCTTTAAGAGGTGACTATAGCAATAGGCTGTGTGGGGTGATTTTGACTGACAGGACTCACTTACCCCAGCTAATCAAATTGTGTCAGCCAGGTCGAGAGGAAAAGAAGAAATGGAAAGGAGAAGTCACTGGTGTGGGTCACTTGCTCTGGGAAGCAGAACTACAATGGCAGCATTGGTCCAGAGGTGACACAAGATAAGTGGCAAGTTCAGGAGGTGGGGATCTTTCTGGAGAAAGGGAGGCCTGAGGGGTTAGAGCCAGGCACCTAAGAGGACAAAACGGTTGGTCCTGAAGCAAACATATGTGCCTGTAAAGCGGGGTAAGGGGAGAAAATGAGTGTGTGAAACACACACAGAGGTTGCAAAGGAGACACATACACTTCATTGAAAAGGGAGACAGACATCATGGGTCTGAAGAGGGGGGATAGCAACAGAGTAGGAGGGGGAGGTGTGCATGCAAATGAATGAAAATACTGAAAGTTCATCAGAACCAAGAGGAATGAAATAGAGGCAGAAACATTTTATTTGTTGGTGTCACAGATTTAAAGTGACCTGTTAATTGTGTGGAGAGGAGAGTTCCCACTTTCTACAATTCTTTTTAAGCAGCATTCTAGGAGTTCTCAAGTATTTGCAAAACATAAGGGACATTTTTAAAATGCCCATAGAATGTTTTTCACACAGATTCCCACACTGCTTTGTTCTAGTACCTGGTATGGGTTAACTTCAGTAAAGTCTTGTGCTTGTAGAGTCTGTCTGTATCCACTATAATGTTATATAACTTCCTTTCCCTCCACCTCTTACTCATGTGAATGCGTATGTGGTCAACATGCTGTATGCTAGCTTAATCTCATTACTGTAACCTCTGTCCTCCTCTCTCCCCACACTTTTGTTGTGGTACTACCTCCCTTTCCAGATAGTGTCAGAGGCTTCAAAGAATTCACAAGCCATGGCCATTTCATTTTATTGCCTAAATGAAATAATCATTGAACCACGTGTTCTTTTGAACCTTTGGCTCATAATATGCACATTCAAGTGCAAGAGTTATGGGCCAGGATCTTGACTTAATTGTTTTGTGAGGACCGTGTAGCTAACTTCTGAGTGCTGTTCGACAGTAGCAACATTTAAAGCTTTTCCTGTATGTGACTTAGAAAACAGCTAGATCACTCAGATCTTGTGACACAAATGATGTCTCTAGGATTTGTTGTTGCCAAATGTAAAGTAGAGTTTGCTAATTTGCTGTTGAGACTCCTTAATTTTGCAAGCAATTGAAATACCATAGATCAGGGGCGGGCAAAATCAGGCCTAGGGCCCAGATGTGGTCTGCCAAGCATTTCTCTTCAGCCACCCAGGTGATTGGCAGAGTGTGCACACTTACAGCCAGGAGCATGTGTTCAGTGGCCCCTCCCCCCACCTTGTTCCATCTGCAGCCAAGCTGCTCCTAGGATTATCTTGCTAACTAGGCAGAGGGGAAGGTGGTGGAGGGGAGAGAATAATGCTGAAGTCAGGGTGTTCCCCAGCTCCTGTATTTTATCTCTGCAGAGCAGGGATTGGGGAGAGGGAGAAACCCAGCAGAGCTGCTCCAGTCTGAAGCCTGGAGGGTTAGTGACTGAGGAGTGCAAAGCAGGAGAGCAAGGAGACAATAAAGCAGGACAGATTTCCCGTGAAGAAACAGAGGGCGGCTTCTCTCCAGAAACTTACCCAGCAGCAGCCAGCACACACACTCAGGCTACACCACTAGGACACTACGCTGCAGTCATCTCTTGCAAAGTAACAACATTGAAATAGACTACTTTGACACATGTCGTCCACACATCCTCTGGGGCTGGTACTGTCCAATGTTCAACATCAAAGTAGCAACAGGGAATGTCGAAAGGGGCCACCCCAGATGGAAAAGCAGAGCGTCCACACACACAAGCTCCCTCCTTTGAAATAAGGGGCCAGGAAAGCCTGCAGACGGGTCACATGGCGGACTAGCCCTTCTGGGGCCACGGCAAGCCACTCCTTTAAAGAGCCCCTCCCAGACACACCCAGCCTGCCCAGCATGAGGTCTGCAGAGTGCTAGCCACAGTCTCGTAGACCAAGTCACAGCAGCCATGTACCCTCAGCAGCAGCAGCAGCAGCAGCAGCAGCAGCAGCAGCAGCAGCACCTGGAAGCCTTCCAGATTGTCACCCAGGGAGCAAGTGCCCTGCTAGGTGCTGCATGGGGGCAGACAGGGACACCCCTCACCACAGTCTCCCCTATTCCTCCCCTGCCAGGTGCTCCGCTGCCTCTGGAGCTACCCCATGAGCTCTGAGTGGTGGGAGCAGCTGGTCATGGGGTAGTGGGATGATGACATGTGATTGCGGAACATATGCATATGCCAGCAGACCTTCCTGGAGATTTGCCAGTTGCTCACCCCCCACACTGAGGCACCAGGACACCCGGATGTGGTGCGCTCTCCCCGTGGAGAAGAGGGTTGCAATAGCCGTCTGGAAGCTGGCAACTCCAGACAGCTACCACTCCATGGGCCACCAGTTTGAAGTGGGAAAGGCCATGGTTGGGGCCATCGTCGTGGAGGTAAGGAGGCCTGGGCATGTACCCACTGGGAGCAGGTGCTGGGGAGGAGGGCCCGGGTGTGGGGCTCAGAAGGGAGGAGTGCCGGGAGGGAGGGGGCTGGGTGGAGGCCTGGAAGGGAGGGGCTGGGCGGGGGGTGTGCCCAGGAGGCGGGTGTCTGAGGGTGGTGCCTGGGGTGAGGGGCCTGAGGCACCCTGCACACCCTCATGGGCGCTCGTATCTCCTCCCCACAGGTGGTCCGTGCACTCAATGCCTTGCTGCTCCAGAGGGTCATCCGAGTTGGAGACTTGGAAGTGGCTGTTGCAGGATTAGCTGCCAAGCAGTTCCCAAACTGCTTCAGGGCCCTAGACGGGACCCATATCCCCATCCACGCACTGGACCACAGCAGGGGACGATACATGAACCAGAGGGGCTACCACTCCATTGTCCTACAGGCCATGGTGGACAGCCAGAGCCACTTCCAGGATGTCTACATGGGCTGGCCCAGCTGTATGCATGATGCTCACATCTTCTGGAACTCAGGCCTGTGCCACCAGCTGGAGAAGAGGACCTACATCCCCCAGAGGGAGATCCCTCTGAGGGACACCACCATGCCCCTCAACTTCATGGCAGATGCGGCCCGCCCTCCCCCAGCCCTGGCTCATGTGCCCATACACTGACCACCGCATTGCCAGCCAGGAGCAGTTCAACGGTCACCTGAATCACACCCGCCAGGTGGTGGAGAGGACCTTCAGTCACCTGACGGGCTGGTGGCAGTGCCTCTTCACCTGCCTGGATGTCGGCCTCCAGAACATCCCCCAGGTTGTGGGCACATGCTGCACCCTCCACAACATTGAGAGCAAGGGGGAGGCCTTCATCCAAGGGTGGGCAGTTGACACCAGCATGGGCTTCCCCCAGCTGGCTGCCGTACCCAGTCTCCAGGCCCACCATGAGGGGATATGGGTCTGCGAGGCCCTGTGGGCTCATTTTGATCAGGAAGACCCCAGAGAACCTCCCTGGCCATCCCTGGTGGGCCTCCTGCACACCTTCCCCACCACCCGCACACTGTCTCCAGTGCCTGCATGCTATTCCTGCAACAAGCACATGTCTCACAGGGTTCTCTGGAAAATAAAACATTGGATTATTGAATAACTGATAAAACTGTCTGGTATGCGATGTGAACAACAAAAACTGGAACTTATATACAAATGTGGGGCCAACTATATACAAATGGGGGGCCAGCAGATGGCTCGGCTGTCAGTCCATCAGGCTGGGGTAGGGGTAGAAGGGCGTGACCCCCGGCAGGTTCAGGTCACAGGCCACCCCCTTGTCTGCAGTCCCTGGCGTGGCAGGCTGGGAGCCGGGTGGACTGGCAGGTAGGGAAGTGGGGGGGCAGTGGGGGGCCAGGATGCCTCCCCCAGCTGGTCTTCAGCCTCAGTGGGCTCCAGTCCTGGGGGACTGGCAGGTGGGGTGGCATGCTGGCCAGCAGGTGGGGTGGCAGGCGAGGCAGGTGGGGCCACAGGCGAGGCATCAGATGGAGCAGCAGGTAGGGAAGTGGGGGGACAGTGGGGGGCAGCAGCCAGGCCACGGCCTCCCGGAACGAACCAGCTACGTCCAGGAAAACCCCCATAAACTCCTGCCACGCAGCCCAGCACCAGGTGGACTCCTCCCTGTCAAACTGCAGCCTCTCCTTGGCCACCTTCGCCTGCTGCCGGAGAGCCGCCAGGAGCTGGGGGTCCACATCCCCTGGCTCTGGTGGTGATGTGCCCATCCTGGCCTTGGCAGTGTCCCCAGGGGCTGGTGGTGCCTGACCTCCGGCGGGCTCTCTGGCATGACGGAGAGTGCCTGGTTGTCTGGGGCCTCAGATGGTGTGGCTGCGAAAATGGGGAGGGAGGGAGGGGAAGGCTGTTAGTACTGTGCCCTGGCCCATGGCCCATGCCCCCGTATCCCTCCTTGAGTGCTGGGTCTCTGTCTCCCATCCATGGATATGGTGTCCCTGTCAGTGGCCCCACTGAATGGTCCCCCCCGGCTCCAGGGTTAGGGCATGGCACTGTCTGTGGGTGTGGGTGATGACAGGTGCTGATGGCCATGCTGCTGTTCTGGGACTGTGCTGTGGCTGGGAAGTTGTGGGTCAGGGTCCACTGGGGGTATGTGGGGCCGCCGGTCATGTCTGGTTTCCCCGTCCCGTGGCCTGGGCACGTGTGCCCTGTGGTGTACGTACCTGACCATCCACTGCCGCAGTCAGGGGAAACTCCATAGGCCAATGCCCAGCTGGTGCTCTGGGAGGGGAGGTCAACGAGGAGCCCCCCTCCTCACTGCTGGACCCCTCCTCTGCCATTCTGAGGGCTGGCTTCTTGGGTGGGCCCCAGGGTGCAGGACTGGCCTTCAGGCCGGACTCCAGCTCCGAGGGATCCTCAGCTGTGCCGTCCAGTGTGGCTGGGGGGAGGAGATATCCCACGGACCCGGGATGGCCCTGAGGTCCCTTGTAATAGGGGCAAGTGGCAAGGGTGGCCCCAGACCAGCTGGCCAAGTCCCGGGCCCGGGTGTAACCCTGCTGCAGCTCCTTCATCTTGCTTCAGACATGATCCAGAGTGCGGGCAGCGTGACCCCGGGTGGCCAGGCCCTCAGCCAGTTGGGCAAATGCTTCTGCATTCTGCAGCTTGCTCCCCAGCATGTGGAGCACCTCCTCTTCACCCCAGAGCCCCAGCAGGTCTCAGAGCTTGGCCTCCATGCAGGAAGGGCCCTGCTGCTTTTGGTCCCCCATTTGGCTGCGGGCGTCCCTGGGTCCCCTCGGGAGGGGGCCCTGGGGGCTCTCTGGGGTCTGGCTGGATGTCATGGCACTGGGTGGATGGGTCGGGCTCGGTGGAGGGCATGCAGGGCTGCCATGTAAGCGTGCTGCTGCCTGCACGCTCCCAGCTTCCTGCCCCACAGGAAATCCGGGTCCATGGTGCTTTAAGGCCTGCTGCGTGAGGTGATCATAGAGCCCTGCAGGGGCTGGACAGCACTTCTCAACCTCTCAGCTGATTGCCACCATGGAGGACCCCGCTATTTCAAAGTAGTGCGACACGGATCGTCTACACACTCCCTACTTCGACATTTAACGTCGACGTAGGGCACTATTCCCATCTTCTGATAGGAATAGCGATTTCAATATCTTGCCGCCTAACGTCAATTTCAACATCGAAATAGCACACGGTAGCCGTGTCTACACGTGCACGCTACTTCAAAGTAGCGGCACTAACTTCGAAATAGCGCCCGTCACAGCTACACGCGTCGGGCGTTATTTCAAAGTTAACTTCGATGTTAGGCGGCGAGACGTTGAAGTCGCTATCCTCATCAGGAGATGGGGATAGCACCCTACTTCGACGTTCAACGTCGAAGTAGGGACCGTGTAGTCATTGCGCGTCCCGCAACTTCGAAATAGCGGGGTCCGCCATGGTGGCCATCAGCTGAGGGGTTGAGAGATGCTCTCTCTCCAGCCCCGGCGGGGCTCTATGGTCACCGTGTGCAGCAGCCCTTAGCCCAGGGCTTCTGGCTGCTGCTGCGGCAGCTGGGGATCCATGCTGCAGGCATAGGGTCTGCAACCAGTTGTCAGCTCTTTGTATCTTGTGTTGTTTAGTGCAACTGTGTCTGGGAGGGGCCCTTTAAGGGAGCGGCTTGCTGTTGAGTCCGCCCTGTGACCCTGTCTGCAGCTGTGCCTGGCACCCTTATTTCGATGTGTGCTACTTTGGCGTGTAGACGTTCCCTCGCAGCGCCTATTTCGATGTGGTGCTGCGCAACGTCGAAGTTGAACATCGACGTTGCCAGCCCTGGAGGACGTGTAGACATTACTCATCGAAATAGCCTATTTCAATGTTGCTACATCGAAATAAGCTATTTCGATGTAGGCTTCACGTGTAGACATAGCCAGTGTGTGTAGATGCGACACGTGCTGTTTTGACATTGTGTCAGCTATTTCGAAGTAGCTGGCTAGTGTAGACACAGCCTCAGTGTCACTGTCACGCATGCTCAGTCTGTGCTAACCACTTATAGTCACTGTTACATATTCACAACAGCACAAACTCAGTCAGTGTCACAAAGTCAGTCTCTCTCACACACAGTTTTTTTTTCTTTTACTCTCACACTCTCTCTCTCTCTGTAGCCCCTAGCACCATCCCTTTTCCCCAAAGCTCTGCTGCTTCCGGGGAACCCAGAGCCATCCTGCAACATGTAGCAAAATTCTTGGAGTGGCCCCTCAA
Organism: Carettochelys insculpta; assembly: GCF_033958435.1. NCBI lineage: Eukaryota > Metazoa > Chordata > Testudines > Carettochelyidae > Carettochelys > Carettochelys insculpta. The sequence goes on along the minus strand of NC_134139.1, from coordinate 173,431,659 downwards.
TGAAAACTGTTGTCCATCTTTCCCATAGATAATGCTCCTGCACTACAGGCTACTTTCACCTCCTGATGCTCATTTATTAACTTAGTCAAAATTTTGAATACACATTGACTTTACCTAGCTCCCTTAACCTGCCCAACTACACCTACAACTTAAGCCACATTTAAAAATGGCTTCAGCCATGCATCTCACCTTTCACCTACAACTGTTTGCTCAAGATGCTGAGTCCAATAGTATATATGTAGCATGCCCATTCGTCTCACTGAATTCAAATGGAGTGCAAAACTAGACATCTCTTTTGAAAATAACTTTTGCAATTTTACAAAATTTCAGCTTCTAAAATTTTCTATTTTCAGTTATTATGTAAAAAAGTATGGAGAAAGACTTTTATTCTATTTTCCAAAATATACAGATTCTACAAAATAATGTCTACATCTACACATGCAAGCTACATCAAAATAGCTTATTTCGATGTAGCGACATCAAAATAGCCTATTTCAATGAATAACATCTACACGTCCTCCAGGGCTGGCAACGTCGACGTGCAACATCAACGTTGGGCAGCACCACATCGAAATAGGCGCTGCGAGGGAACGTCTACACGCCAAAGTAGCACACATCGAAATAAGGGTGCCAGGAACAGCTGCAGACAGGGTCACAGGGTGGACTAGCGCTTCTGGGGCAACAGCTAGCTGCTCCTTTAAAGGGCACCTCCCAGACACACGCAGCCTGCACAGCACGCGGTCTGCAGAGCCATAGGCACGCACACCTCGAGCGACGCAGTCATGGACCCCCAGCAGCAGCAGCAGCAGCAGCAGCCAGAGGTCCACCCAGCCGCCCCTGTAGGAGCAGTGCTCGCCCTGCTCCATGCCATGCAGGAGGCAGCTGAGCACATCCTTGCCACAGAGGAGGAGCTGCCCGCAGGGGAGGAGGACGCAACCCCCAACCCTGCAGCACCCCGCCCCCCCCGCCTCATACGCTGCCGGCTGTGGAGCTACCCCACCAGCACCGACTGGTGGGAGCGGCTGGTGCTCGGAGAGTGGGACGACGAACGCTGGGTCCATAACTTTCGCATGAGCCAGCAGACATTTCTGGAGCTATGCCAGTGGCTCACCCCCTCACTGAGGCACCAGGACACCTTCATGCGGCGTGCCTTCACAGTGGAGAAAAGGGTTGGCATCGCTGTCTGGAAGCTGGCCACTCCAGAAAGCTACCAATCCATGGGCCAGCAGTTTGGCGTCAGCAAGGCCACCGTTGGGGCTGTCCTCATGGAGGTAAGAGGACCCATGGGGGGAGGGGAAAGGGGAGGCAGCCCTGGCAGGGGAGGGGAGTTCTGGCAGGGGAGAAGAGGGGAGGGGGGCCCTGGCAGGGGAGGGCCACATGCACCATGCACACCCCTCATTGGTGCTTTCCCATGTGCTTCCCCTGCAGGTCGTCCGCGCCATCAACGCCCTGCTCCTCCACAGGCTTGTGAGGCTTCGGGACCCAGATGCCGCCATCGCGGGCTTTGCCACCCTGGGCATCCCCAGTTGCTTCGGGGCTCTGAATGGGACCCACATCCCCATCTGCGCCCCGGAGCACAGTGGAGGACGCTACTTAAAATGGAAGGGCTACCATTCTGTGGTCCTCCAGGCCTTGGTGGACAGCCGGGGCCATTTCCTGGACATTTATGTGGGCTGGCCTGGCAGCACCCACGACGCCTGCGTATTCCGGAACTCGGGCCTGTGCCGCCGGCTGGAGGCGGGGACCTACATCCCCCAGCGGGAGATCCCTGTGGGGGACACCACCATGCCCCTCTGCGTCATCGCAGATAAGGCATACCTCCTCCAGCCCTGGCTCATGCACCCTTACACGGGCCACCTGTCAGCCAGCCAGGAGCGCTTCAAGCTGCGCCTGAACCATGTGCGCCAGGTGGTGGAGCGCACATTTGGGCGTCTCAAAGGGCACTGGAGGTGCCTCCTCACCCGCCTGGATGCGGGCCTCACCAACATCCCCCAGGTTGTGGGCGCGTGCAGCGCCCTACACATCCTCGTGGAGAGCAAGGGGGAAGCCTTCTTTCAGGGCTGGGCTGTGGAGGCTGGCAGGGCTGATGTGCAGCCACCCTCTGCCCCCAGTCGCCAGGTGGACCCCGAAGGGACCCGTGTCCGGGAAGCCCTGCGGGCCCATTTCGATGAGGCCGCAGGGTGAATGCTGGCAGGCCCCCCACTGCCCCCCCATCTTCCACAACACTCCCTGCCCCTACGCCCACGCCACAGAGCACCCAAGAGCACCCCCCGCCAACCTTTCTTGAAAAGAAATAAAACCAGACATTTGTTTGTGAAACCAAATCTCTGTAGAAAAATCTCCTTATTATTAATCTCTTAACTAACTGCTATGTACAGGCCGGATAAATATTACATATATATATATATATATATATATATATATATATATATATATATATATATATATATTACAACTCCAATAAGATGAAAGAAAAAAAGGGGAAGACAAGGAAGGGGAGAACTATGTCCCTGGGGGGGCAGGTGTCAGCATCCATAACAACAAAATATAACAACAGGGGTCTAATAGAAACTATTTACAAACACAAACATACAACTGAGGGGAATATATACAAAGGGGAGGGGGGGCCACGTCCTGGGCCCCACATCCCCTAATGTCCAGCGCTGGGGGTGGGCAGCCGCGACCCACGCCTCGGCCTCAGCCCTCGCCAGGGCTGGCTGGGGGCCGGGTGGAACGGGAGATACGGCCGGCGGGTGTCAGCTGGCCCCAGGTCCCCCTCGGCGGAAGGGCCCTCAGTGGCAGGTGGCGGTGCGATGGTGGGTGGATCGGCAGGTGGAGAGGCAGGGCGGGCAGAGTGGCGGCTGGCGCGGCATGGGGGGCCAGGTAGTCAGCTATGCTCTCGAACGTTCGCATGAAGGCCCCCCATACCTCCTGGCTCCAGGCCAGCGCCTGCTCCTGCAGCAGGAGGCGCCGCTTGTCCACCCGAAGCCGCTGCTCCGCGACCTCCAGCTGCCGACGATGGATGGCCAGCAGCTGGGGGTCCATCGCCATCCAGGAGGGCGGCTGGCTCCACCGTCGTCCCCGCCGTGGGGCTGGTTGGTGCTCCACCGAGGGGCTGGCCTGGAGTGATGGCCCCGGTGGGCTCTCTGGGACCACTGACACCTCGCCGGTGCTGTCTGGTCCTTCCAATGGTGCAGCTGCGGAAGACGGGGGGGAAGAAGAGGGGAGACAGCCGTTAGTGCGGGCCCCGAGCTGTGGCCCTTGTCCCCCCACCCCTTTGCTGCAGGTTCCCCATCCCCGTCCCTGGGAGATGGTGCTGCTGCTGCTGATGGGTGTCCCACCCCCTCCCCCCCGGGGGAGCCTAGGTTCAGCTCCCCCCATCCCCAGGGATGGGGCATGGCACTGTCATGCTGGGGGGGCAGGGGCTGATGCACTCCTGTGAGGGACATGCCACTGCTGTCCTTGGGGCCATGGTCATCTGGGCATGTGGAGGGCCCTGGTCATGTCTCTTGTCCCCACCCCTCAACCCCGGGGGTGCGCACCGGGGGGTACATACCTGACGGTCCGCTCCCACGGTCGGGGGACACCTGGTGGGCGGATGCCCGGCTGGAGCTCCTGGATGGCAGGACAATCTGGAGGCCCCTGTCACTCGAGGAGGACTCCCCCTACTCCTCCTCTGATGCCCCGGGGGTGGGCTCCTGGGGGGGCTCCCAGGGTGCAGGGCTGACCTCCAGGCCGGACTCTGACTCCAGGGCCTGCTGGGGTTCGTCGGCCGAGGTATCAAGAGTGGCCGGAGGGGAGGAGGTGTGCCGGGGTCCCAGGATGTCCCTGAGCTCCCTGTAAAAGGGGCAAGTGACGGGGGCGGCCCCAGATCGGCCGGCCGCATCCCAGGCCCGGGCGTAACCCTGCCGCAGCTCCTTCACTTTACTCCAGACATGATCCGGAGTGCGGGCAGGGCATCCGCGTTCTGCCTCTTGCTCCCCATTACCTGGAGCACCTCCTCCTCACTCCAGAGCCCCAGCAGGTCCTGAAGCTCGGTCTCCATCCAGGAGGGGCCTCGCTGCCACTTCCCCGCCTGGCTGCTGGCCTGGGAGCCCTGGCTTCCCTTGGGGGGGGTCCCCTGGGGGCACTTGGGGGGCTGGGGGGCGGCCATCGCGGTGGGTGGGGGTGCGGTGGGTGCGGAGGAGCGTGCAGGCCGGCCTCGTGGCTGTGCTGCCGCCTGCACGCTCTCTCAGCTTCCTGCACAGGAAGGCAGGGGGCAGGGACCTTTAAGGGGCCGCTGCATGCGGCAACCATCAAGCTCAGGGGCTGGAGAAAGCGTCTCTCAACCCCTCAGCTGATGGCCGCCATGGCGGACCCTGCTATTTCGATGTTGCAGGACGCGCAACAACTACACGTTCTCTACTTCGACATTGAATGTCGAAGTAGAGTGCTATTCCCATCCCCTCATGGGGTTAGCGACTTTGACATCTCGCCGCCTAATGTCGATGTCAACTTCGAAATAGCGCCCAACACGTGTAGCCGTGACGGGCGCTATTTCGAAGTTGGCGCCACTACTTCGAAGTAGCTGGCACCTGTAGATGCGGCCAATGTGATGTATATTTAGCTTGTTGACAAGTATCAGAGGGGTAACCATGTTCGTCAGTATTCACAAAAGCAACAAGAAGTCCTGTGGCACCTTATAGACTAACACATATTTTGGAGCATAAGCTTTTGTGGTTTGCATTGCATCTGATGAAGCAGGTCTTTGCCCATGAAAGCTTACGCTCCAAAATATCTGTTAGTCTATAAGGCATGACAGGACTCCTTGTTGTATTTAATTGGGTGTAATTTAAATAACATTCAGGCTGTATTTTCTGTTGTTCTGTTTAGCTCAGATCTAACTGAGGCCGTACCCCTCCTGTCTACAAGATACCTGAGAAAAGGAGTAAGGTCTTCAGGTTGCTGGTCTGTATGGCTACATTTGTCCTGCATTCCTCTTTTGAAAGCAGAATGCATATAAGCGAGATCTAAAATCCAAATAAAGCATGGATTTACATATCTCATACCTCACTTGCATATGTCACGCAATCGTATTTCCAGAACAGGCTTTACTGAAAGCAAAACCAGCCATGTAGATAGGGTTCCTTCGACAACAAACCCTGTTTTCAAAAGAACCCTTCTTCCTATTTTGTTTCAGGAAGAAGGGTTCTTTTGAAAGCGGGGTTTGTTTTGGAAGAAACCCCATTTACATGGCTGTTTTTTCTTCCGGAAAAGCCTCTTCTGGAAGTGCGATTGTGAGAGAATATGCAAATGAAGCACAATATATGTAAATCTGCACTTCATTTGCATTTTCGATCTCACTCATTCGCATTCCACTTTGTGGAATGCAGTGTAGACGCATCTTATGTGTCATTTGTTTTTCTTGTATTCCACATACAACTAGAAGTAAGACATGGCATAGGACCTGCTAAAGCATCAGAGATCTTCCTGTGTAGTGGGAATCAGCCAGTGGTCAGGGGAACATGGCTCTGGCAGCTGTGCCCCAAGGGAGGCATTCAAACCTACTCTTACTCAGCCCAGACCTACTTATTGAGTTTCTATCCTGTCACCTAAAAGCATCTACACATTATGTACACACTAAATTTCATTTTGATATAGATGCACATTAGGGCCTGATTCTGTGAGCATTAACACAAAGTTTCCATGAAACAAGTAGTAGCAGCAGCCTAAGACTGGCTGATTGTCGGCCTTAAGCGATGTTAGGCAGTTTATAGTGCCTCAGGGTCTGATTTAGGCCTGTCAAATGCTTTAAAAATCACCAGAATTTATCGTGAGAATAAAAAGAATTAGTTGTGATTAATCACAGCTTTAGTAGCACTGTTAAACATTAATCAAATGCCAATTATATTTACAACACAGAATACAAAGTGTAGAGTGCTCACTTTATATTATTATTGTTATTATTGCAAATATGTGCATTATAAAAAGATAAGTATTTTTCAGTTCACCTCATACAAATTCTGTAGTACAATCTATTTATCATGAAAGTGCAACTTACAAATTTAGAATTATTTTTACATAAGTGAGCTCAAAAAATCCCAACAAAAGTTTAGCACCTACAAGTTCATCTAGTCCTACTTCTTGTTCAGCCAATTTCTAGGAAAAACAAGTTTGTCAACATTTATGGAAAATAATGGGCCTCACTTATTTAAAATGTTACCTGAAAAGCAAGAACAGGTGTTTGTATGGCACTGCTGTGGTATAAAATGAACACTGTGCAATTTGTATTGTGTTGCAATTGAAATCAAGATATTGGAAACTGCAGAAAAACATCCAAAATATTTATAATAAATTTAAATTAGCATGTTATTATTGTTTAATAGTGTGACTAAAACTGGGATTAATCATGAATCTTTATCTAGTTAAGTTTTTTGAATTAATTGCTTGAGTTAACTGTGATTAATTGACTGTTCTAGTTTGGTTGTATCCACTCCATGCAGGGACAGTGGAATGGCAGCCCTGTTGAAATCATTTGGAGTAAATCCCATGACTTGAACAGAGGAAACTTAGAAAGTTCTATGTTTTAAGTACCCTGGGATGTTTAATGCAGGCCCAAATATTTTATTAAATAAATCTACGTTCTGAAAAAAAGACAAAATATCTTCTTGTTTTTAGGGAAATATTCCAAATGTGAAAAGAATTAAATGTGATTTTCTATCTTAATATGTTAGTTTAAAAATTAAAAGGGTGTCTCATACTTTCAACTACCATAGAAGCCTAATAATTTTCGGAAGCTCTAAACAGGAACTTTTTGTCAGGAGAACTGGGGAAATAGAACACCCTTAAATGTATTGAAATACTGGGAGAACTTTCAGGGAAGAGACAGAGTGGGAAAATGCTACATCTTTTGCTTAAACCCACCCCCAGAGAGGTACTGACCCTCCTAAAAAGCAAAGTTTGGCATGTGCATATGAAATATAGTCTCTAGGGCTGGTTCAGTCAGTGATACTCTTTGACCAGGAATGATTCATTTTCATATTGTACTTTCTTCTTGTTTACTCCTATTGCTCTCCCTACGCCTGCTTCTCTCTCAAGGTGCATCTACACTAGCCCAATTGATGGAGGCTAATGAGATGCTGTGATGCATATGCAGCACCTCATTAGTTTCCTCCAACCTGCCTGCTTAGCATGTCCCTTTGAAAGAAGGGGGCTAGTGTAGATGCACCCTCAGGTTTCCATCTCTCTCTTTGCTTACCGACACAGTGTACTAGGATGTACTTGAGGCCTTTGTTAGTGTGCATGAAAATAATATTAGGTTAAGAAATGAGCCTAAGTTCAACTTACTTGAAAAAAGGAGGACTGACACTTGGATAACATTAACACATAGGTTGAAAGGTACCTATGGTCATGTCTTACTATTTGCAGGGCTGCTTTGAGATTGTGTGATTTCTCAGGACATCTCATATCAGCTTGCATTAACACAGGCTTTGTTATGTATGTGGAGGAGGTTACTGCATGATAACACCACAAGTAAGGCAGATCACGACTGTATGTTCACAGGATATCACCTCTTCTTCCTGTAAGAATGCATAAACACAGAGCGCTCATGAGGGATTTACACAGGAACTTTTTCTTGAGCACATAACAATATGCAAATATCTCAGGATCAAAGGTAAGTCGAAGAAAAATGGCATTGAGAAGAATAAGTCAGCTCAGCTAGCAGCCTAACTACATGACAGACCCACAGGCAACTTCAGAGCTGTCAGCTTCACTGCCTGTGGAGCCCACCAAGGAGCCAGATGCAGCTGCTGGAAGAGTATTTTCCGCAGCTTGACACCTGGGTTATGCGATGGCCTTCTGTGTCACATGTCAGAGCAGGAGTTCTTACTCTGCCACTGAAGATGGACACAAAGGACATTAGGATTTGCCTGTATTTAAAAATAAATTGGCAAATGAATTTTGATTATTATAAAGCCAGGTTCTGTCTGCCAATATTAAACAGCTAAAGTCCTGTAGAAAAAACAAGGCAACAGCTTTGTTTCAATAAGAACACATTTAGATATTGTTTGACTCTCACTGTCAGTGATTTTTCTGAGCAAAGTAAGACTGCGTGTGTGAGTTTGGTTAGCACAACATACACGAAATTACATGCATGACGTCCTTGTATGCATCCATGCGTAGCTGTCAATCTAGGCACACAGTTTATTCTCTTGCCATCTACCATGATGATTGATGCCAATGGTGCTAATGAAAAATACACCTAAATGCTATTTTTACTTAGCCATTAAATCCCTGAGCATCAGATTTAAAATGTACCCCTACATGGTTAGGTACCTGATAAACTGAAATACTGTGATAGAGTTATGGCTAGAAAGAGGTGTTAAAAAGAATTATATAAACTCAATTTCTTTCAGATCACAAAATTTACCATCATACATAAATTCCAGTTTTTAATTACACTTTTTTTCACAATCTTCCATATACTGGGAATATTTCAGTGGTTTCCAACAGAGAGCCACTGACTGATCATTACTTACATGACATGCTAAGTGAGGTACTAAGCTCTGTTGACTAATTTGCCTAAAATTAAAAATATACTGTAATGAGAAAACAAAGAAAGTTTATCTGGTTTTTGAGTATCCTCTCAAGCAAAGTCAATATAATGGCTAGATTCACTGGTTAGATCTACACTAGAGAGGTTTGTAGACAAAACTGGGGTTTTGTAGTCAAAACTTGTGGGCTACGTCTACGCAGAGCCATGTTGCCGGCAGTGTGATGCAAAGGAGGGCTCTTGAAAATGCAAATGCATGTGTATTTACATAGCCAAGCAGCTAATTTGCATACTCCCAAGAGATAGCCCTGCCAGCACAGGCTGCTGTCTTCAGAAAACAGGCCATGTAGATATAGAGAAAATCCCTTTTGTCGGCAGTGCCTTATCCATGATTTTTTCCAGGGATAAGGGGCTACCAACAAAGGGAGTTTTCGCCTACAGAACCACATCTACATGGCACGTTTTCTGATGACAGCAGCCTCTGCTGGCAGGGCGATCCTGTGGGAGTATGCAAATTAGCCATGCAACTATGCAAATGAGCAGCTATTTGATTTTTGAGGGCCCTTCTTTGCATCACACTGCCAGCAGCGCATTTCTGTGTAGACATAGCCGTGGAGTGTATATGCACAAAGTGTATTTTTTAGACAGAAGCTGTCAACAAAAAAGCTGAGTAGATGCTCCGGGGGGCCCTTTTGTTGACAGACCAGATCAAAAGATCAATCTACTTTTATGGGTAGAGATGATTTATTGACAGAAGTTTTGTCGGAACATCTCTTCCGACAGTAACTTCTGTAGACAGGTGCTTCTAGTGTAGACATAGCAACCATAGTTACAGATTGTTTGCCTGATTTTGACTCAGAAAGAGGCTAATTTATGGAGCTTCATTTTTTTAAAAAATTGCATGGCCTCTGATTTGAGGAGAAATCCTGAAACCCATTATCTGACTCAATTTCCTTTGAAATCAATGCAATCCAGCATCTGGGGAAAAATGACAGGTTTAACATTTATGCATACAATCATTTGCAGATGCAATTGAGTGCTATGGTAGACAGCTATAACTCAGGCTTCTTAGCACTCACTTACTCACAGGAGTAATCGCCTTGAAGTCAATAGTATCACTTAGGTTAAGAATGTGCACACCAACACTCGTGAAATTCAGTCGTGAGCAGAGATCTAGTACAAGACCAATGCCTCACTTAAATCCCAGGTAAACCTTAGAATTGCACACGTGAATACTGTTTGAACAAGATGACCTGTAATTTCATTAAAAAAATTGGCACTTACAATCAAAACTTATCATGTGTGTGCAAAATAGTTTGCTCAGGCAGAGAGGTTTCTTTGACATCTTGGCCCATCTAATCCCATTTGTCTACTGAAGCTGGCTTCATAAGTTTTTGATTTATTATCTATGAGAATGAGGTGTGATTATTTTGCTGATTCCTGAATGATTGAAGAAGCACTATCACATTTTAAAAGAAATTCATAAACTACTTAAAGAAACTGAATTAGAAAAATTACTTGCATTGTATATGTTATCTGCCAGGTAGTCCCAAATATACAATAGTAAAGTTGCAGCCTTGCTAGACCCATACCAAAGCCTCTTCTCCTTCTTTTGGTATAGCCAGACAAAATGCCAACATAGACAACAACCAGTAGAACTGACAGGGTATCTTTCATAATGTTTCTCCTTAGTTATGAACACTTTTTGGAAGTTGAGGGCTGTCTCCATACTGCAAAGTTTTTCAGGTCTTGGTTTCCTTTTTTAGGTTTGCTATATCTTACCCACACTGTTCTGGGGACTTGTATATTTAGGAATCATTGGATTGGAAGATGGATAGGGAAGAGAACTAAAGCATTTGTTTTGGGGGGCTGGGAGGAGGGAATGTAATGAAATACTTACACAAATTTAACAAACAAGTGTAGAAAACACCTGTGGGAACACGTTGTAGGTGGAATACTATCTACACTGATGTTAGTTTAGTCCAGTTCCCTGTCTGGGGCCAGTTTTTCACCTAGGCTGGTGCTATAGATATTTAATTTCCTATACATCCCCATTCAACATCCCTGTCAAGGTTCCACTGACTTTAATCACACCTGGTTCAAGTCCATAGAGTCTGTCCCTTCTTTACCTCCCTGGCAGCTCATTCCATCATCAGATGAATAACAGTATGGGTCAAGTCAACTTTGACAGGGTTCCCTCTAACTGTAGCTGGTGGAGTCAGTGAATAGTAACTCCAGTCAGCCCCACATGAAATGTCTGGAGCCATGAAATGAAATTCAGTTTCTTATCAGTATTTTTATGTATCATACTGATACTAACTAGCATCAGAAGTAAATTAAATCTTCCCCCAAAATGAGGTAAATGAAGCTACCCAAATCCCTATCTCTAGAGGAGAATTTGGCAAACAACTGGAGGGAGCAATTTCAGTACTTACAAATTTTTTGGTAGCAAATGCATTGCAGGGAAATCATAGGTGGTTATCCTCTCCACAGCTACCTGTGACAGTCCTATGTGTTACACTTTTATTGTATCCCTTTATATCATTGCAGAATTCTGATATTCTTGGAAGGATGTCCCAAACCTTATTAGGCACTGCTCTTGATGCTGAAAATCTATAGCTATGCATTTTAAGATAGGGAGACAAAATCATGGTCATGAGGATGGTTGTTCTATAGTAATGACTTTGTGTGAGTGTGTCTGTGAAGTGAATTAAAAAATTAAAGAAAGCATTGGGATTAGAGATACCCCTGAAGGTTAAAAAAGGGGCCCATGTCAGGTAAAAAAGAAAATATTTGGTACTTGAGCTTTTCCTTGCCCTGGAGAAAGCTACTGTGAGTTTGAGATTTTTCCCAGAGGTTTCATCTCTGAAAGGCCCTGCTATAGGGACTGATGTTAAAACATCAAAGATGCTGGCTAGCTGACTCTGACACATCATTCCCAGCAGGTAACCCCATCCAGGGTTAGCAGTTTGGCAAATGATGTCGTATCACAGTGGGTTCGCAGTAAGTAGGGCTGAATGAATTATTTTAGGCATGTTGCTTGCTCAAAAACATGATTTTAGATTGACCAAAATTAGTCATGAATTCAAGTTGAATTCATTAAATAATTTCAGGTAAAAAGCAAAGAAACAAACAAACAAAAGTCTCCAAGAGAAATTGTTAAGAAAAGTCATTTTTTTTATTTTGACATTTTCCATCAGGATCATTATTCCTCTTAGTTTCAAAATGACATTTCGTTTTGAAAGTTAGCTACATTAAAAAAAAATTAACCCCTTTCCAGAAAAAAAGAAAAGGAGGTTAAAAATTAACCATTGAGCTAAAAATCAGTTTTTCACTAAGCTCTGGTTAGCAGGTTGTTAGTTATTACCACAGTATTAGCTAGAAGCAGCCAGTTGAATGGATTATTAACATTTGGAGGGTAGAGAGGAAGTTGTCAAAATTTCACCTGGAAATTTCATACTTGTTAACAAATGAAGACCTTTTTAATGCACTAGTGATCTTTTTAACTTAAAAATGAGAAAAATATTATACCTTTTGCTATGATTTCAAAAGTTAACACAGCTCAGATTCCCTCTTCTTTTAAAAAAAAGTTGAATAAAACATATGTCTCAGTTTTGAATGATCATTTGTCTGTTGAGTATTATACATTTAAATAAGTGCATAACAGATTAAATCTCAGGAAATACTTCCTAACTGTATGAACAGTAAGGCAGTAGAACAGACAAACTAAGGAAGTTGTGGAAACTCCTTTGCTTGAGGTTTTCTAAAGGAGGCTGGGTAGCCATCTGTCTGGGATGATTTAGCCACAACAAATCCCGTATCTTTGCGGTGGGTTAGGCTAGATGATCTTTTCAGTCCCTTCTCTGATATACACATAATAACATGTTATGTAGGTACCCTTGGATGAGTCTTCAGCAGAAAGAATTGTAAGTCAGATCTTTAGATCCAGGGTGTGGTACCTTTTTTTCTGTCAGGGGCCATTGACTCACAGAAAAATCAGCCAGCGGCCACACACAAGCAAAAATGTTTAAACCCCACCCCCAAAAAAACCACTTTATCAATTCACCTGCAGTTGATTAACCACAGGGCTATTAGATTTTGTGGGGTCACTAGGCTCCTTGGTGGGGCCCAAATATAAGAGGTTCAGAGTGCAGGAGGGGGCTGCAAGTTGAGGCAGGAGGATGGGTATGGGAGAGGGTGCAGACTCTGACTAGGGGTGGGGGCTCTGGGTGGGGTTGGGGATGAGGCATTTGGGTTGAAGGAGGAGACTCCAGGTTGGGACCAAGTGGTTTGTTGTGTGGGAGGGAGCTCAGGGCAGGAGGTAGAGTTGGATGCAAGGTCTTGGTGAGAGATATGGTGCTGGAGCAGGACGAGGGCTGGGGCTCAGGGAGGGGGTGTTGAATCCTGGAAGGAGTTAGGGAGTAAGGGTATAGAAGGAGGGTCTAGGCTGTGACAGGGAGTAGGGGTGTGGGACACTTATCTGGGAGAGCCCCCCTTTGGTGGGGGAGTGGCATGGGTGGCTCAGTGGAGGCTGCACTGCTGTGTGCTTGCCTGCTGGAAATACCACCAGCAGCTCCCATTGGCTGGGAATCCTGGCCAATAGGAGCTGTGGGGATAGAGTCTGCAGGTGAGGGCAGGATGTGGCAGAGCTTCTCCTGTGCTCATGGTGATGTAGCTCCAGCCTAGTATGAGGGAAATGCAGCACAAGGAGCAGTCTCTGACCCCCCACCCTCCGATAGGCAAGGCCTGGGTAATGTCCAGAGGCTTCAGGGCTGTGCTGGCCTTGCAAAACGATCTGCAGTTTTGGTGGGCTGGAGGTGACGCCAGTTTGGGTGATGGGCTGGTGTGTGATGAACATCTTTCTCCCCAGGAGCTTTGTGAACTCTGGTTCAAGATCTGAGGCTCAAGACCTTCTGCTTAAGAAACAAGTTAGTAGATTGAGTAATTTAAGAAGGTAAATAGCCAGTGTACATTTTAGCTGTATAAAATATGGAAGCAACCCATACTTCTTGACCTCACTACAGATTTTTGCCATAGTTGACTGCCAAGTCACAAAGACCATCATATAGGTCACAGCCAGAGGGGACTACACAGATATTTATCCTGTCTTTCCTCCTCTTCAGCATCTACAGAAGACTACTTGAATTACAGAATCATAGAATGGTAGGACTGGAAGGGACCTTGAGAGGTCACCGTGTATAGCCCCCTGCCCTCATGGCAGGACCAAGTACTGTCTAGACCATCCCTGATAGACGTTTATCCAACCTGCTCTTAAATATCTCTGGAGATGGAGATTCCACAACCTTCCTAGGCAATTTATTCCACTGTTTGACCACCCTGACAGTTAGGAACTTTTTTCTAATGTCCAACCTAAACCTCCCTTGCTGCAGTTTTTCTATTGCTTCTTGTTCTATCCTCAGAGGCCAAGAAGAACAAGCTCTCCCCCTCCTCCTTATGACACCCTTCTAGATGCCTGAAAACCGCTATCATGTCCCCTCTTAATCTTCTTTTTTCCAAACTAAACAAGCCCAATTCTTTCAGCCTTTCTTCATAGGTCATGTTCTCCAGACCTTTAATCATTCTTGTCACTCTTTTCTGGACCCTTTCCAATTTCTCCACATCTTTCTTGAAATGCTGCACTGAGAACTGGCCACAATACTCCAACTGAGGCCTAACCAGCACAGAGTAGAGCGGAAGAATGACTTCTCATGTCTTCTTCACAATATACCTGTTAATTCATCCCAGAATCATGTTTGCTTTTTTTGCAGCAGCATCACACTGTTGACTCATATTTAACTTGTGGTCCACTATAACTCCTGGATCCCTTTCTGCCATACTCCTTCCTAGACAGTCGCTTCCCATTCTGTATGTGTGAAACTGATTGTTCCTTCCTAAGTGGAGCACTTTGCATTTGTCTTTACTAAACTTCATCCTGTTTACTTCAGAGGGTTCACAGCCAAAAAGACATCTGTGTCACATGTCCCATTTTCCACAGATGCAGCCACCAACCTCACTATGATGACATATTGCTAACAAGAAGGATTTTGGGCCTTTTCTGTCAAATTCTTTTTGATGGAGAATATGGCTTCTGCAAAATCAAAGTTTTGATGAGACTAACAATTCTGAAAAAAATGCATTGATCTGGAGAATCTAAATAAAACATTTATTTTCCAGTGGAATAACCTTATTTGAAACATTTTGATTTGTCAAATTGAAATGTTGTGTTGCAGATCAGTTTGACAGTAACTGGCATCTGCCTGAACATGCTGAAGATCTCTGGGAAATTGTGGTGCTGCTGCCCCCATTTACTGCCATGAGATGGTCTCCCAGGCTGGAACACATCTTATAATGCACAACACTCTGTCCCCTGGCTTAAGTTTATACAGTGTTTTGTATCAGTTCTATAACCACAATGCATCATGTGAGACTTTCTGATTTTCAGTCAGCTCTACCTACAGGACTTCAGAACAACTGGATCAAGTTTAACAGGGCAAGATCAGATTAATTCTATTTAGGAAAAAACAGCTCTTTGCACAGACAGAATTAGTTTTGTCCTTTTCCACAGAAAAAAACTTCCTGCTTTCCATCCAACTGACATGAAGCCTCATATCCTATTTGCCAGAAGCCAGCAAGGGGCAACAGGGGATAATTACCTGTTTTGTTTACTCCTTCTGGAGCACCTGACATTGGCCACTGTCAGAACAATGGATATTAAAATGGAAGGCCCCTTGGTCTGACACAGTATGGCTATTCTTATGTTGAAATCTTCACTAAGGCTAGCCGCTTAGGGTATGTCTACAGTACAGAGTTCGCTCCAGAATAAGCTATTCTGGAATGTTATTTCAAAGAAAGTTATTTGGGCATAATGTGCGCATACTACAGAGGAGCCCCAAAATAAGCAAAACTTATTCCAAAATAGTGTTTCCACACACAATACAGCCTATTTTGGATTAGACCCCCTGGAATTACTGCTTCCACTCCTATGAGAGACAGCTTTTCTTTTCTCAGTGTAGGCACTGCTGTTTGTTTTATCAGCAGAACTGGTTTCTGCTGGTATCCCAGAATACCTGTCCTGATAGATCTGCTTAGTGTTTTGATCTCTGTTGTCCTCAGGTATGGTTCCCTCCTCTTTCAAATCTCCAGGAAGTATCTGATAGGTGTGCTTCTATTCTGCCCTGCACCAAGAACACAGTGGCAGGCAGAATGTTGCTGCAGGGGAGGGTAGCCAGGCTGCTGTGCTGCTTTGACATTCCTCAGAATGGAGAACTCACAGAACTACTCATCTGGCAGCTCAACAGGCTGTGGGAGAAAGGGGAGGAAATCCAGGTTTCAGCTGTGGTGCGAGGCACAGGGGAGGTTCTGGCTGTGGTGCTGGGTGTGATGGCTTTGGCTTTGGCCCTGGGCTCAGAGGCTTCAGCATTGGCCCGAGGCAGGGTGTTTCTGGCTTAGCCCCAGGTGAGGTGGCTGCAGAATTGGCCCTGGGTAGAGCATCTACAACTTTGGCCTCAGACGCAGCAGCTCCAGTCTTGACCCTGGGCACAGCAGCTCCAGCTTTGGCCCCAGCTGTGGAGGCTCCAGCACTGGCACCAGTAGGGAACTTCTGGATATGACCATGGGCAGGGTGCTTCTGCTTTGGCTCTGGGTTGCTTGGCAATGGCTGTGGGCCTGGGTGGAGTGGCCCCAGCTTTGGCCCTGGGTGGGAAAGATCTGGTTGCAGCCCCAGGTGGGGGCTCTACTCAGCACTGATTAGGCCTCTGAGCACCACATTTCAGAAAAGATGTGGAGAAACTGGAGAAGGTCCAGAGAAGAGCAACAAGAATGATTAAAGGTCTAGAGACCATGAGCTAAGAGGGAAAACTGAAAGAACTGGGCTTGTTTAGTTTAGAAAAGAGAAGACTTAGAGGGGACATGATAGTGGTTTTCAAGTACCTCAAAGAAGGTTGCAAGGGGGAGGAAGAAAAATTGTTTTCCTTGGCTTCTGAGGACAGAACAAGATGCAATGGACGTAAACTGCAGCAAGGGAGATTTAGATTAGACATTAGGAAAAACTTCTTAACTGTCAGGGTGGTTAAACACTGGAATAAGTTACCTAGGAAGGTTGTGGAATCTCCATCACTGGAACTATTTAAGAGCAGGTTGGATAGATACCTATCAGGGATTGTCTAGTTGGTGTTTGGTCCTGCCAAGAGAACAGGGAACTGGACTCAATGACTTCCTCAGGTCCCTTCCAGTTCTAGTGTTCTGTGATTCCATGATTCTGTGAGATGCAGTCAGCTCTGTCTTCCCATAATGCTGCACTGTGGGGTTCAGACATAAGGGATTGGTGACTGAGGGGTTTTTTTCCAGCAGAGGCACATCTATACAGTCTCTTTGCTGCTGGGAGCCCCCTCTACCCAGAGCGAGATCTCACGTGGCTATGTCAATTAGCCACACAATTATGCTAATGAGCAGCCATTTGTAATTGTGAGACTACTCATAAGCATGGAGCTATTGGGAGAACAGCTCCATGTAGATATGCCCACCTTGTCCAGAGGCCCATGGTGGGTGTTGTCCCCTGGGGGTTATTACCCACAATGCATTGCTTACATTGCCAGTGATCGTGCCCAGTGTGGACATGTTCTGTCAACAGAGGGAGTGAGTGCAAACACCCTCTGGTGTTTTTGTTTTGTCAATTTTTTCATGTCTATATTTGTGACATACCCTGAGTCACAAAATGATGCTGAAGCAAAGTACAGTAAACCCTCAGTTTAACAGACTAATGTGGGGCAGAGGAGTCTGTTAAATCCCAAAGACTGTTAAATTGGAGTGTTTACTGCCTGCCCCCCCAGACTTCCCCAGTCTTAGTCACCCTTCCCCTGCGACTCACCTCCACTGGAACCACTGCCGCTGGATGAGCCGCTGGAGCCTGCTGTTGCAGCTGGGGGCCCTGCCACATACAGCAGCAAGAGCCCGCCCACAGCAGGGGAGTACCGCTGTGCGCGGCAGCAAGAACCCTACCACGTCCCACAGCACGTGGCTGGAACTGCTGACCCTGCTGTAGCAGCCTGGAGGGAGCCACCGCACCCACCAGAGTCACCACACGCTTCTCCCAGCAGGTGGGGGGTGTGTATGCGAGGGTTTGTCGGCCCACATGTTTACCCTACTACAATGAGAGTAGTGCATGTTGGCTCCAGCAGAGGCTCCTCCAGGCCACAACAGGGGTAAGTCTCCTAACATACTTTTTTGGGAGGTGGGGGATGAATTTATGGTTTTATGGGCCCTAGTTAAGCAAACTTCAGGAACAATGGGGGAGCTGCTGGACGTCTGTTGTTCGAAAAGTCTGCTAAATCGGGGTCTGTAAAATCAAGGGTTTAATGTATATGCTAGAGAATGTAAACTGTCTTTTGCTCTGTTTGCTCAGTGCTTAGCACAATGGGCTCCTGGTCCATGCCTGGGACTCCTAGGCATTATGCTAATATAAATTAGCTAATGTAGACCTCAAGCAGTGTTAGAGGAAATGCTGCACACCCACCCAGCCACCCACCCACCCACACACACACACACACACACACACACACACATAAAGGTGTGGGCAAACAACTCAATATGCTTTATTTTCCATTGCCACAGTAATCAAAGGATGATAATTTAAGACTTCTACATTGTTCACCAGAATTTCAAACTGCTTCTCATTTGGCTAGCTAGTAGAAATATGAAAACTAGGGTAGCATAAGATGAGACTGAAACTGGCAGGAAAAAAGTGCCTTTTTAGTTACAGTCACATCATTCTTTGTCCTCTGGGACATTAGTTTTACTCAGCCCCACTGAACCTATCAAACTTCATCCACTGCCATCTGTTCAGAAGGAACAGCTTTGCCTTTTTCCTACCCTTTTCTATATTGTTGCCATTGTTATGAACTTCAGATTTTAAATAAAAGTGTATTGTAATTACATTAAATAAACCCTATCTTACAACAGTCAAACTGAAGCACAACCCCAGAATGCTATCTGATTCTAATATGTGATGGATGGTACATCCTTAGCTTGCTTCACCATGGGGGAAAGGGGATAGAGGCAGTTAGCTTTACCTTTGCATTTTTCAGGTTTTTGTCCCTCTGTGTTTAACCAAAAGTGTTTGTCTTTCTCCCCCCCCTCTCTCTCTTTCTCTTCCTTAATTTAATTGTCTTTTAAAACCATGTAAAGAGAGGTCCACATAATGATCACACTGAAGTCAATGACAAAACTTGCTTTCACCTTAGTGGAATAATTAACCCCTGAAAAAATATTAATTTTAGGGAGTAACTTATAGACACCGTTCTCGCCTACAGGGTAATTACCTTCTGAAATACTGATGTTTTGAATGTTAGAGTCCTATCATGTTAAGACATAGTAGGGCTAAAACAAGTTTATACAAATTTATGAAAGAAACTTGACTGGACAGTTGTGACAGATAATTTTGAAACTTGAATATCTCTATCATTTATACAAAATTTGTATTTTTAAAAATTTTCTAAAGTAAATATAATAATATCCTCCCTGTTCATTGGTACTTAATAAAAACTCTCCTACATTATTATGGCATATGTGCCTTCTTCAACTGATTCCCTGATTATAGAGATTCTTAGCTAATTGGATGTTTCTGATATCCCCAAAACATTTTAGGCAAAATTTTACTTGTAAGGTTTTGAAATTTAAGATTTTCTAAATTTGCCAGTGTTGTCTGTGAACCTCATCTTTAGGTTGGGCATCCAATGACCCGTCAAGGAATTTGATGTCCAGAGCTGGTGCTTGACATGTCCTAAAACTCCTGTTGTAAAATGTCTTGAGCTGGGTACCCAGAACTGAGGCATCAAGAACCACTAATCAGTTTTTGAAATGGTGATTTTTAAAAATAAAATTTGCCTTTGTCTTCAGAAACCATCTGATAGTAACAAACTTCTACACTTTTACCCTTTTGTAGCATCACTCCAGATTGTGTGTTCCTTGTGTACTGAAAAAAACCCAACAACAACATTGACCTGCATAGGAAGTTTAATGCTTCATATTTACATAGAGCTTGTCATGTGAGGATTTTGAAGTATGCTAGACATATTAATTAAGCCTCATATTATACCTATAAAGGGAGTTTATTTTATGCATTTAACAATGGAGGAAATTAAATCACAGAGAAGTTAAGTGACTCATTTAAGTTCTTGTAGTTGTTTGTCAGTCTTGGCTTGCTGTCCCTTCTTCAAATAGGAGACCACACTGCCTCTGAAGTTCCAGTAGATTTTGCTACAATCTTAACTATAGGAATATATGTCTCCTATAATGTAAACCACATTTCTATTAAATTTATTTTTAGAACAGCAGTCATCTTCTAATTGCATTTTTTCTAGTATAGCTGAAATTTTAATGTTAGGTAAACAATATTGCCACTATTTGTGTATGTGTGTCCTCTATAGAAATTATGTGGTAAAATATGTGCTTTCTACTTTTTCAATTCTGTTGACTTTTTAGTTTAAATATAGTGATTTTAAGGCATTTAAGAAGTATTTTAACATAATTTCAGGTCATGTCTTTCCACTGTGCTATATCTGGGGAACTACTTTTATCTACTGTATTTCAAACAATAATAAAACAATTCTACAACTGAAATGCTCTCTGGTAATATTATTATGTTTGTTGCTTATCATAGTTACCCTTTGCTGTGGCATTGCAATGCAGAAGGTTCCACACTGCAGTTTTGTGCCTGGCCCCCACTTCATTAAGGTAGTTAAGTATGTCCCCAGTCACTGAATTAATATGCTTAAAGCTAGAAATATAAACAATCACCTTGCTGAATCAACATCTTTCACTTCTGCTTGCAAGTCAACTTTGGAGTCAAAATACTTATCTCTACAAAGATGCTGCTCTGTGGTGAGCCTTTCAGGCCGACTAATGGAACAACACAAATGGACCGCAGAATGAGTTATAACTAATTTCATACCTCCTTCGGCAGGGAGAATGTTGCCAGGTACTTAGACAACAGAGTTAAAAGAAGGAAAATAGAGCTTTATAAATTGAGAGACATGCCTAGGTGAAAATTTGCAATATGACATTTTGTATGCAAGTATTTCAGTAACTTTAGGTATTCTATGTTCAGTTTTTTATTGTGGTCCTTTGTTTCTTTAGCTCCCCTCCTGTTGTATAACTGCCCTGTCAAAGCAACTCTCTTTCAATAGTGCTTCACCCCTCACTGCTGCACTTTTAACTGTCATGTTCTTGTCGTGTCTTAAAAAACCTAAAATTGGAAGTGTTTAATTCCCTCAGTATAGATTGTTTAATAAAAAATAGAAGAACACAAATGTGGGTGAAGCTTGACTGAAAGGCAGGACCTCACTGATGTGGGCAGAAGCAAAGACAAGAGAAAAGAAGAAAAGTGTATATAAAAAGCCATCTTAAAAGGGAAATGATTGGCTTGGCTATGACTTGCTGTGGCACTTTGATCATAGGCAAGTTAGATTTAATTTCCATCTTGAAATAGGAACAACTATGCTGGGGAAATTAAACATCTTTGAATTTAGCTGTATTTTACACAAGAAGAAAATTAATGATTCAGAAATGGGTGTATTACTGCTGATAGCTAACTATGGCCGTGTCTACACGTGCACGCTACTTCGAAGTAGCGGCGCCAACTTCGAAATAGCGCCCATCACGGCTACACGTGTTGGGCGCTATTTCGGAGTTGAAATCGACGTTAGGTGGTGTAGTGAGTCAGTATGGCCTCCTGCAGACCCGGAGGCAGAGGAGGCTATGCAGAGACCCTGGTGGGTGGGGCCGGAGCCAGGAGACCAGAGGCCTGCCCCTCAGAGGGTGGGGCCAAGGGTTAGAAGAGCCAAAGGCGGGACTCAGGACGCATTTGAGCCTGGGCCTCCGGGCAGGGAGGACGTGCCTGCACGAGCTCCTCGGCGCCAAAGGGAGAGGGCCTGCTGCTGCCCAGCCAGGCCGGAGGAGCAAGCCCCCAGCGGCTCCAAGTAATCCCGGGTCCATATGCCCCAAGGGGACTACCCGGACTTCCCAGACCTACCAGGACCTTCACACCGGCGGAGACCCCCTGCCTGGGAAGAAGCCCCAGGAGCGGTCTGCCCCAGAGTCCCAGCGGATCCTTACAGCACTCAGGCCCAGGATTGCCTCGGGTCTCCTGTATTACCGCCGCCCGTCTACCCCAATGACATTGTGATGGACGACTGGCCGGAGCCCCCGAAGGTGGATGACCTGGAGGAGACCGACCTAGGGGGACCCCTTGACCAGATGGACTGGGACTTCCCGCCAGCAGAGGTGGAGGTAGGAAGTGGCCTGGGGAATGACGCTCATGAACCCATGGCAGTGTGTTGTGGTCTGGATCCCCACTGCCTTGGTTGCATGTGAGCGACCCCCAGGGCCCCGGGCCGGGTCGCAGTGGAGTGGGAGGGCCTGTGACCCCCTACCCCCTCCTTACAGGGCCAGCCTGCGCTGAGCCTGTCGGTAACCCTTGTGTTGCTGCCCCGCCCCAAACTGAGGGCCGGGCCGGTGTTTAACCCTTGTGTTGCTGCCCCGCCCCAAACTGAGGGCTGGGCCGGTGTTTAACCCCTGTGTTGCTGTTCCGCCCCAAACTGAGGGCTGGGCCGGTGCCTAACCCTTGTGAACTGCTGCCCCGCCCTGGACTGAGGGCCGGGCCCAGAACTGTGCTATTATTTGGGGACTGCTGCCCTGCCCTGGACTGGGGGCTGGGCCCAGAACTATACAACTCTTGTGAACTGCTGCCCCGCCCTAGATTGAGGGCTGGGGCCTGTATGGGGTTGTAGCAGTGAGCTGCTGACCGCCCGAACTGAGTTCGGGCTGGTGCCCTAAACCCCCTTTTTTGCTGCCACCCGCCCTAGACCAAGGGGCTGGGCGTCACTGGACTTGTTACAGGTGGCGAGACATCGAAGTCGCTAACCCCATGAGGGGATGGGAATAGTGCCCTACTTTGAAGTTGAACGTCGAAGTAGGGCACGTGTAGACGATCTGCGTCCCGCACCATCGAAATAGCGGGGTCCACCATGGCGGCCATCAGCTGGGGGGTTGAGAGACGCTCTCTCTCCAGCCCCTGCGGGGCTCTATGGTCATCGTGTGCAGCAGCCCTTAGCCCAGGGCTTCTGGCTGCTGCTGCAGCAGCTGGGGATCCATGCTGCATGCACAGGGTCTGCAACCAGTTGTCGGCTCTGTGGATCTTGTGTTGTTTAGTGCAACTGTGTCTGGGAGGGGCCCTTTAAGGGAGCAGCTTGCTGTTGAGTCTGCCCTGTGACCCTGTCTGCAGCTGTTCCTGGCACCCTTATTTCGATGTGTGCTACTTTGGCATGTAGACATTCCCTCGCAGCGCCTATTTCGATGTGGTGCTGCCCAACGTCGAAGTTGAACGTCGACGTTGCCAGCCCTGGAGGACGTGTAGACGTTATTCATCGAAATAGCCTATTTCGATGTCGCTACATCGAAATAAGCTATTTCGATGTAGCGTGCACGTGTAGACGTAGCCTATAAGTACTGACGGAGGGGTCTCAACAGGAGAGCTGTCCAGCAAGCATTGAGTAAAAAAGTATTACTCATAAATACATGGATTTCTAAAAAAAATTCAGACTAAAATTTTCGAAAATTATTTAAGCACATAGGTGACTAACTCCCCTTGACTTTCAGGGGCTGTATCTTTTATTGCCAAAAAGGTGTTTTTAATAGTGAGATTGCTAATGCACATGAATGAGACATGGCACGGGTGGTTTTTACCTCAGTTTGGATATGAAATACCATAATAAGATGAGGAGAGTGTTGACCTGGTGAGCTACACTGAGGTAAAAACTACCTAAGACCAGTCTCTACTAGCATTGGGGGAGGAGTGGGGCTGTGAGGACATAACCTGTAAGATTTATTTAGGATTTTACATGCTGAGGTCTCTTTTGAAAATTAGGCTTAGGCTCCTAAGCCACTTAGGCACTAGTGAAAAATTTACCTAGAATCCTCAAGGTGGGGGTGGGAGTCTTTTAAAAATGATTAACCTGCTCCTGTAGTTAATTTGCAAGGAGAACTCACACTGGAGTAAAATTTTTCATTCACAAGATTGGTAGAACTGGGTTCTACGTGAGGACACATGGGCTACGTCTCCATGTGACCCAAACTTCGAAATGGCCACGCAAATGGCCATTTCGAAGTTTACTAATGAAGTGCTGAAATGCATATTCAGCACTTCATTAGCATGCAGGCGGCAGCGGTGCTTCGAAATTGCCGCCGCTTGCCGCCGCACATCTCGTCCAGACGGGGCTCCTTTTCGAAAGGACCCCACCTACTTTGAAGTCCCCTTATTCCCACAAGCTGATGGCACATTTATGTTATGTTCATTAAACTTAACCATTTTTATTTATTTATTTCCTCTTTGGCAATTCTACTATGGCAGTTTGTTTGGGGTTCCCATAATACTGGCATATTTTATTTGTCATTAGTAAATTTCAGGAGTCAGGTGGTATTTATTCTAATGTGGCATAATATATCCAGGTGGATATTGAGTACCTTTGCATATTTGTAACATCATAATGTATTGGTATAACTTAGAGTAATGTCTCAGGTATACCTTTTAAAATAGCTCCCTTCATCCAACAAGCCTTTGCCCCAAAAGACTGTTATATTTTAATGTGTTATGATTACTATTGCAAGTGGTTCAGCTGTATTCCCTTCTTGGTCCAGAACCTGTGCTCCACTTAGAAAATCAAGAAATGTTTGTCTTCTTGTGGGTTCCAGGACTAGCTGCTCCAAGAAGCAGTCATTTAAGGTGCTGAGAGACTTTGTCTCTGCATCCTGTCCTGAGATGTCACACACACACAATCAATACGGGAATAGTTGAAATCCCTCATTATTACTGGGGGGTTTTTGGGTTTTGCTGTAGTTTTTACAGCTTCTTGAATCTCCCTGATCATTACATGGTTATCACCATCCTGGAGAGATGGTTGGCAGTATATGCCTACTGCTATATTCTTGTTATTCAGATGTGGAATTACTATCCATAGAGATTCTATGGTACAATTTAGTTGACTTAAGATTTCTACTTCATTTGTCTCAGCTTTCTTTCACATATTGTGCCAATGTATTTTGCACCCTGGTATTACCATGTTCCATTGATTATCCTAATTTAATACAAAGCATGTTCACCCATCTTAGTATCTAGATTTCTAACATTTGTATATAAGCACTTTAAAATTGTCACTCTTTAGCTCTCTGGCATTATATGATGTAATTGAATGGATCTCTTTTTCATATGACAGTTTCTCATTTGATCCTACCCATATTTTATCATCATCTGTGCTCTCCTTTTCACTAGGACAGAGAGAATCTCCATTAATAGATTTCCTTGCAAGAGATGTCTCTGTCTGAACTACGTGCTCCTCTGCACCAGTTGGCTTTCTCCCAGCCCTTCGGTTAAAAACTGTTCTACAACTTTCCTAATTTTATGTTCCAGCTATTGAGTTCCATATTAGCACATCCTTCCTGAATAGGTTCTCCCTTTCCCAAAAGGTTCCCCAGTGCCTCATAAATCTCTTCATCCCATGCCATCATTTCACCCACACATTGAGTCAATGCAGTTCTGCCTATCTAATGAGCACTGTGCATGGTACTACAAGCATCTCAGAGAAAGCTACCTTGGGATCCTGGACTTCAAGCATCTGATCTAGCAGTCTACCTCTGGCCTGTAGGACGTCTCTCAGATCCTACCCTGTTTCATTGGTAGCTACGTGTACTGCAGTCACTGGATCCTCCTTAGCACTACATGGCTACGTCTACACGTGAAGCCTACATCGAAATAGGCTATTTCGATGAATAACGTCTACACGTCCTCCAGGGCTGGCAACGTCGATGTTCAACTTCGACGTTGCGCGGCACCACATCGAAATAGGCGCTGCAAGGGAACGTCTACATGCCAAAGTAGCACACATCGAAATAAGGGTGCCAGGCACAGCTGCAGACAGGGTCACAGGGCGGACTCAACAGCAAGCCGCTCCCTTAAAGGGCCCCTCCCAGACACAGTTGCACTAAACAACACAAAATACACAGAGCCGACAACTGGTTGCAGACCCTGTGCATGCAGCATGGATCCCCAGCTGCCGCAGCAGCAGCCAGAAGCCCTGGGCTAAGGGCTGCTGCCCACGGTGACCACAGAGCCCCGCAGGGGCTGGAGAGAGAGCGTCTCTCAACCCCTCAGCTGATGGTCGCCATGGCGGACCCTGCTATTTCGAAGTTGCGGGACGCGCAACGACTACACGGTCCCTACTTCGACGTTGAACGTCGAAGTAGGGCGCTATTCCTATCCCCTCATGAGGTTAGCGACTTCGACGTCTCGCTGCCTAATGTCGAAGTTAACTTCGAAATAGCGCCCGGCGCGTGTAGCTGTGACGGGCGCTATTTCGAAGTTAGTGCCACTACTTCGAAGTAGCGTGCACGTGTAGACACGGCTCATGTGTCTGTATAGATGAGTCAAATGGTCTGAAACTTTTGCAGCTGGCAGGCAAGTCACTGTGCAGGTCTCTCGGTCATTGCAATAGTATTATCGCTCTGTTCTGAATAACTGGAGGGTTTTTGTAGTTGTTGTTGTTTTGGTTTGGTTTTTTTTCCCCAAGGAGAGCTCTCTTCAGTGCCGTTACCATGGCATCATCTAGAAGGAAGGTCCCTACTATGGAATTGTTTCCCTTAGCTCCAGTTGGATGCTGTCCTTGCCTGAGACTTTCATTTTCTTGATTAGCACAGAGGTCGTCAGACTGGGGCTAGGCTGCTCTGTTGTTTCCAGCAAAGTCTCATCTGTGGACATCTGTGTCTCCCTTAGCTCCTCTAATTCAAATGCTGTGGTCTCCAAAGGGAGACACAGCCTGAGGGCCAGGAGTTCCTTTGCACTAAATGCACACACATGCCACCCACCCATAAAGCAGCTAATTATATATGCCCCCCACCCCTTCCACTTCCCTTCTAAACTCCCTTGTTAGCTGCACCTCTGGTCACTTAGGAGTGGGCTTTTTTAACTCCCTTTTCTCTCTGACTAGCCCCGCCCTCTGGGTAAGTGCTGATGGGTGTTAGACACTGGAGTCAGATGCCAAACACTGACTGAAGTTCAGTGCCCCACCCCCCAAGTTGGGGCTGGGAGTGGGTTTGTGACTTTGGGGGATGGCACAGAAAGGGGTAAAGGGAATGATGCTGGGGCCACAGCTGGGGGTGGGTCTGGTCTTGGGCATAGGTGACAGGGGGTACATAGGGAGCCACATGCACATTCCAGTGTCTCCGCCACCTGTGCTGACTGTCAGTGTTGCACCACGTCTGATGAGTGCAGGGGACTCTCCCAGAGCAGTCTACTCCTAGGCCATACCACTACAGGGGGGTGGGGGGTGGCTGTCCCACATGCACTGGAAGTGGCAGGAGGGGCAGAGCAGGACATGGGTGGAGCACTGGCAGGGAAGGGGCTAGGCGGGGCAGGGGCCTGTGGCCATTGCCCCCTCTGCAATCCTTGCACCGGTTACCTCTGGTCTTGGGCCAGAAGAAAAGCCACAGCCAGAGGGTGGACTGGTCCAGGAGAGGGGCCAGAGGTGAGGCAAGGGCCAGAGCTGGGAGTGGTGGCTGCGGTCAAGTGCCATAGCTGTGGATGGGATTGGAGCCTCAGCCAGGAGCTGGGATATGACAGAGCTGTAGACAGAATGAGACTGGGTGGTGCTCCTTCCCTCTCTCTAGTGGGTCTGGCCTGTGCTGCCCAGCATCCCACCCCTAAGGGGTGCACCCCACGGACCACTGACCTTGGCAGCCATCTATATCAGTAGGCACGTGAAAACCTTTAAAAATCTGATTCAAGCAGCCTAATTACCCTTTGTTTATATGAAACAAATCACCCCTTTACTTTTCAAATGTAACTTTATAATAATGCTATTGAATTATCATTCTCCCTTGAAATACCTTGCCCCATTTTCAATGAGTAATGCAGTTCTGTGATTTCCTGACTTGAATGTTTGACTTTGTATGAAGTGTTGCTGTAGGTAATGATTATGATACATGATTCGGATCAGACCACCACATTACAACATGCAAAGCAACAAAATAAGCATTTTACTGTCACCACCTCCTCACTACTTGTTTTGATCTTTTTTTTTTTTTTCCATTTTATTGATTTCAAACACTTTAATATCCTGCTGGAACATCGCCCACTTAATCTTAACTTGCAGAAACTGGTGAGGTGGCTGCAAGAAATAAAATATATAACTGATTCATCTGATGTATATCAATGCAGTACAGGGATCAGAATAAGGACTTTGGACTGTCACTACTTTTGGTAAGATGTGTTTCCACATACATAAAATTGATAGTAAAATGTTCGCTGACCTAAACTCTTTCTTACATGCTGTTAATGTGGCCATTCGTCTTTGATATCAAAAGGGCAGACCACTAGGCTGAGCACATATTCCTCTGGTCACATAGGACATGCACAGAATAAATTAAGCCATGAGTGGAAATACCCAGAAGATCAGAATAGGATCCAGTGGTACTCTTACGCTAATGCCACATACACAGCTGTTCCAAAAATCAGACCTTGCTATAAATAGTTTGTGTTATGGATAAAATTGTTATAGAAAATGGTAAAAGTAGGTCTTTTGATTTGTTTAAACTACTCCACAGACTGTGCATTTTGCTTACAAAAAGTAAGGGATATATTTGTAACTTCTGTTTACATGTTCAATTGTCTCATAAAGAGGGGGAATAACCTAGTGCTAGCAGGACAATTGTGCAAAGCTATTTCGATATATATATAATTGTGTGGGTAAGTATACATGTATAGAGGTAAATATAAAAGTGACAGAATAATCATAGGAAAATATTTCATCACCTTAAGACAGAATGGGAGCCTTTCTGCAGTGCTACAATGTTATCCATAAAGCAAATGTGCTTTCATTCTTAGACTATACAGATATGCTGTTATATTGGGAAATGTATTTATAGACTAGTTTCAGGTATTTTGTCCATCTCTCCCAACCCATCTAATTATATACATGTTCCTGTTTTCCCCTGCCAATCATCTAATCATTTAATCCCTGGTTTTTTTTTTTTTCTTGTGGGGCTAAACTGGCTTCCTCATTTTTGCAGTTCATCAATACAAAACTGATTTGAAGCTGAGCTGTATAATGATAAGCCTTTCAGCAGCCAGGCTTGACACTTGCCTCGTAATTAAGGCCTTGATGGTTGTGTTGATGGCAAATGAAAGAAAATGGCTTTGTTCTCAATTCCAGAGGCTTGATTGCTGGTTCTCGTTCTCACCTGAATTCGACCCATTCTGCATTGTGCACATGATTGCTGGAGTGTGAGTAATTGCAGCACTGGCAGATGACATTTTCATGAAGCACACTCTGTACTGCTCCAGAGGGAGTTTACAGAATTTATAGCTGGGGAAGCTCATCAAACATGGATTTAGGAAATGCCTATGTGAAAAGTGGGAGCCCACAACCAAATATCAGAGCTTTTCTTTTGACATTTGCTTTTACATAAAGGACTGTACGCTGCAACCTGTCTTACATTAGGGTAGGCATCTTTTCTGAATAAAATTTTGTGATTAAGAAGAGTTATTGAAGTTAATTAAGGCTGATTTTTATCATGTTTTTCTTGATTTTTCTGTTGGACTGTGAATCTGAAAGAAAAGAGCGAGAGCCGGGGGGGGGGGGGGGGGGCGGGAATTTGCTTCTCATTCCCTATAATGTTTTTTCAATTGTCGCTGTTTAAAGATCTACTGCTGTTTCCATGAGACCAATTGATGCAGTGTTGGCTTCGCTTTTTTATGAATTTATCTTCTCAACCATTCTATAAGGTTTCATTTTTCGAGAATGTATTCTGTTTAAAAAAGTATATTTTTTAAAAACCTCACATATAATATTAGAATTGAAATATAGTTTAGGAATTATAATACAGATCCCCTTAAGAAAGCAGAACAGAAAATATTTAAATATCTTATCAAGAATTACTGAGTTCTTACCTCTCCATTGAATGCTGTGCCAAATGTTGTGGTAAATATGAATTGCATGCTAGGAATTTATATTATGTGTAGTACATGTTGTGATATGTATAATCTTCACCATCCCATTGCCCCATCTTTTCTGCCTTTTCTTTCTCAGCTGATGTCTGTCTTATGTTCTGCCCCTTGATTATCTGAGCCCCTGGTTGTGCTCATTCCTCATTTGACACAATACCACTCAGAGTACAACCTATAGGCTGTTGTTGTATTTGCATAATTCACAATAGTTGGACCAGCAGAAACCTTTACACAATCCTACTGATCTTTTTCAATTGCAATCTATTTAGACTCTGTCACCCACTTTGCACTTGAAGATCCATAGACGCTGTGACTCAGACATATTTTTATACAGCTGTCTGGCAAGCGAAAAGTCTCTGCACTTAGCTGCTAATATTCCCTGAAGGGTCTTAATCATGGAAAATGAGGAGCCTTTCCTTCTTTGTGTCTGGTATTGATGAGATACTGAGGTTGCCTGATACATTTTTCTATCGGGTTTATTGATTAGCTACTGGAAAATTTTACTCAAGAACTTCCTTTGGGCGTCTGGAATTAATATTCCTTGCTTCAATGATAGTGCCACATATTTTAAATACACCCCAAAATCACAGATGCTATTTAACATTGTTAAAATTATCTTGGGTGGAAGATGGCTTTGCTTCCCGTCAGATTTAGATCTGTATATCCGTGCTAATAATCTGCACCTAGAAGGAAATCAATTTAAGCTGCTGACAGCTGTGGTAATTTATGTCCTTCAGATAATTTGGTAACAAAAGAGGAGACTCTAATAGTATCTTACCTGAGTTTATGGGTGCTGTCTGCTCCCATTCCAATCAAATGGGAATTTTGCCAGTTGCCATCGACTTCAATGGGGGCAATATGGAGCATATTACAATAAGCTCTTCCTATTACTTTATTGTAGAGGTCCCATTTCGCTTCACTTTTAAGTCCCGGCTTGACAAAACCTAGGCTGGGATGATTTAGTTGGGGTTGGTCTTGCTTTTAGCAAGGTTGCAGGGGGAGGGGCGGGTTGGACTCGATGACCTACTGAGGTCTTCTCCAGCCATAAAATTGTATGATTCAATTCAAGAGTGTGACCATCATAGTTAAAAGCCTTAATGTTTCAGGGCCTGGCTACATCACAGACCACCTATTCTTTAAGGACTCTGAAACAACTGTGCTCTTCTAGAACAATACAATGTAAAACTCTCCAGAGTTGGAGATAAAGGATGAGCTTTCTTGCTGTACCTGTCTGAGCTTGTAGCCCAGGGAAGTGGTGCCAATACTCCTTTAAGTCATCTTTATGCCCTCTGGATCCAAGGATGGAGAGGGCGTCAGTGTAAATAAGCCCTGAGGGCTTGTGGAACTAATGACAGTCTCACTGGGCTACAGTGTGTGCTGCAGTGCGACACTGAAGTTTGCCGTGATTCAGACCTTCTCCCAACATGCCCTGAGGGGTTGCGTGAGGGCTTTTGCAAGACAGCTTTACCACTGTCTGCCATTCCTGAGCAAGAGGAATCCTCTCCCAGTTGGAACTGGGGCTTTTAAAGCTCTGCAAGCAGCATAGAGCGACCAGAAACGGGGCGAAGCTCTTTCTAAGTGTAGGGCTGCCATGTACAACCCTGCTAAAGGAGATGAGCCCCAGAACTAGCCAAAAACAAGAAGTCCTGTAGCACATTATAGTCTAACAGATATTTTGGAACGGGTCTTTGCTGACGAAAGCTTATGCTCCAAAATATCTGTTAGTCTATAGGGTGCCACAGGACTTCTTGCTGTTTTTGAAGATACAGCCTATCTTGGCTACCCCTCTGATACTAGAACTAACCAAAACACTTACAGAAAACCCTAGCATTGACTATTTCTGCAGTTAATTTAGTTTCATGTTGTTTGCCTGTTTCTGTTGGGTAAGGGCTGCAGTAACCTGTAACTGGAAAAAGAAGAGTGACAGCTGTTGTGGTGGTGGAATTACATGCTAAGTATCTAGGGATGTCACCATTAATGTTCTTTTTCTTCTCTCTGATGTTCTGGCAGCAAGGAAACGAAGACCAAATTTCAACAGGGTAGAATTTTATTTTTGTTAAATAAGCACTCTTATGGATTTGGATAGTACATTGCAAAATGGATTGGTGTTAAATTTCTCTGTGCACGTATAAATATAAAAAAGCACTGTTAATGTTTAGATCTTAAGAATGTGAATCAAATACATGAGCTGTGTGGCAGGGTCCAGAGGGCATGGTAGTGTGTATTTTATATGCACAGTAATAACAGTCATATATAGGGTCCAACCAAATTTGCAGCAGTGAAAAATGCTTCATCCTACAGCCACACTGCCACGGAAGATTGACCCACTCAGGGTATTGGCAGTTGACTTCCATGTCTATTGTAGACATAGCCTCAGGAACTGTGAAATCTGATCTCCCCAGTGAAATGTGGCTGTTGTAAGGAATACCGGGGATGGATGGATGGGAGCCCAGCTCTGAAGACAACATTGTTGTCAGAAGCAAAATGCACAGAAATTAGAGTGGCATGACAAGGTATGGGGGTGGGTGAGTCATAAATTTATAAATTTTGTGGGTGGGGGCAGGTGAGATAGGTTCAGTTAGATAGGTGACTGCCCAGTCTGATGGTCAGTAGGGTGCCGTAGTCACATGCACCCCAAACACAAAACCAACTTGGTGCCTTTTTATCTACTAAGCATTGGATCTGGAGCCAGGGAATGACAGAGAGGAGGGTGCCTCAGCCAGGGGCTTCTAGTGTATGCCAGGCTCCAGGTGTTAGTCCTAGACTGGTTGGAGAGAGAAAGGACTTCCTCTTTCCCTGCACAGTTGCTTGTGAGATCAGCGTAGACCCATCTCCACAGAAGTAAGGGTGGCTATACTGCAGTCCCCTTACAATAGTCTTGTGACTTCCCCACCAGCCTGTTTTGTGTTTGGCTCCCCTCCATTACAATATTGTGACATTTCAGATTGAAATACCTGAAACTGAAATTTGATTTTTTTTAAAAATCTCATGACTGTAAAATTGATCAGAATGGATCATGAATTTGGTAGGGCTACTATGGTTTGTTTACCTGATCTGTGCCAGAGTTTAAGTTTCTTGGAGCAGAAATCATGTTTTTTATTATATTAGTATTATAGTGAGGCTACCACTGATGCTTAGGAAAGTATTGTTTTTGGTGGTGTGCCATTCCTTTCCAGGTGATGTAGCTGAATTGTTAATTGAGCTTTAAAAAGTACATGGCTCTTAAATAACTCATTATGGGAGTTCCAGTTATCATTTATAAACTCAAGCAATAGGTAACCTTCTGTCTTGAATCAACGTACAAGGGCCCATGAAAGTAAGAAAGAGCACTGCATTCTTATCCATGCACAGAATTTAGTTTCTAGCTTGCAAAATACACACAGGGGCTGTTTCTACACAGGCCACTTCCTTCAGAAGTGGCATGCTAATACAGGGAGCGAAAGATGCTAATGAAGCATGGATGCAAATGCCCCACGCCTCATTAGCATTCAAACCCTGGAATGCTCTTTCAAAAGAGCGAGGCCTGTGTGGATGCTGTCTATCCAAAGAGTGGATCAATTTTTTGATCTGCTTTTTTGTGTGTGGGTGTGCTCTTTTGAAAGAAGTTTTTTCAGAAGAGATCTTCTGGAAGAACTTCTTTTGAAAGATCACTGTAGTGTGGATGTAGCCATAGTATGAATTGCTGTAACTAGATTTTGGCACCTTTTAGTGGATTCACAAATGTGTGCCCATTGGCCACATGCACTCGCAATAAAATACTTAAACTGCAATTGTCTACTGTAAAATGGTGTGACCTAACACTATTGTAAACAAATCAAAAACGCAGTCATGTAGCACTTTAAAGACTAACAAAATAATTTACTAGGTGATAAGCTTTGAGCTTAGGAGATCGATCTGAAGAAGTGGGCCTGCCCCATGGAAGCCCTTCACCTAATAAATTATTTTGTTAGTCTTTAAAGTGCCACATGACTGCTTTTTTGTTTTGTGAAGACACAGATTAACACAGCTACCTCTGTGCAACTATTGTAAACACATTATTCATTTTTATGTGAATTTCTATCACTCTAACAATATTTGCTGGAGATACCATCATTGTGGTACCTAAGCTGATACAGACAGGGAGAGTCACTGGACTGTGGAACACTTAGGTTCATTGACATCCCCCTTTTAGAATGGTGGCTGGTTTTCTTTTTATTGGGCAATGGTGCTCTGGAAGGTGAATGTGAATCTTTGGATTTATTTATTGTTTGTTTGTTTGTTTATACTTTTAAAATGCATCTAAAATCAAGAGATTTTATCTTCAAAAGCATTTCCCCTATCACAAATATCTGTGGAGCAGGCAGTTAGATTTCAAGATATAGGGCAAAATTTTGGCCTGTATTGTGTGGGTGGGATGGTATTCGGCAAGCCTGTTTCTCCATGGATCCCTTTGCCCTCATGCAAGAGCAGAGCGGAATATGGAGACTTTGAGCTCCCTTGAATGCTAGGTGAGGGCTCGCTAGCTTGGCAACACTCCACAGCTAATATGTACTGTACAGCTTACCTTGGGATAATGTCAGACTCTGTTTTGTCCTGTAAGCATGCTACCTTTGGCATTAGGTGTGTTGCTAGTGGCAGCAAGGTTTGGTACTCATTTGGAACAACAACAAATAGTGCTTCAGAGCAACCCCCTGAAGCCATAATGCCAGCATGCCTCACAGTCGCAAAGGCAAGATTGTGCCCCTACTTTGAGAAATACATACAACCTTCCCCCAAAACCCCTTCAGTGCCAGTTATGTTGTTTCCTCATTAATTTTAAATCCTTGTTGGGCAGCAACTGATTCTTTGCGCCATTAATCATACCTAAGCTGAGCTTGACATCAGGAAAACAGGCCACGCAGTGCATGCAAGGAAGCTGATGCACTGTCTGTTTTCAGTGTTGACAGTCTCAGACTTGCAGATGGCACTAAATGTCAGCGATGGATGTCACCTTTCCCAGACAAAGGACATGCCTTGTGTTAATTCCTCCCCTTTTAATTGCCCTTTTTCTGTGTTACACAGTGTAAGGCTGAGGCTTAGATTTGCCACAAAATAGGACTGGCAGCAGCACTATTTACTGAGGGTAAACTTTAGAAAAACTGCAATATAAAGACTCACCAGACTTAGTACTCATGACAGCTGTAAGTGTATTGCTTCATTGGGCTGGTAGGACCCCAGCAATTCAGTTAAAGTTACTGTTTCTTAGAATAAATTGCCTGGTTTTAAAAATGGATTCAGACCATCACATTCTGACTGAACAATTAGGCAACTGACTCCTTGTCATTTTGGGGCTCTTCTTCTGTAAAGTCTCCTTATGTTTGTTTTAAGAAGATAAATCTCTGTGTCAGCTTACGTGAATGGCAGAAATCACTGATGCCAGAAAGAGTAGGTTTGGGTCCACCATGTTTTGAGTCAGGCTGTGGCCAAATAACAAAAAGGTTTGTAGTTGTGAAGCTGTAAATTTACATTTGCTGTCCTCTTTTAAAGCCTAGTTGTAATCATAAATAACTTGTGCATATTAAGTCCATTGATTCTTTTCAATTACCAAGTTTATTGGAAATGGGTGCAATTACTTCACCTCCTTTCAATAAATATAAAGCAAATGAAAATTACTACAACAAACAATCCCAGTGACTGTGATAGCTGAGTTACTTGTCTATACTGAAGAGAGGTACACAGGCCATTAAAGTATAGCAGGAAGCTACATGAGATCTGTGTGCTACTGAACATATTCCTGTGATTCCATTTTATTGTTTCCTTCCCTTCTTGACTGGTAATGAGCCCTGAAGCTCCTATTGACTTCAGTGGGAATTGCAGCTCATCAGCACTAATCAGGATGTGACCCTTTCAAGGAAGGTTTTCAGGGCACAATGGGCCTTGGACTGCGTTCCACTATTTCAAAAATCGTTTGCTTATAACACTAGTTATCAAGTCCGAGGTGTTCACCATTCTTAGGCTGTCACATGTCTGAGGCCAAGGCTTATCACATCCTATCTCAAAGGCCAAGTCACTTAGCCTATCTAAAAACAACAAGAAATCCTGTAGCACTGTATAGACTAATAGATTGAGAAATTGTTTCAGGTTGACGGGCTATCTGTAGGCTAGGGCTGGCCTGCTTCTGAAGGTCTAATAGATTGAAGGATCATTGTCCAGGATGGGTTGTAGGTCACTGATGGAATGTTGGACAGATTTTAGCTGGGGACTGTATGTGGTGGCCAGTAGTGGTCTGTTACTTTCCTTGTTGGGCCTGTCATGTATCAGGTGGCTTCAGGGTACATATCTGGCTCTGTCAATCTGTTTCTTCACTTCCTTAGATGGGTATTGTAGTTTCAGGAAAGCTTGGTAAAGGTCTTGTAGGTGCTTGTCTCTGTCTGAGGGACTGGAGCAAATGCGGTTGTACCTTAGTGCTTGCCTGTATATAATGTATCATGTGGTGTGCCCTGGATGGAAGTTGGAGGCATGTAGGCAAGAATAGCAGTATGTGAGTTTCCAGTATAGGGTGCTGTTTATGTGACCATCACTTATTTGCACTCTAGTGCCCAGGGAGTAGATCTCTTGTGTGGACTGGTCCTGTCTGACATTTATGGTGGGGGTGGAAACTGTTGAAATCAGGGTGGAGCACTTCAAGAGCCTCCTTTCCATGGGTCCAGAAGGTGAATATGTCATCAATGTAGTGCAACTAGAGGAGGGGCACTAGGGAAGGAGAGCTGAGAAAGTGTTGTTTCAGGTCAACTGTAAAAATGTTGGCATACCGTGGGGCCATGCAGGTACACATAACAGTGCCACTGATTTGGAAGTATAGATTGTCTTCAAATCTGAAATAATTGTGGGTGAGGACTAAGCCACAAGGCTCCACCACCATTTGTGCCTTGGCCTCATCAGGCATAATGTTCCTAACAGCTTGAAGTCCATCTTCATGTAGGATATTGGTGTAAAAGGCCTCTACATCTATAGTGGCCAGGATGGTGTTTTCAGGAAGGTCACCAATAAATTGTAGTTTCCTAAGAAAGTTGGTGGTGTCTTGAAGATAGCTAGGAGTGCTGGTAACTTAGGGTCTGAGTAGGGAGTCCACATATCCAGAAAATCCAGGTTTATGGATCTTGGGTAATAGATAGAATAAACCTGGTTGGGGTTCTGAGGGTGCATCCATTTGTAGGGAGGGTCTTGAGCAGATAGTGTAGGTTCTTTGTATGCTTCTCAGTGGGATCAGAGGACAGTGGCTTGTAGAATATGGTATTGGAGAGTTGCCTGGAAGCCTCCTTTTGATAGTTGGTCCTATTCATGATGACAAGAGCACCTTCTTTGTCAGCTTCTTGGATTATATTGTCAGAGTTATTTTGGAGGCTATTGATGACATTGCATTCTACACGGCTGAGGTTTTGGGACAAGTGATGCCTCATTTCCACAATTTCTGTCTGTGGACATCAGCAGAAGCACTCTGTGTGTAGGTCCAGTCTGTCATTTCGACCATTCAGAATTCTTTTTCTTGTACTGCAGGTGGGTGGATATCTGTGGATCAGTGCATGTTCAATGTCATGTTGGAAATACACTCATCCCTCATTAAATGAGTACTTCACTTACAAGTACTTGCTTTAAAGTGGGACACATTTACTTGCCTTAACTGACCCCACTTATACAAGACTAATCCCCTCCCGGTGGCTCCAACCTGCCCTAATCTGACCCCCCCGCCGGCCCCGGAGCCACTACCCATGGCAGCCTGACCCCCGCCACCTCTGACGGCCCTGCAGCAGCCTGACCCCTTCCCCCACCCCTGGCCCTGAGGTAGCCTGACCCCCTGCTGGCCCTGCAGCAGCCTGACCCCCCACAGTCCCCACAGTGCTTACCTGTGGCAGCCTGACCCCCTCCCCTCCCACCAGCCCCATGGCAGCCTAACCCCCTCCCCAGCCACTGGCCCTACAGCGGCCCTGCGGCAGCCTGACCCCTGTGCCGGCCCCACAACCCCAACCTGCGGCAACCTGACCCTCGCCTCCCCTCCCTGCCAGCCTGATAGACCTAACCCACCACAGCCAGACCCCAACCCCACAACCGGCTCCTTCACCAAGCTCTAGGAACCAATCCGGAGACTTTTACATGTATTTTAATGAGAATTCAGTGTCCCTCTTATGAGTTTTTGCCTATGAGCACAAAGTTGGGAGCCAATTGTGCTCATAGAGCAAGGGCTGAGTGTACTCCTCGAGTCAGAGATGGCTAAAGTAGGCTTCCAGATACCCACAGAACTGTGTCAAGTTTGTGAGGGTGGTAGGGCAAAAAGAGAATCCCTGCGATAGGGCTGAGTCTTCTCCTGGGCTAAGTGTGTATATGGATAGATTGACAATATTGCTGGGTGAGTAAAGGGTACCACTATTGTGGCCCCACATGGCAAGTAGGAGTTTAGATAGTCTACTGTCCTTTTTTTCTCTGCAGAGAAGTGAAGTGTGCATTGTAAGTCTCCTGTCTTGTTTTAGTAAAGGCCAGCCATGTGGAGGTTTGTTTGGAAGGTTGTTTTTTATGAGTCTCGAGATTTGAGAGCTCTTTTTTGATGTTTTTCTGTTTGCTGTACAGGATGCTGATCAGGTGGTTCCTCAGTTTCTTAGAGATCGTATGGCACAATCTCTCACCATAATCTGTGCAGTATGTCGATTGCAGTGGGTTTTTCACCTTCTGTCCTTTTGGTCTGATGTCCATCCGTTTGCATTTGGAGAGGAAGATGATGTCTGTATCTGTGCTAGTTTTTTTCATGAGGCTTATGGATTTCCACTCCATATGGCAAAATACAGTGCCTGGCATGGTGACAAGTATCAAAGGGGTAGTTGTATTAGTCTGTATCTGAAAAAACAACAAGAAAGTGCCACAGGACTACAGATGAAGACAAACACAGCTACCCCTCTGATACTTAGTTTATCCATAAACATGCCTTTCTTACGGGCTAGGCAGTAACTGCACTCTAGGGCTACGTCTACACGTGAAGCCAACATCGAAATAGCTTATTTCGATGTAGCAACATCGAAATAGGCTATTTCGATGAATAACGTCTACACGTCCTCCAGGGCTG
Organism: Carettochelys insculpta; assembly: GCF_033958435.1. Taxonomy (NCBI): domain Eukaryota; kingdom Metazoa; phylum Chordata; order Testudines; family Carettochelyidae; genus Carettochelys; species Carettochelys insculpta. The sequence goes on along the minus strand of NC_134139.1, from coordinate 173,393,007 downwards.
GCAACGTCGATGTTCAACTTCGACGTTGCGCGGCACCACATCGAAATAGGCGCTGCGAGGGTACGTCTACACGCCAAAGTAGCACACATCGAAATAAGGGTTCCAGGCACAGCTGCAGACAGGGTCACAGGGCGGACTCAACAGCAAGCCGCTCCCTTAAAGGGCCCCTCCCAGACACAGTTGCACTAAACAACACAAGATCCACAGAGCTGACAACTGGTTGCAGACCCTGTGCCTGCAGCGTGGATCCCCAGCTGCCGCAGCAGCAGCCAGAAGCCCTGGGCTAAGGGCTGCTGCCCACGGTGACCATAGAGCCCCGCAGGGGCTGGAGAGAGAGCATCTCTCAACCCCCCAGCTGATGGCCGCCATGGAGGACCCGGCAATTTCGACGTTGCAGGACGCGGATCGTCTACACGGTCCCTACTTCGACGTTGAACGTCGAAGTAGGGCGCTATTCCGATCCCCTCATGAGGTTAGCGACTTCGACGTCTCGCCGCCTAACATCAAGTTAACTTCGAAATAGCGCCCGCCACGTGTAGCCGCGATGGGCGCTATTTCGAAGTTAGTGCCGCTACTTCGAAGTAGCGTGCACGTGTAGACACAGCTTAGGACACATTCAACCCTCACTGTTACATGAGCAACCTATATTTCTGTCTCTGCAGCATTAATTTAAAGTGTGCTAGGTCAGTGTTTCCCAATGGCCACAGAACCCTTTTAAACTCAAACCCCATTCCCAGTCCCTATCCCGTTCAGCACCCCAAACACAGCCCCAGTCTCCAGGTTTTACCTTCCTCAGCCTACAAATCTGCCCCCCTACCCTAAACTTTACCTCCATCCTGCAAACCTACCCCTCATTCTCAGGATTAACCCCTTTCAGCTCCAAACTGGCCCCCAGGACTAACCCATCTGTAGTGCTGGCTGGGCCATGTGCACCCAGCAGAAGGAAGATTAGTGTGGAAGTGTTATGCTGGAAGTTGGTTTAATGGCCAGATACCTCCCGCTGCCCTGCCAGACATTAAACCAATTATATTTAGTTCTTCTGTTTCAGTGGTGGCAGGGAAGGGAGCCACAGAGAAGTCAGCTATTGGAATTGAATTTTCTCATGGAACCCTTATTTTCACTTCACAGAACCCCAAGGTTCTGCAGAACACCATTTGGGGAACACTGTACTAAGTCATTGGAATGCATTCAAACTGTATGTCTTATTTTGAAATAGGCTCTATTCTCTGTCTACGCAGCCCTTATTTCAAAATAACTATTTATAAATAGGTGCTATTCCTCATGGAATGAGGTTTACCTATTTTGAAATAATTTTAAAATAGCAGTCGGCTTATTTTGAAGTAGCACTGTGTACATGCTAGCAAAGGTATTTTGAAATAACAGCTGCTATTTTGAAGCAATTTTGCTGTGTAGACATACCCTTAGGATATGTCCACAGTACAGTGATCTTTTGAAGGCTGTCCACCTGGAAGATATCTTCAGAAAGATTGTCTCTTGAAAGATCATGTCCACACGTAGAAGGAGGATTAAAAAAGTGATCTCCTCTTTCAAAGGGTCACTCTGCTGCTTTGAAAAAGAGTGGACATACAGCCCTGGTGGCTCTTTCGAAATAACGGAACAGGAAATGCCACAGATGGGGTCACATGGCTGGTGAGCACGTCTGGGAGTGCTGGACATGTGCCCCCTTAAAGGACCCCTCCAAACACCGCTTTCTGCACATGCTGAGGCCTACCCTGCTTCATGCAGCTTTGCAGAGCCTGTGCATGGTCCTGAAGCTCAGCCCTCAGAGCTGTGGACCCAGTACAGCCCCAGACCCACCTGCATGCCCTGCCTGGGTGGCTGGCCACCCTCCTTACTTTTGCCATTTACTTGTGCCAGTGGTCGAGCCCTGTCTTCAGGATCCCCAATGCACCATGGCTCTGGCCAGCGCCCCACCCTGCAGGGCAACCCAGTGCCTCTGGTGCTACTCTGCCAGTCAGAGCTAGTGGGACTGCCTAGTCCTGGCCAAGTGGGACAATGTGTACTGTCTCCAGAACTTTTGTATGAAGAAAGACACTTTCATGGAGCTCTACATTTGGCTGACCCCCACCCTCTGATGCCAGGACACCTGGATGTGGCCTGCCCTGACCCTGGAGAAGTGCTCGTCCATCACAATCTGGACACTCGCCACCCCAGACAGATACTGCTGTATGGTGCAATAGTTCGGGGTGGGCAAGTTCACTGTTGGGGCCATCCTCATGGAGGTAAGGCATGCCCTGCTTGCAAGCTCAACATGGGGAGTGAGGAGGGGGCTGCCAGGCAAGGGGGACCTTTGTGGGCTGGGGGTGGAGGGGCAAGGGGGTGGGGTAGGAAGGGCTAGCCCCTGGGGACATAGTTCCAGCCCAGTGCTGGAGCAGTGGCCTCACAGGAGGGAGGGGACTCAGGGGGAGTCAGGGGCATCATGAGTGTGCCCAATCTCTGTCCCCTGCAGGTCATGATGGCAATATACTGGGTGCTGCTCTGGAGGCTCATGCCCATTAGGGAACTAGACACAGCCATCACAGGGTTTACTGCCCTCTGCTTCCCCCACTGCTTCAGTGTGATCAATGGCACACACATTGCTATCCACACCCCAGAGTACAGCACCGGCCTACATGTCAACTGTAAGGGCTACCATTCAGTGGTGCTGCAGGCCCAAGTGGATCACCAGGGCCAGTTCATGGACATCTACTTGGGCTGGTTGGGCTGGGCCTGTGACACACAGGTCTTCCACAACTCCAGTGGGAGCTTGCACTAGGGATGTCACCATGCCTCTGTGTATGGTAGGCAACCCGGCCTACCACTTGCAGCCTTGGCTCATGCAGCCATACACGGGCTCCTCCTCCCACTCCCAGGAACTGTTGAACAGCCATCACACCTGGGTGCACTAACCAGTCAAGCGTGCATTCAGGTGTTTGAAGGCAAGGTTAAGGTGTCTCCTTGGTGCCTCGATGTCGAGCTGCCGAATATCCCCCAGGTTGTCAGCCTGGGATGTGTGGTGTGCTGAACACTTACTGGATGGTCCCAGGGTGATGTTGGGGGTTGCCTGGCTGGAGGTCTTCTGGCTCGAGGACCATGATGGGATAGCGATGACCAAGGTCAACTCATTGTCATCTGATGAGGCCTTGGTCTCCAGGTCTGGATGGCTGGTCTGGGTGGGGGGTCCCTGCCATTCTGGGAGTGACCCTGGATCCTTCTTGGATGCCACAGGAGGCTCCTCTGACTCAGGGTTGATGATGCTGGGGTGCCCTTGCCCCCCAAGAGGGTATGGAGCTCCCTGTAGTAGGGTCAGATGACCAGCCGTGCCCCTGAAAGCCTGGCTGCATCCCTTGCCTGAATGTAGCACTGGTGCATTAACTTGGAGTGTATCTGTTCCAAGGTGAGGCGAGGGTGTCCACAGGTCACAGTCCATGGACCAGCTGGCCACAGGCAGGACATTGCGCCTCATCCCGCCGGTTGTCTAGAAGACGTCCTCCTGCCAGAGGCCCAGCAGATCTCTGAGCTCTGGCTTAGTTCAGGAGGGCACGCTCTTTTCTGGGACTGGGGCTGGCTCTTGGGACCCCTCTGCTGGCTCAGTGAGGGTCATGCAGCAGCTGGCTGTCGGCCATGCTGTTTCTAGTTGCTGCAAAGGTGGCTGAGTGTGGGTGTCTGCTGCTTGTGTGTTTATGCCACCACACTCTCAGCTTCCTGCCACCCAGTCTCCAGGGCTCTCTGTGCCTGTAAGGTAGCCAGAAGCAGGGAGCATAGAGCTCTGTTGTGAGTGCTGGCCGGGCAGTTTCTGTACCCCCTGGCCGGTGCCATGGAGGACCCCTCTTTCGAAAGAAGGGCCTGCAGAATATCTACACACTTTCTTTCAAAAGGTTATTTTGAAAGAAGGATCTCTTCCTGGCTGTTTCTGCACATGCCACTTTCGGAGAGAGTAGCATGCTAATAAATGGCCCAAAATATTCTGATGAGGGGAGATGCAAATTCCCCACACCTCATTAGCATAAGGTCACATGATTTGGAGTCCGGAAGATGCTCTTCCAGACTCCAAAACAATGTGTAGTAGCGCAGCCCCTGGGGGTCTTCTGGAAGGAAGTCCTCCTTGTGGAGGTCCCTTTTTCCCAAAAATTTTCAGGAAGAAGGGGCATCCAGAAGGAGGACGTCCTTCCAGAAGAGCCCCCAGGGGCTGCACTTCTAGATGTTGTTTCGAAGTCCAGAAGAGCATTTTCTGGACTCCAAATCATGTGACCTTATGCTAATGAGGTGTGGGGAATTTGCATCCGTGCCTCATTAGCATATTTTGGGATGTTTATTAGCATGCCACTTTTGGACAAAGTGGCATGTGTAGAAACGGCCCCTGAGCTGGTGCTGTGTCGACGTGTCTTTTGGAAGGGGCATGTTAATGAGGCACTTTGGAACAGGTTAATGAGCACTGACATGCATATTCAGCATCTCATTAGCATAATAGGAGCCACTTAAGCTTCAAAAGTACTGTTTTCAAACTGCAAACTGCCTATATAGACATGGATGCTTCGAAATAAACCCCACGCTTTGAAATTCCCTTATTCCCAAAATGAAATGGGAATAAAGGAATTTCAAAGTGTGGAGCTTATTTCGAAGTACCCACGCCTATACAGCCAGTCTGTGTTTTGAAAGCAGCACTTTCAACACACCTGGCCACCATTATGCTAATGAGGCACTGAATATGCATGTAAGTGCCTCATTAAGCTGTTCCGAAATGCCTCATTAACATGGACCTTCTGAAAGGGAGGGGTATGTGTAGACATGGCCTAGGAGAGGAAGAGCTCTTCCGAAAAAAGCACCACATTCTTTTGATTTACTTTTGAAATAATGCATTTTGTGTGTAGAAGATCCGTGGGATCTTTCAAAAGAGCCCTGGCTTTCAAAAAAACTTTAAAAAGAACTTGCTAGTATAGATGCAGCCTTAAAGACCAAACTTGAATATGAGTGACCAAGGATACAACAGTCAGCATTAAGCACCTCTTAGTGCACTGTGAACTGAATTTAACTGTGGTTTGATTTTTCAAAGATGTTAGTGCCTGAAGCACCTAGTAATTTGAGCAGCAGTCATGAGAGCTCAATACCTTTGAAAATTAGTCCAGTTTTTAAGAAAAAGGGGATAAAAGATTATTTTGTGTTTCAAAGCAAGCAGTTAATTCTCTTTTATTGATCAGGTGAATAATTATGCATATTTATAATAGAATAAAACCCTTTTTGGGTTATGAGGGAGAATGAGAGTGAAAGAGGGTGGATACTCATATGTTGAATTTTGCTGCAGAAGTCAAAGTTTAGCCGTCTGCTTTCTGCTTGAGTTGTCAGTAGTAATGAATAATGGATGTCATATGGGGGTTGCCTCTACACTGCTATGGTTACAGTCGCTAGCCTTGGTGCTGAAGCAGCACCACAAAAAGGGGAATTAATTCACAGCATAAACTCTGCAGTGCCTGCTCAAAAGTTGGAAGTGATAAATATGCATTTCCTGTATAAACAAAAATAGAAAAAGTAGACAATCTGAGCTTTTTCACCAAGTTTCAATAGTGTATTTATTGTATAAATATAATTTTTACGACTAGTCAAGTGTATAATTGGAGACATATGGCATAATGGCATTCTCAGTATAATGCATCAGTAAAAATAATAGCCATATTAGGCTGTATCCTGCATACTTTACTCTGACTTTATTTAGAGAATACTCTCCCTAAGGTCAAAGTATAAAGACTGAGTCATGTCATCATCAAGGTTTTGTTATATGTAAGAGATTTTAAACCTCTTTTTCTTAATGCAGTAAACTCAAAAGTTGAAATTAACAGTATTTTATGTATTTTAATGAAACATTACTAAATATTAGGGCTAATTTTCTACCACAAAATGCTGTCTTAAAAATATCCTGGAAATCAACAATTTAGGGCTCTGAAAAATAGTCCTTGATCTCAGGAGTAATCCCAAATATTCAATAGAACTACTTGTCTGGCTGTGGGATCAGACCTTTAATTTGTAATTGCACTTCTACAATAAAAACTGATTCTTTTGTGAGTAGGTCCTTCCCCTGAGTGGAACAGCAGAACCTCTCCATTTATATTAATTCATCATTTTTAAAGCACTAAGAGTCTTCTGTTTGTTATTTCAGTACCTCCCCACCTCCAACCAGTAGGGAAATACCAGGCTTGTTTTTAGAGAGAGAGAGAGAGTGTGTGTGTGTGTGCGCTGTTTTGTTTAAGTCCCAGCTTCTAAGCTCTTCACATATTTCCTTGACTGAGGAGGAATATATGCAAAGTTTAGTACAGTACCTTTTAGAGAATTTATGGTAATGCTGCTGAATTTAGCTTATCATAAACAGCATGGTGAGCCCCTTAGGGTCTCTTCATTTTCCTGATACACTCCACTGCTGCCCTATTAACACTTCGTCTGTTATTGCCATATACTCAGTTTAATGAGTATCTTTGAATTTGGAGCTCCAGACAGGAAACAATAGCTGAAACAACTGATGCACCCACTGTAGCTTTCAGTATGGTTTTTAATTCACTCTCTTGGCTTTTATTCTTTAAGCAAAATGAGTAAGTTTTTAATCTTCAGCAATATTTCATGATATGTTTTTCTTTAATTACAGGAAACAGTAATGGCAAACAATGAGTAATAGCTTCAAACATGACACTGTATCTGCGTGAGAGGTAAACATACTGAACATATGCTAGAGAAAACATTTTTACCTTAAAATTTGACCTATTAACACTAAATCTTTAATGTTTAAAGGCTTAATATTATTTTGACTATTACATTGTCAAAACAGAATATTAGAGTGAAGCTCAGAAAACTTTAAAAGCAACAGAGTTTGATTCTGATTTCTGGTTCCAATGTGAATCTAAGTAACTTGCGTAAAAGGCAGAATCTGGCTTATTATTATTATGATTATTATTATTACTACTGCTATTATTTTTATTCATTGCTATATTTTATTTATAAAACTGAATTTATCACACTGTTCTAAGCACAAACCATGTTAAATTAAGCAATTCAACAAACATTTTAACACTTTGTCAGACAAAGGGCTCACACGATTCAAGGCCTGAATTTCATTATAGGATTTAAGTTCAGCGTTTTAGTGTTGTATGGTAAAATAGTACAAAAGCCACTTTACATCCTGAATTTTATCAGAGTGTAATTGTGGGGCCCAATAAAAGACTTGACTAACTGAATAAATATTTAGACCATTTTATTTTTGTAAATTGTCTGCATTAATCAGTTATCTAATATTTATATTAAAATGCATGATGGTGTGTATTCATTGTAAGCATCAATTTAAAAGACAAAAAACACAAGAAAGTATCTGATGTTTAAGCTTGCCACCTTTTAGCTGAGATTTTTTTTTCTTTTAGAAAATGAATCTGGAGGAAAATTGGTGAATCCAATCCAGTGGACCTACAAGCACCCTGACAGGCTCACAGAGCAGAGTCTGGACCAAAGAGAAATTACCCCACCAAGCAATTTCAGGTACAATTGACCTAAAAATAGCACTCTCTTGAGATTATTGACAAGGGTTCATTTCCTGTAGTGCTTTTCTCATTTACTACTCCTGGTAACCACTGTGATCTTATCTGCCTGGTGCTTCATGACTTCTGGGATGCAGTTAGGAGTTGTTTAAAGAGAAGATGCAGGCAAAAAAAGTGCCATTTGCAGTTAAATTAGGTGATGCATATATTGTTCTTGCTGATGAAGTTATATGTAGAGCAAAAAGGAGTGCCTGAATCCTTGTGGACTTGACTGTGATTCAAGTCTTTGATTTGTTGTCAAAAATGTTGCTAGTTATTTTAAAACAGACACATATTAAAAAAAAGGAACTGAAGATTCATCTTGCAACAATGAATGGTTAGTAGTGTTTGCCAATTGCGTTTGTTGTATGGTTATCAAAAGTGACCTTCTTAAATGTAATTTTGCACAGAACCTTCAGAAAATCCAGGTAATTTTCCCATGGAAGCAAAAAGTTGATTCATTCTATGAGTTTATGTTATGAATGTACATGGATGCAACTGAACTGAAGTTAAATGTTTGTAATATTAGTATGCTGCAATATGGTCACTTCAGGAGTCAGTTTTTAAAATCAGTGCCTGTGGACTTGTGCAGGATGCGAAATAAATCATCATTTCCCTTGATATGAAGTATTGAGAAATATATGGCAATCCCTTTAGAGTTCATTGGGAAAAAGAAAGTCCTAATTATTTTGCCTACAGCCTGTCACATTTGTCTTTTTGTTATTAGGGAAATCCCTAGAGTTTATGGAAATTTTAGATATTAGTGTCAAGTTCCATGCATTTCAGACTTTTGAGAGCTGCCTATTTACAAAGTTTTATACAGTACTATAATATGTCACATTTGTTCCAATTATTTTATTGAATGCTGCTTATGTTTTCCCAAGAGAACACCACAATCCTTACTTTCTTTGCATGGAGAAAATACTTTGGTAATAGTGCTTTTCTTAGAGCTGTAAAAGGGACTCCTGCCCTAGCTTGTCTTGGAAGAGTTCCTTTAGAAACCGAGTAATGTGTGTGCGTCTAAATTCAGTTGATTTTATCTGATGTCAGTAGGTAATGACTGTAAACATAGGGAAATAGTTTCAGGACTCTTGAATAGTATTAAAAATAGCCAAGAGAACTGTAAACTTAACTGAAGTTTCTGAATTTCAAACTGAACAGAAGTGAAGTTACATATTTTAACTTTATCAAGAATGTACATAATAATGATATACACTACTGCTGTAGTGCTTTTTATCCCTTACACCGGGGCCCTCTGACAAGAAGTGTAAGCCTTATTATTCCTATTTTACAGAAGAAAAACTGAGGCACAGAAAAAATGGAGGTGGTATTCTCAAGGGGGACTTAAGTACTACATTGCTTTCTTCCTTTTAACTTGTAGCCAGTTCTTAGGGCATTCAAGTAGGATATGGGAGATCTAAATTCAACTTCCAACTGCTGTTTAATGTGGCAAAGGGATTTTTCACTTGTCTCTCACAATCCAGGTGATTAAGTGAAACACTGGGTAATAGAATATTGTGGGATGGAGGTTGCTCAGTCTTTCCTCTTTAAGCCCTCCTGTTTTGTTTAAAGTGCTTAAATATTCATTGGGCCAGAGCAAGAATGAGAATAACTCTATAGTCCAGTCAGTGGTAAAGGTACTCATCTGAAAGGGAAGACACTGGGTTTCAATTCTCCTTCTCCAGTAACTAATTATTTATACATAATGAAACAGCTTCAACAGGAGAGAGACTGAGGCAATGTCTACACTACCAGATAAATTTGATTTTCTTAAATTTGATTTAATAACTCCGGGTTTTATAAATTCAATTTTGGGTTTCCTCACTTCTCACAAAGTCCACACAAAGTCAAATTAGTGTTGCCACACTAGAGTGGCTAAACATTGACTGTCACCAGAGTGCATTGTGCGAACCTATCCCACAGTTCCCTAAGCCCCACATTCTGTGCCCTTCCCCCAGGTCCTAGTGCACCCCCACACCTGGCAGCACTGCAGTTCCTGGGTCTCCGCAGTTTGGAGAACCTGGAAAATTAACTAGTGCTGCTGCACCTGGCTCATGGGAGCTGGGACCCAGGTGCACCAGGGAGGCAGGTGCTGCACTGGTCAGTTTCCTGGTTCCTGAGAGTGTCAGGGAGCCAGGAGCTGGGTACAATAGTACCAGTCAGCCTCTGGAGGCTAATGAATTCAATTAAAAGACATGGTGCTTCCACACTGGCCATCATTTGAACTGTTCAATTCAAACTTGACACTACACCCACCCGGTTCCAATGCTATTACGCTATCAATATTAGTGCTCCCCAAACTGAGCTAATGGTATTTACAGTGAAGACAGTCACTTGGTACAATCGACTTAACTGCCTTAAATTCGTATTTATCTTGTAGTATAGACGTAGAGGGAAAGAGACTTGCACAGCTTACACCTCAGCCCAGTGCTTAGGGCTCTCTCCTGGAAAGCAGTGCTCTAATGGTTGTGCTGAGAGCTATGAGAAGGCAATTATCTTCTCCAATATGTTTGTGAGGGTTTAGACTTGATCTGAGCACACCCTATTAGGGTGGGCCCCAAAAACAAGGTAGATGGAGTGAATGCCAGTGGGGCTGGGACTTGCACTGGTTGTTAAGCCATTAAGTGAAGTTGGGACTGAGGTGTCCGGGCACATGGGCAGTTGCTGAAGTTTAGACAGCTTAGGAATTCTGAGCACATCCATGGTGGACTGAGTGGACTTAGGTACTTAAAGTCAAGTTAACCACTCTTATGAATCCAACTCACTATGACTTACCCAAGTCATATGGTCAGTAAATGGAAGAACTAGGAATAAAATCCATATATCCCACATACCTACATTGTGGTACCTTATCCAATAGAACAAACAGGGTCTATGTTTGGAGGAAGGTCCAATTAATGTTTCTGAAGAAATAAGAGAAACAGCTGCCCTACTGTATTGTACTCCAGCCAGGCCTTACTTGAAATATGGTGTTCACTTTTGTGTGCCACATTTTAAAAAGGTACATGGATAAAATGGTGGGAGTTTAGAGGAAGGCAACCAAGTAACAACAAATAAAACAAGTTTGGAAATATAAAACCTTTAGCGAAAAGTTAAAAAGAACTAGATTATTTCAGCCTAGGGAAAAGACAAGTGGAATCAAAATGGATCCATTTTTTCTATTAGTCAGTGAAGAAACAAGTGGTAATGGGATGAAGTTGCGGTAGGGAAAATTTAGATGGACTACCAGGGGAAAATTACCTTGTGAGGTCTCCTTCCATCTACACTGAGGTACTGGGATGCACAACATATCCGAGGAAAAATTAACTTTTAGGATGTAATCATAAGAAGAGTCCAACAGCGGAACAGAATGCCCCAGAGTGACTAGGCTACTCAAGGCATGCCTAAACATGCACTTGGTAGGATGGGTGAGGACAGAAATGTTCTGTAGATTGCAGTTGGTCTCTGTTGTTCTTCCTGGTGGTTTGTAGGTTTAAACATTCTGAGAACCGTGCAATAGGAGACAGTGTATTGGGAAGTTTGGTGAGTTCATGAGGGGATCTCTCTGTTTCAAAGTGATCCACAAAATAAAAGATCTGGAAAACCACTGGTTTAATGAATGAAAGACTTAGTCACTAAGACCTGAAGAAGAGCTCTGTGTGGCCTGTCAGCTTCTCTGTCTCACCAGCAAAAATTTGTCCAATAAAAGCTATTACCTCATCCACTTTATCTCTGTAACTCCAAAGGACAGAGTAGATGACTCACAAGTAGCTGCCTCCAGCTCAACTGAGGCTGTATTGAAATATTTACATGATTTTTTCCCCCAGGGTGACCCAAACCACTTTCTGCACTTTTATAAATAGAGCAGGTTGAGGTTGTCTCTTATTGACTCTGATAGAATTCTACAAGGACCCAACCCTGCAACGACCCCATAGAAACCTGATTTTTTGCCTGAGTAAGTACCTTTACAGTGCTATGTCAGGCACACATTTTGTCATAAAATTATTTTTAAGTTCAAAATATTTATGAAGTTTAAATACAAACAGTGGATACGTAAACACACAAATGAACAACAGGCTAGGATGTGAAAAAATGAAATTTAGGAATCGGCTCCTGCAAATGGTTCTTGCACAAGTACTTCTTACAAATGAAGCAGCCCCTTTGAGGAGTGCTCATTAAACACAGGGAACTTTGTTTTCAAGTTTATACAGTAATCTTGTATCCAGCATTCTGTCATCTGGAACTCTCAAATAACTGGCATTTTAGCCATAAGTAAAGTTTGGTAATGTTTTCCATAAGTACAACACAGTGAAAGTAAATGCAAATACGTACAGCAAATACAGTATGGCTATGTCTAGATTACAGCAATTTGTCAACAGAAGTTTTTGTCAGAAGATATCTTCTGAAAAATCTTCTGTCAGCAGATCATAGCCAAACTGCCAAGTGAATTGCAAGAGTGATCCACTCTGTTGACAGAGAGCATCTGGACTTCTGGGGTGCCTCTACTGGCAAAACAGCCAACCAGAATCTCATCGGACAGGGCTGCCCAATGTCCCAGAAGCCCTGTCTGTGGACAGAGGGCCCCCTGGAACATCCACACTGGCTTTCTGTCAACCGATCTCTGTCAACAGAGGCGTTATGCCACATGGGAACTGGGATAATACTGTCGACAAAAGCACTGCATTCTGTCAATTTACAGTTTAATCTGGATGCTCTCTGGGTTTTGTCAACAAAACAGTAATTTTGTTTAAAAAAAAAAGGCATTTTTGCCAACAAAACCCTGTCGTGTAGACATAGCCTATACGTTTATAGTGTGCAGTACTACTGTAGCAGCATTCGTCTGGATCTTCAAAAACAACAAGAATTCCTGTGGCACCTTATAGACTAACAGATAATTTGGAGTATAAGCTTTCGTGGGCAAAGATGCATGAAACCCCACCACTCATGGATCTGAGGAAGCAGGTCTTTGCCCACAAAAGCTTATGCTCCAAAATATGTTAGTCTATAAGGTGCCACAGGACTTCTTCTTGATATTTTTTTTAGTGTTATGCATTGCTAGGTATCCAGAATATTTGAATATCTGGCAATCTCCTGGTCCCAGAGCTTCCAGATATGAAAGTTTACTGTATTAGGGCCCTTTTTGCAAGATACCAGCTTCTTCATGAAAAGAGGCTGACATCAATGTATCCTTCAATGGTAATGCTTCAGTACATCACAGGAGGTGCTCAGCTCCATGTGGACTTAGGTTCCTTAAAAAGTAAGGTCAGAAGGGCAGTTACCATGGACCAGATAGAGCCCCTTCCTTCTCCATCTCATCTACATCCCTTTTGCTTTGTCACAGTGATATAAAAGGGTGGTACAGATGCAACTGAGGATTTCCTAGAATGGAAGACTCCATGGGTGGTTGTTAGCTCTGTGCCACTCCCAGATAGTTCCAAGTGTCTCAGGAAATAAGGTAACATGGGAAGGTTTACCAGGAGTCAGGACACTAACATGTTACTTCAATGCTATGCCACTGACTTCTTGTTCGACCATAGGCATATCATTTTGCCGTTCAGCTCCCCAGTTATAAAATGGAGATAAATGTGATTCCCTATTGTGTTGCAAAGGTTTATATACACATTAGGTATGAAGAATTCAGCTATTGTGGAGGGGCGGCACTGAAATGATCCATAGCTGCCCTGATGATTGGGGGAATGGAAAGGTTTTTCTATCTGCCTTTGTCCCACCTTTCTAGGCACATTGTACCAAACAAAACGCAAACTCAAGGATCACAGCTTTTTATCTGTGACATCCCTAGGATCATCAATATCATACAGACTCTTTTGGTCAGTTATTTATGAATAGTAGTTATTTACCAGTGGCATAATAATGTGCATTCTCCCCTTTGGATTTTGCTCTCTTTCCTTTGAAGTCAGTGGGAGTTTAGTCAGTGTTCAGTAACTTCAAGTTTTCCATTAGTAATCCAGTTATCATCATTCTTCACTTCCCTTCTCGGCAGGGCTGAATGGTGTGTATGCCTCAATCACACCATGAAGGTGTATGATAATGACAGAAAAGTACGATGGCAGAAATCAAAATATTGCATTGAGTTAGGTTAGCCAGATTCTTGCAAATGTAGTATCTCAATGACAGGTTCATATTAGCTGTTGGCAGTATGAGATAAGTCTTCATGATATGACCTTCTAAAAAAGTGAACATTTAGTAATCAAAACATCACACATTTCTAAATTGTGTTTCTATATAACCACTGTAAATTTAGTAGAGGAAATCATTACATAAAACTGTATTTCTTTCTCTACCTCTAAATTTCATTGGTTGGAAAAATGAGAGACCCCGCTCTTAAATTGGAGCTGAAAGACACCATCTCTGCTCCTATGGACAGGTATAACTATTTAGATCACATGAGTCAGGCTATTGTGATTAATCACAGGCAGCTGCTGCTGCTGCTGCTGTTAGCAGGCTAAAGTGAGCAGTTATGCTGAAGCTGAAAACATCAGGGTAGGGTCATATACACCAATAAGAATTAGAAAAGGAAATATTTCTAGTGTTTTTTAGAGATATTTAACTCACCCTGGTAAAAAATGCAATCCTTAAATCATACTGAAAATGGTATGGGGTATAAAATCAAATTAAACCCAATATCAAAGTATATGTTGCCTTACTGTAGCTCAAAATATGTGTATAAATTCACACATACGCAGGTGAAAATCCAAGTATATATATTTTAAGAATGCTGAAGATGATAATGCTGATGATAATTTACACAGCGCATATTTAGAAGAGATTAAAATGATTTAGGTTAGCTAGCTCTGCATAGTTTTGTACTTTCTGTCCCACTAGCTCTTGCAACATGACTAGACATTACACATTACACTATCCTCAGAGGAATTTTTTACTTTTATGGCCATATTATTTATATTATTTATTTTTCAGTGCACAAAAAAAATGCATAATTTAATTGCTCTTCAGGTGGAGCATCTCATGCTTCATTACTGTTGTACCCAATACATCTATTGCCATCTCAGTAAATACAAGAGCCTGTTCCAAAGATTATTAAAGTCAATGGAAAGTCTCTCATTGATGTAATGAGCTTTTACCAAGATGTTCAAAGAATGTAGGATCAGGTCCATAATACATTGTTGACACAATAGCAAGCTCATGATTGTAAAGTACCTATGAAAAGGCATCTTGCATCTAGCCAAAATATAATCAGAAATACATTGGAGCTCTTTTAGATGAATCCCAACCAGAGGAATAAGGCTCTTTAAAAATATCATCCTACAAGGAGCTAAAGACACTGGGAATTTATATTTTCAGTGAACCAAAAAGAGAATAAGGAATTGAGCTTATAACAGATCTGTTAAAAGCACATTGTGGGTGGGAATCTTTCCACAAATACATTTGGCTGCCAGCAAATTCAATGGCCGTTTCTGTGTCCAAATGAAAATGTGTTACCTAAATCCGCAAAGCCTCCTCAATAAATATCCAGCAAAGGCATAGACTTGTTAAATAGTTCAGGCCTAAAACATCCTTCCAGTGTCAGAAGCAGAGGAGATTGGGACTTTGAAAGAGTATGCAAAAGCGGAAGGTGGGACTCAATAGGGTCAATATGAGTCCCTGGGATTCCAGGCAGAGGAGTTCACCATGGTTTGGAGATAGGGACTGGACAAGAGGGCTGGAGTTTAGAGTGGGACAATTCTGACTTTTCAGGGAGGCAGGGAAGCACCTTTTCCTGAGGAACTGCCACATTAGAGCTGTGTCTACACTATGAGATAAAATCAAATTTATTTATATCTGTTTTCTAATTCTGGAATGTATACGTTTGATTTTGACCATACTCACTTCCACTGTGCTCCCCACAAAGTCGAGTCATTGCTGCCACACGCAAATTGGCTAACATCAATTGTTGCACTAGTGCATTGTGGGAAGCTATCCCACAGTTCTCTCATCCCCATAGCATTCTGGGTATGCTCGCTGGTCTTGACGTCACCTTCCTCCACTGCACTTTCCTCATTTCCCCTCCTGATCCCTGAAAATATGTCAATCCCTGGAAATAATGCAGAAGACACTCAAAATTAGAAGAAAGAATTTTTGGTTTCCCCCCACTTTACATTGCCAACACGGGTGCAGCGCCTGTATTCTCAGCTGGCCATCCACTTGTCCCACTTCCCATCATTGCCTGCCTGTGATCTCTGAAAGGAGTGTAGGGGCCCAGACTGCTTTTTTAAAGTGAGAAGGAAGAGAATAGGAAAGTGTAGGGGAAAAAAGAATTTTTTGGTTTTCCCATTCAATACATTCACTATATTGGTGCTGGTGAGAGTTTTTGGCTTTCCCATGCATTATAAGGCTTCCATACAATGACTGTGTTCTCAACTGGCCATCCACTGAGTATTCGTCCTCCCATGATTGCATGCATGTGATCCTTGAAAGTCAAACAGGGGCCAGGACTGTATTTGAAAGTGAGAAGAAAGTGGATAGAAAAGTGTAGAAAGAAAGAATTCTTGGTTTCCCCATTCATCATGCTGGTATTGGGGAGAGTCTTTGGCTTTCTGGTGCACTATAAGGCTTGCATGCAATGACTGTGTTCTCAACTGGCCATCCACTGAGTGTCCCACCTCCCATCAGTTCATTTATGTGATCCCTGAAATTAATGCAGGGTCTGGGACCGTTTTTTTAAGGGAGAAGAAAGAGGATAGAAAAGAGCAGGAAAAAAGAATTTGTGGTGTCTCCCAGTGGCAGCAAGGCCCGGTATGGACAAAGAGAGGGCACAGTGGGAGGACAGTTGAAGTGGTCCTTTCCCAGCAGAAGCAAGCCCTTTATCTGCCAGGGAAGACTTTTCTCTGGTGGCAGAAAGCCCTGGTATGGGCCAAGGGGGGGGGGGTCAGTAGATGGGGGGCCAGTTGAGGTGGTCCTTCCCCATGGTGGGAGCAAAGTCCCTAGTATCTTAGCCACTGAAGGAGACTTCCCCATGGCAGCAGAAAAGCCCCCAGTATCTTAACTGCTGCGGGAGACTTCCCCATGGTATCAGCAAAGCCCAGACTATCTTTTCTGTCCTTAGAGACCTAAACACATGACTGGCAGCGTTGTCAGCACCGAACAGCAGGCATATCCTTTTACTGGGTTGGGTTGGGTGCTACCCATGTAATGTTCCTGAGTGCAGGAAAGACCCAGACTGTGTGGTGCCTGTGGGGGAGAGAAGGGGGTTCACACACAAATGTCCACCACTGAGAAGAAGTTCCTCAGTGTGTTATGCAAGCACAACCTCCAGCACAGCCTTGTTGCCACGTGGTACAGCAGGGCAGGGGCTGGCGCCAGGCAGCACAGAAGAAAATAGCAAGTGTACAGACAGAGCTGCGAACTCTCTGCAGGGGCTATTTGAATGGGTAGATGCACTCACACCACTAATAGCATAGAAAGAAAGAAGCCATTTCTCGAGCTGTCATACTAACATGAGCCCACAGCTGCTCCTGCCTGGAAATTAATGGTCTTCCTGTTACTGTGGAACAATGGCCAGAGTGGAACACTGTGAGGGGCATTATGGGTTACATATGGGACACCTCTGGAGACTAATGAACTCACCTTTAAGATGTGGCGCTTCCACACCTGCCTTTAATCAAACTTCTGAATTCGAGCTTAATGCTATACCCATCAGATAACTGCGATTTTGTAATTTCAATATTAGTGCACCCAAAATCGAGCTAATCGTCTTTACAGTGAAGACAGTCATGTGGTAAAATCGAGCTAACTGAATTAAATTTGATTTTTTTCTCATAGTATAGATGCAGCCTTGGAAGCCTAACACACACATCCTCCTATGTCTGTACCATAGTCCCAGAATCCACTGGCTTTTAACTAGCCACATTACTAGCTTTTCAGTTGTGTCTCACCATGGTCTGCATGTGCATCTTAAACAATGTAACTGATAAAGCCTTGTGTTTTCATTTCTCAGCCCTAAAGCCCTGCAAGTATCTGTGGAAAGAGAGAAAAAGAAAATTAATTTTCACTGGTAGAATAATAAAAAATTGGTTTGCGTTCATCATTGTTATTGGCATCAGAGTTTCACTCAGCCCCCTGAAGGACATCAGTGCCGTGCCAACTGTCAGAAAATGGGTCTTAAAAACAGATACCTGTTCAGGTTCTTTGCTGTGGGTCTTTGTTTCATGTGTCATCCATTAGCCAATCCAAAGGGAAGTCATTGTATTTAGAATTCTGCTTGTTTACTAACTTAAATCTAAAAGGAACAAGTGAAGGCCTGTCAAAATACTTTAAGATAAAATTAATTCTTACACACAAAGGAAAAGTTTGCAAAACCCCAGAACTGCACAAACAGACCAGCCTTTGCCAGTTTTCTATTTGGGACTCTGGAGCTACGTCTACACGTGAAGCCTACTTCGAAGTAGCCTATTTCGATGTGGAGACATCGAAATAGGCTATTTCGATGAATAATGTCTACATGTCCTCCAGGGCTGGCAACGTCGATGTTCAACATCGACGGTGCGCAGCACCACATCGAAATAGGCGCTGCAAGGGAACGTCTACATGCCAAAGTAGCACACATCGAAATAAGGGTGCCAGGCACAGCTGCAGACAGCATCACAGGGCGGACTCAACAGCAAGCCGCTCCCTTAGAGGGCCCCTCCCAGACACAGTTGCACTAAACAACACAAGATCCACAGAGCCGACAACTGGTTGCAGACCCTGTGCATGCAGCATGGATCCCCAGCTGCCGCAGCAGCAGCCAGAAGCCCTGGGCTAAGGGCTGCTGCACACGGTGACCATAGAGCCCCGCCGGGGCTGGAGAGAGAGCGTCTCTCAACCCCTCAGCTGATGGCCACCATGGCAGACCCCGCTATTTCGATGTTGCGGATCGTCTACACGTGCCCTACTTCAACGTTCAACTTCGAAGTAGGGCGCTATTCCCATCCCCTCATGGGGTTAGCGGCTTCAACGTCTCGCTGCCTAACGTCGATGTTAACGTCGAAATAGCGCCCAACACGTGTAGCCGTGACGGGCGCTATTTCGAAGTTAGTGCCGCTACTTCGCAGTAGCGTGCACATGTAGACACAGCTTGGGTAGCTCAGAGATGACAACCTAGAGCAAGCAGATTGGTAGTGACATTGGAAAGTGCCAAAACATGCTGGTTCATGACCTACTGTAAAGATGCCAAAAATAACCTCAAATATGCTTCAGTTAACAGATGCAGAAAACCATCATTGATAAACATGGAAGGCAGCATTATCTCAGGTAGAGTAGGAAACTTAAAGACAGGACCCCTGGGTTCTAATCTTTTCTCTGCAACAAAATTGTTGTGTTGGTATGGACAAATTGCTATGGCCAAAATCCATATTTGGGCACCTGCCTAAATGGCCTGATTTCTGTAATTGCCTACCATGTGCGATCTTATTGATTCTACATATGTAAAGATTTAAATATCTAATATTAGACATCCTAGTTGCTTGCAATGTTGGCCTTAATTTCTCTGTGCCTCACTTTCCTGATTAGTCATATAATATGTATCATACTTACCCACTTTAAGGCTACAGTCACACTAGCAAGTTTTGCTGGCAAAATCCTAGTTTTGTCTACAAAACTCGTGGAGTGTGCACGCATGAAATGCATTTTGTTGGCAGTATCTCAAGAAAACAGCACTTTGGCCGGCAGTGTTCTGCCTCAAAGCTTTGAGGCATAATGCTACCAAAACTGCGTAAATGCCCCCAGGAGGCTCTCTCTCAACAGACAGGGCATCCACAACAATGGGCGGCCCTGTCTGCTGTGCTTCCAGGTGCCAGTTTTGTCGAAAGAGCAGCCGTGTAGCCCAGCTGCTCTATTGACAGAGCTGAGCGCTCTCCCGATTTGCTTTTGTGTGTGGCCGCACTCTGTCAACAGAAGTTTTGTCAGCAGTATCTTCCAACAGTGATTTCTGTTGACAGAGAGCTGTAGTGTAACTGTAGCCTAAGTGACTTGAAATCATTACACGAAAAGAGCTAGAACAGTGCATACTAGCTTATGGTATAATAATTTTATCTTGCTATTAAGGCTGAAGTAAGTTTGCTTCTTTGGTCTGAAAGGAATTTACTATAGATGAAGTGTGATTTGGATGTGTATGTTAAGCAATTGTATTTAGCTTTAAAGATAGTGATATTGGAAGTGTGCTAAGTGAACTACACCTGCCAAAACTACACTGCAAATTTATGAGGGTCACTGGAGCACAATTGCTACTGTGTGATTATTCTGTAAAATAAGATAGTGAAATAAAATATATGTCTGAAACTGAAATGTCAAGGCAAAGGAATAGGAATAAGAATGCAGGTGTGAAGTTTTATTCTGAGTTAAGTATATTATTTAAATTTGAAATCCCTTTGACACAGTGACTCTTCTGTATGTCTTCTGCTGAGTGTGTTCTTGTGTGAGATCGTTAAAAGTTGCTAAGAAGTAAGTGGCTGCAAATATGACAGAGGAGCGATGATTGTTGAAGACTGCAGAAATCCAACGAAAAGCCAATGTAAAAATATGGGTGAAAGATATTGCTATGGCAACAAGTATTTTAGGCTTAAGAATAAGTATGAAAACAAAACCAAGGTATCTCAAGTTTAAAAGGCAGCATACATTACCTGATGCAAACAGATATGACAAGCATTTAACCTTCTGGAGTCTGTGGACATGTGTATACAGTACATGATCCCAAGCACCCACTCAGCTTTTTCTGTGGAAGATGTCAATGTTCCTGTTTAAACCAGAAAAGAAAAGAGTGTAATATAATTATAATAAGCCCTGTATGATTAGGTCATTCTGCCCATCCCTCCATGAGCAAGATATATACTTTTACTGCCCTTATCCACATTTTTGTATGCAGTGTTATTGTAGCCATGTAGGTCCCAGGGTATTAGGGAGACAAGGTGGAGAGGTAATATTGTTTTATAGGAGTAGCTTCTGCTGATGACAGAGACAAGGCTTTGAGCTTACACAGAGCAGTGTCACTTTCAATTATTTTTCCAGACCTGAAGAAGAGCTCTAAGCATGAAAGCTTGTTCCTCTCACCAACAAAAGTTGTTTCAATAAAAGGTATTATCTCACCCACCTTGTCTCCCTTATGCTTGTTTGTCTGTTTAAACTGAAAATTAAAAACAATCTTTTACAATTTATATTTGCCTCAAACTTGGCTAAGCAATGAAATTAAAAAAGCAGTTGAAGGCACAAGGACATCCTTTAAAAACTAGAAGTTAAATTCTACTGAGAAAAATAGAAAGGAACATAAACTCTGGCTAGTCAAGTGTAAAAGTATAATTAGACAAGCCAAAAAAGAATGCAAAGAGCAACTAGCAGGATTCAGTAAACTAACAACAACAACAACAACAACAACAACAACAAAAATTACTGCTGGAGCAGGAAGCCTGAAGGATGAATGAGGTCCTAAGATCACAGGGGTAGCCATGTTAGTCTGTACCACAAAAACAACAAGAAGTCCTGTGGCACCTTATAGACTAACAGATTTTTTGGAGCGTAAGCTTTCATGGGCAAAGACCCACTTCGTCAGATGCATATTACATATCACATGCATCTGAGGAAGCGGGTCTTTGCCCATGAAAGCTTACGCTCCAAAAAAATCTGTTAGTCTATAAGGGGCCACAGGACTTCTTGTTGTTTTTGAGGGTCTAAGTGAGCACTGGACCAGACTTATCTTGATCTGATGGACTAGATGGACTTCTGGTCTGACTCAGAACAGTTATTCATCTAAGACTTGTGAAAAACTAAGCAGACCTGGGACAAGAGGGAAGATCTTCACAGATACCAGTAACTGGGAGAAGATAGGCAACAAAATGTGGGAATGCTGAAAAGGCAGAAAACAAAAGGTTGTAAGCTATTGTAAGTGCTCCTTACACTGTGTGGTGCATAGCAGCCTATTAAGCAGTGTGCAGGTGCTCAGGGCCGTACCAGGGAGAGATGCCTCTCCCTTAGTCCCAGACCTGCCATGGAGGAGAGAGGAGCTCCTCTCCCAGTCTCTAACCCAGTCTTGGCACACACTTGCTGTTGCTGGGGAAAAGGCATCTCTCTCCAGAACCAGTCCTGGTGTAGAGCTGCCACCATGGGGAGAGAGACCATTCCCCACTTAGCCTAGGTGCTGCTGTGGGAGAGAAAGAAGAGGCTTCTCTCCCTGCCATAGCCTCAGGGCAGCCTGCACCACAAACTCTCATCCCTGGTCTCATGCTAAAGCCTGCACACCCAGCCAGAGTCCGTACCCCTCCTGCTCCAGCCTCTTGCCCAAGACTGGAGCCCCCTCCAGAACTACAAACCTCTTATTCCCAGCTACACACAGAGCCTGCTCCCACAGCTGCAGGTCTTACCCTTCCACACTGCAACCTTTTGTCCCAGCTTTGAAAACCCTCATCTCAGGCACTACTCCAGAGCCTGCATCCCCATCTGGACCCCATCTTGAGTCCCCAACCCTTTGTCCCAGCCCTGAGTTTCCTCCCATACTCCCTACTCCCCGACCAACCCCTACCCTGCAAATTTTGTTATAGGTATAATATGGAGGTGATGGGCACACAACACTTCCATATTGGTACACACAAAAAATTCATTCTCTACATGCTTGGGAAAAATTACAGGGAACACTTCTCCCAAATATCTGTACTGGGACTGGGGTTGTGACAAAATTTGCATATTATAGGAAATTACTCAGGATAGTAAAGTCTAAAGCAGACTATGAATAGTTACAAAGGAACAAGAAAATTGCAGATGCAAATTAGTTCTGATATGTGAACATAATGAGCACTGGCAACCATAATCTAATTTATTCATACAAACTGGTGGAATTTAAATTAGCTGTTACCACTCAAGAAAGAGATCTTGGTGTTATTGTGGGTAGTTCTTTGGCTCTGTCTACGCTAAACTAAGAAGGTTGACCACAGACATGCAATTCTAGCTATGCCAACTGTGTAGATAAAATTGATGTACCTGCACTTGGCTAACTTGTCTGTTTATGCAGGGGAAGATCGATGGGAGAGTTTCTCCTGGTTGACCTCCCTTACACCTCACATCTTGTGATGAGTACAGCGGTTGACTGTGACCCCTGAAAAGTCAATTTCACGTGTCCATACTAGAGACACAAAATCAAACCCTGGAAGATCGATCCTAAGTGGGTCTGTGAGGGAGATTGGGTGTGGGAAGGGGCTCCAGGTAGGCGATTGGGGTGGTGGTGGTGTTGCAGGCTCTGGGTGGGGTTTAAGTGTGCGAAGGGGGCTCGGGGCAGGTGGTTGGTGTAGGGTTCAGTGTCTGGGCAGGAGTTAGGGAGTAGGAGGGGGCTCAGGGCTGGGGCAGGGAATTGGGGTGCAGGGAGCTCACCTGGGGCAGTTCCCATTTGGTGGCATAGTCCCTGGGAAGAGGAGGGTGGCTCTGTGTGCTGCCCTGTGTTCACCTGATGGCACCATTTTCCACAGCTCCCATTGGCTATGGTTTCCCAGAGCTGAGGGGTTGGAGCTTGCAAGTGGCAGAAGTGCATGGACAAAACTTACATTGCTTGTAGCTCCAATGCAGTAGGACACATGGAGGGACAGTAGTACGGTGTTATGCAGGAAGGGCTGGATAATCTGCTGGGGCTTACGTGGCTGCTGCCTAGAAACCTAGGCACAGGGTGTCCTGCCAAAAGATCTGCACTTTTGGTGGCCAAGAGATCTTTTTCTGGGCTTGACTTGGCCCCTTTCTTAATCTGGCTCTGGCACAGAGAACTATGGAATATGCTCTCAGAAGTCCTAGTGATAGAGATGCAGGTATACAGTAGTAGTGAGGACTTATTAGCTTGGGGGTGGCCTGGACTGCTCACACCCGGGTTAGGCTAAGCCAGGTATTTACATCTGGATATAAATGCCATTGGAGTTTTGTTTACCATGGAAGGTTGGGAATTTTCTTAATTTAGATGGAAGATCTGGGATCTGGATCAGGAAAACTGGTAATAAGTAACTTGGTGGCTGAAAGAAATAAATGCACCTGTGACATTAAAGGGATCTGAAGCAGTGACTACATCACCACAACATTGAAGAATAGTTCTGTGACACAGGTATCAGTGATAAGAGTCCTGAGACCTGCTCTCTTCCAGGGGATGGATAATGAAGGAGGTAACATGTCCCATAGTGCAATGCAATGGCTAATTGGTGCCATCTCGTGGCTAATTGTTGCGGTAGTCTTCTTGCTTCAGCCTACTCATAGTAGGCTACAATGTTAGGAAAGCAGCACTAGATTAGTTAGTTTGTTCTACTGTAGTTCCTACAGAGCCAGCAGGAGGTCTGATTAGCTGTCCAGCAATGCAGCAGGTGTTGCAATAGGGTCAGCAACAAAATCTGCTGTTCTGGCATGTCTATCAATTCAGTTCACCAGTGGCATGCTTTTGGGTGTCCAGAAAACAGTCTGAACTATAGGATTCTGGCTGGGCCATTTGATTTTTGGCTTCTTGCAGAGCTCACATCTCATGTACCCCTCTACATATCTAGTCAAAAGCTCACTTGGAGGAAAGGGGAAGTTTTTATAGTTTGCTTTAGGTGGAGAAAACACAAACACTAAAGATAGGAGGGGTGTGACTGTGATATGGTTTGTGAACTGAGGATCACGTGGTCCCACAGAGATTTTTTTTCTGTCCAGCAGATACAGATGCCCAAATTCAGTTCTCAGCACTGGAGTACAGTATTTTGGATAGCTATTGTAATCTAATTGTAGAAGCATGCCAGGCCCAAGAATCCAAAGGCAAGCAGTGGAAGGTGGAAGCAGCACCCATTTGCAGAAAGAGATGAATAATTTGACCATTGACTTGGATCCCCCAGAAGCAGAGAGTTTCCAGTATGGAGACAAAGCAGGAGGCATTTTCACATGTGGCTGTCAGAAGAGAAGACTCTCCCCATTAGATGCACAGAGTAGCAGAACTGTGCTGAAGTGAAGTCTCAAGAGGAGGCAAAGATGGACTCTCTAAAGAGAACTCTGGAGGACACTCTGGAGCAGAAGGTGAAGCTGGAGCAATCCAATAAACAATTTTGCAAAGATTGTGGATCCTGTGATTTCCAAAAAGAACACTGGGGAAAGCATTTATCGGAGGGCGAAATCTAAGTTTGTCCTGGAACAGCAGATGGAAGAGATGAAGCAGGAGAGGGAGGCTGAGACCAGCCAGTTCGCAGTGCCTGATGAGAAGGGATTGCACCTGTCTGCCCTGTTACAGAAAGAAGAGAAACAGAGAAAAAGGGGGCCTGCCCAGCAGATGGCCAAGGCTGAAAGGATCCTCAGTGAGAAGTTAGCTGCCAGTAGTAATGTCACTTACCCAAAGACAGAGAGAAATAGAGCTGTAAACGGAGGCAAAGGGAACCAAGCAGCAGCAGAAGTTGGCTCAAAATGAGGCAGGTTGTGTGAATACAAGTCAAGAAAGTGAAGCCAGTAGGTTGTGGAGATTGTTCAGTGAATGTGACTATATGTATCCTATACTGAAGAATAAACGGCAGCTGCATACACAACAGAATCTTCAGTTATGTAATGCTCATGTAGACTAAAGCTGGAATACACAGGAAGGCTGGACTGACTTGTCCAATAAGGACATACTGCTTCGGAGAGAACTGAGCACCAAGGCCTATAAGAACAGAACAATCTAGCTGAGGAAAAGCATCACTTAGATTTGTAGGTGGCTATAATAGATGATAGAAATAACTTTGTATCAAACTCCAGTACATTCAAGGACCATTGGAAGACAGGTCAAAGTATGCCATCTTGGAGGTTGTAGGTTGGAGGAACTACAAAAAGAGACTTGGGATACAGAGGGTAGATAGAAAATATGAGGTTCTTGCAGAAAACAGAGAACCTGCCCAGTGTTTATTATTGCGGTGCTAAGGGAATAGACATTCATTCAGGCCTAATTGTAAAGGCCAGCCAGAATATGATTAGCCCACAGCTCACCCAAAACTGAGAGTGTGAAGTCATTTCCAGATCCAACTTGTCCTGTGCCCTCTATCTCTCCCATAACCTGTCTCAGCACTGCTACTGCTGCCTTATCCTTGAATTTCAGTGATGGGGGCTTCCTGTGCTTCATAGGAACTTGGCCGACAATCCATCTCTAGCCACCTCCTGCCCATGGGGTCAGCGTGGGTGTGGCTTTAGGCCCTGATCCTGAGAGGCACTGCTGCCTCACTCTATTTTTTCTGTGGCATCAGAGGCATTATGACACATCGGCTGTGTTGGCTGAAAGGAGTGGGCCTTGTAGCTGTGCCAAACCCACAGGCCAAAGCCATGTCCCAATCCAAACCCAAGAGCGTTGGATTGTTTTCAGTCCCTGAGGCTTGTATTTGGAATCCGATTGGGTTTAGGTAAGGTTGCAAGGCTCCACTTGGGACCAAATGAGAACGGGGCCACAATGTGCTAGGCACTATAAAAACATAGAATAATGCAGTCCCTGCCCCAGAGAGATAACAATCCACTAGCACAGACACAGATTAAGTGAAACAGGTGGGGGACACAGAATGAACAATGTAATGGCTGCAAAGGTCATGCTAGTTCCATGCTTTATTTATCTGTTTGTACATAGGATGGGTTGTGGGCTTGTCTACACTTCAGAGGAGACACTACCAACACAGATGGGGATGCTGTCAGAATAGGTAATTTGCTTCACTGAGTGGCAGAATCGAGTCTGACAGAAGAATTCTTCCATTAAGCTAATGCTAGATATATGGGGACTCATATTGGCTTACTAAAGCTGTTCAGAAGAGTGGATTTTTACGTCCCTGACTAACATAGTTAAACTAACCTAATTTTCTAGTGTATTCCGAACCCCAGTTAGATGGGTATAAACTAACCAAAAAGATAAGGGAATGAAGGGGGTAGAAGAGGCAGAACAGCTGAGATGAAAAGACTGTGCAGGAGGTGGCACAATTGCATTGGGGCACATTCATCCAATCAATTTAAGGCCAGAGAAAGTCCAGTGAAATCTGTAGAAAATACACTAATGACATCATTAGTGTTGCTGGGTCCCTTTGTGATCTGATTCTGCAGCTGCTCCTGCTGGCTAGAATAAGTGTGTGTCTGGCACCACCCTGCATTTTCTGTCCCCAAGGCTCATGACTGGGAAAAGAAGGGATGCCATGTGGGTCCTAATGCTCCCAGAGAGGTTTTCCTTGCTCAGTTCTGGTCCCAGGGGGAGTGGGAGTAGGGTGAGCGGCTCTCTCATTTTTAACTGGCACATCTGGTCAAAAAGGGGTCTTGGAGGTTCTGGTCAGCACCACTGCACGGGCTGTTTACTGTCTGGTTGGCAGTACTGTGCACCAGGGCTGGCAGGCTCCCTGATAGCCTCCATGTCAGGCAGTTCCTGGAAAGCAGCTGGCATGTTCCCCGTCTGATTCCTATACCTAAGAGGCTCCACATACTGCCCACACCCCAGGCGCTGCCCGTGCTGCTCCCATTGACCAGGCTCTGCGACCAATGGGAGCAGTGGGGACAGAGCCTGTAGAAGAGACAGTGTGCAGATCTCATCATCAATATCCGTGGGCTCAGCACCCATTGGTGTCTGATGCCTCTCTCACTATTTCCTTCCATTTTTCCCTATCCAGTGCAGAGTGGCTTAGTTTCTGTAGACTAGCTCCACACCAATCTACTATATCATCTATGCATTCTCTGTGGGGTCTGCCTCTCCTATTCGAACCATCCATTATGCCGAATACTAGGGTATTGATTTTTCATTCATTGTTCATTCTGCAAATATGTCCAAATAGTTGTAGCTTCCATTTTATAACCTTCTGCAGCAGGTTCTCTTTCGGCTGTATCTTCCTATATAATTCCTCATTGGTGACCTTCTGCATCCATCCTATTCTCAGAATCTTTCTATAGCAACTCCTTTCAAATGCCAATATTCTTCTTTTTGAATCTTTCGTTATTATTCATGTCTCACATCCGTACAACATGCTGCTAAATACACACGTTTTCAAGACGCCCAGCTTCATTCTTAACCTAATTGCTTTGCTTTTCCAGATCTTATCCATCACCTTCAAACTTGCTCTTGCTTTCGCTATTCTAGTTGCTATTTCCTTCTTACGGTCTAGGTCATATGTTATGTTGCTCCCCAGATATGTGAACTTCTCTACGTTTTCTAGTTCAATGCCATCCACACTGATTTTCCTTCCTATTTCCTAATCTCCAAATACCATAGTTTTTTGTTTTATCAATGTTCATAATCAGTCCGTACCGCTTCCCTTCTTCGTTTAACACCTGCACCATTTTCGTTAGCTTCTCCTCATCTGCCTCAATGATAACGATATCATCCACGAACCTCAAGTTGTTTGTGGAGATCTGCCTGGCTGTTTTTCCATGTAAGAATCAGAGGGGAGATGTGTCACTGCTTCTGGGAGCTGCTTGAGGTAAGTTCTGTGCCTCTTCTGTGCCCGAGCCCTGATCCCACTCCTGCACTCCAAATCCCTTAGTCCCACCCCATAGATCCCTCCTACACCTCAGACTCTTCATCCCCCACCCTACCCCAATCTATATACCCAGGAAGTGCCCTCAAACACCCCATACTCCAACCCCCTGCCCCAGCATGGAGTCAGTCCCCTCACACACTGAACCCATCATTTATGGTCCTACTCTGGAACCTGCAACCCAGGCCCAGAGCCTGTATTCCCACCTATATATCAAGCTCCTGACTTCGTTCAGAGCCCTCTCTCTTAAGCCAAACCCCTTCACTCCACCTCTTATCCTGGAGTCCCCTCCTACACTTTGAATTCGTTATCTCTGGACCCACTTCAGATACTGTATCTCTAGCCAGATCCCTTGCCCCCTGCCCCACCTGAGCCCCCTGAGCCAGCATGGTGAAAATGAGTGAGTGAGGATGGTGAGAGAGAGAATAATGGGGCACAGGCAGAATGGAGTGAGCAGGGATAGGGCCTTGGAGAATGCAAGGGGCATTGTCTGGGCCTCAGAGAAGGGATGGAGCAGGGGGCGAGGTGAGTTTGTTCAGTTTTGAGTGAATAGAAAATTGGCAAACCCTAGTGGAGGCCCTGGCTAGGCTTCATTTTACAGTCTCCCCCCCATCCCTCCATAATGCAGCAATACCTGCTTTAGCTACAGCTGTGTCTGATCCTACCAGCTTCTTTTGGACTATTTGCCCAGAAAGGGATGGACTTTACTTGCTACAGGTCAAGGACTAAAGACACAATTAAAGTAATCCACTGGGACACAAAAGAAAACTGAGGCAGGGGCACAGAATAATAGTATGAGGTAAGAGCTGTGGCAGTAGCCCTATAAATCATGTATCTAGTTATTTCCATAATTCAGGATGATGGTAAGGAAATGTAAGGAAAGGAAAGGAAAGTTTTCATGAAAGGAAAACTTTATTCATTATTTTAAATATGTGATAATGCAAAGAGCAATGGTAGTTTGTCAGACTTTTGCTTTTTAATTAATTGTTGAAGACAAAATATGTTCTAGAATATTTTTGAAGTTAAATATAACATGATGCAACCCATATTGGGCCAAACCTGAATTTTTCACAAGCAAGCACAAGCTCATACAAAGATTTTTCCCTCAACATTATTATTATTTTCTCAACATCATTCTCCAGCAGTCTCATTGTAAAAAAATTCCTACAACTGGTTGTATGGATTCAAAACTTACAGTTGTATGGATTCAAAACTTACAGATCTCCCTCTTGTGACGTCATTTTCTTTCTCAGCAAAACTGCAACTTCTCTGATTGGAGCAGAATATGTTAGACCAAAGTACTTCTCTGCAGTCCATTCCCTCCTATGTTTGAAAGTTTTGGGACACTTGGCAAAATTTTGGACTCTTTAACAGCCGCTGGTGAAAGTGGTAAATTCTTAGGTGGGTAACCGTTAGGATCAGATAAATATTTCACAGACTTCTTGAAGACTTTTTCAGATAAATTAACCACCCTTTCCACCTTCAATTTTTTTAAAAATTTGGATTCAATTCTCTTCCCTTGTTTATTCATAAGATTTGCATAGCGGGAGTACTTAGAAAAGATCTCAGGTTTTTTTCAGTATCCCTCCAGCCTATCTTGCTAAGCAACAGTAACGTGAAACATATTGGCTAGACTGACAGATAACATTTTTCCTGGCTCTGCTAATCCAAGCCCAGTCAAGCTCATTTTGGGCAGCAAAGCCACAGGCAATCCCTGGAATCTTATTAAATATAAATCAGCATGCCAGTAACAAAAATATAGACACACTGGTCATATGCATGAGAACCACCTGGAGTGGCCTTTCAGATTTGGAGAAAATGAATTGAGACAAAGGTGACACTGTGTAAAATTGCTTCACAGAATCTCCCCAATCCTAATCAAAGGCAAACTCCCTCTTTCTCCACAAGATGAGGTAATTGCTGATGCAGTCCTTTTTCACTTGTTTTTTGATTCAGTTTTTAGTGACCTGACTTCCAGAGGTGGTGAGTCATTTATTAAAGTTAATGGAAGTGAACTGTGCACTATACTTCTGAAAAAACAGACCAT
Source organism: Carettochelys insculpta (assembly GCF_033958435.1). Lineage (NCBI taxonomy): Eukaryota > Metazoa > Chordata > Testudines > Carettochelyidae > Carettochelys > Carettochelys insculpta. The sequence goes on along the minus strand of NC_134139.1, from coordinate 173,362,999 downwards.
AAATTCATTAGTTTGAATTGATTAAAAAATGGCATGCAATAGGAAGCACATCACAATATATATGGGTGTTATTTTTACGGAATCAGTCTGTCTATTGCTAAGTTTATAACGATACAGGAAAATTAAAAATCTAGACACAAACTATATTGTGGTGTAACAGATGTATTGTGCTGCATCTCATCTTTGTCTCATCTTAGATTTGGCAAATTAGTTCATAGTGTATCCATAGGATGCTTTGGGATTCTATCAAAAATGTGGTTTGTTTGTTTTGTTTGAATGATGCATACATCAGTACTACTATCGTACATAAACCAAGCTTAAGTGGGAGAAAAAAAAATACTCAGCCACCCACGCACGCACTTTTAGTTTTACTTTCATTCAAAGGGACTACAGTGGTTGTTTATTATTGGAGATATTGTCCATACCATGCAAGACTTTCTTTACTCATGTATATGTATGTATTTAAACTTTTACAAGGCAATTAATCTTTTTTAGTCCAGGCAGTGGAGAATGATTCCCTTGTGTGATCTGGAGTCAAGCATTGATTACAGTGTTGTGAATAGCAGAGCCTGTTAAAACTTAAAAAAAACCCACACACACACACACACACAAAAACCCAGCCTATTTTAACCTAAATAAATAGATGGGACTCTTTTTCAGTCAGAGAATATATAAGGTAGCATTTTATACTCATCTGAGTGCCATACATTTAAAGCGATCGTAAGCTAGTGGGATAGCATTGAAAAAGAAATCTTCACTGTACAATAATTGTTTGGACTCAGTTTTAAACTTCTAACAAAATTTACTCTTAAATATTGAGCAGTAAAATATTTCCTGAGAGTCTGTCTGAGATTTAATGTGCAAAGGAAAGTATTCTTACTTTTCAGTTTATATGTTTATGGGCAGAGCTATAGTTAAAAGCTGAAGTAGAGCAGACAAACACTAGCTAAGTTAGTGGGAGAAGCCCCGTCATTGTAGTATTGCTGTTTACTCCAGCTGTTAGGTCAATTTAACTGAGTTGCTCATGGATGTGGATTTTTACACCTCTGAGTGACATAGTTATAACAAGCTAATTCCTGGTGCAGATCTGACCCAGGGCTGAGTCTTGAACCCCACTCTAGGCTAGAGCCACACTACAGAGGAGGATTGACGTGCTGAGCATCGCTTTTCCGGGTTTTCATTTTGTGCATGCATGAAATGACGCTCCCAAAGGTCAACGTTGACCCCTGTACTCCTTGCAAGAGGTGAGGAATAAGGAAGGTTGATGGGAGAAATGATCCCCTCAACCTTCTGCTGTGTGGCCAGACATGGATGTTGATTGTGGATAAATTGATTTTAGCTACACAGTTGGCATAGCTAAAATTGCATATCAGCAGTCAACTTCTAGGTCTAGTATAGACCTAGTGTCATAGCACAAAGAGAGTAGTTCAAGGTTCTCTCAAGAGGTAAAGCCATCTCCATCTACCAGTTGCCCTGCATATCACAGTGGTTCTAGTGCGGAGTGGATGTGACTTGTGTGACTTGCATTCCTGTAACCCATATAACTGTAGCCTGTCCATGGGTGCAGAGAACTGGCTAGAGAGGAGTGCGTCCTACACTGCCCTGCACTGGGTGCAGACTGAAGAACTGGCTCCACAGTCAGGGAGCTGTCATCAATTCCTTGCAACCTCTCAGAACTACACAACTGAAAATCTGAGTTCTATTATATTTATTTATTTGTTCTCTTTGAAAATGGGTGTAAAGGAAAGTCCGTAAAGGTTGAATGGAGAAGGCAGTGAAATCCATCTATGAGAACATACATCAGGCACAATTAGATTTTTTGCTATGGTAGGAATTCCAGTCTTTCCTTCTCTTTTCTTCTGGAAGAAAAATTGTATTCTTTCTAGCTGGGAAATTTCATATTCTGTTATTGCTGTATTGTCACCAGTACCATCTCTCCTCATAACATTCTAAGATGCTGGCAGAATTTGGGATTTTGATACACATTCACATCTCTGTATATGTTGCATGATAATAGGAGCTATGTCTTTGTTGTGAAACACTGAATAAAAATACAGTGGGAATTCCTGTGGCACCTCATAGACTAACAGATTTATTGGAGCATAAGCTTTTGTGGACACAGACCCACTTTGTCAGATGAATGAAAATAGCTCAACTGAAAATTTGCACAGGCTCTTCTTATGTTTTTTTTTTTAAAAAGTGGGATCACTTACCTTGTGTTTGAAATCTGAATTTATACCTAGCTGGTCAACTCTACATGAACATCTGTATTTTGGATGTCCTTTCTGTTAGAATCTAGCTGCTGAGTGCAATAGTATGTCATTAGGAGTATGATCCATGCATGTGACCCCTTTGCTGATAATGCTGCACTTTAAAAGAATAGATCCCTAGTGTGTTAAAGTAGATTAATCTGTGTCATACATTTAAGAAAGGTGGCATTAATTGTTATCCACATGCCATCTTTACATTGTAAATTGTTCTTTAGAGGCACATTTAAGATTACATGGACTCTATTTGTAGCAGTTTATACATCTCAACTGCTAGTCATTATAAACGATACCTTGACATTAAGAGTGAACCAGATGCTAAATAATCCTCATTAATTTACCCTGCTATGGCAGATTTCTGAATGTACATTTTCTACTTTTTTTTTCTGAGAAGCTTCTTGCCTTGATGTTGTGGTACTGCATTTTTAAAGAAGCATATAGATTCCTTGTAGGATTTTTCAAAAAAAGAACATTAGTAGGTAGGCATCTGTTAGCCGGTGGCCGGGTAATGTGCGGTGAGGTACTCCCTTGAGTCCTAAGCAACCCAGTTTTTTACTGTTAGAGCAGGCAGCTCCTAGCACTCTCACCGACGGCCAGGCTGTAGTAACCAAACAGTTAAAGTACTTTTTGTTGTGCCGGCTGTGTTGCAGTGACAAGAGGGTTAACAGGGTCAGGCTCAGAGCTTAACTAGTTACAAGTTTATTTAAGCTACAGTTATAAGCGTGCGGTTACTACGCTGAATGGAGGCGTGCGGTTACTGTGCCGAATGGAGGCGTGGCGGGGGTGGAATGTAGCCAGACAAAGTCTCCCCCTTACAAGCAGCTTGCTCGCTGCCCCCACCACACTGAGAAGCACACAGGGCACGGAAATGGCTGCTGAAAGCACAGTCTTTGATGCCCTCATTGAGGCCCAGATATGCTAGCTTGTCGTGACCCTGAGAAGCAGAAAGTACAGCTAGAAGGCTAACAGGCCAGACTGTCAACATGGGGGGAGGGGCCTCAGAAATCACCCCAGCTGGCATTGATCGATATGATGCACACACACACAATCACCCCAGAAGGGGAAGTGCCCCGCCCACACAAAAGAATGTCCTGTACTCCTAAATTGCTTATCTCTTGTCTTACAAGTGCAAACTAAGTAAGAAATGCCCTTGTAACAAACTGGCGTCACAAAGACAGACCAGTATGATCTGGCACCGTAGATAAGAAAGAGAATACGTAACCCAAAAGGGGTATAAAAGGTGGGTCCAGCAGAACTCTAACTTTGAGTGCATTCCACCAACTACCTGCTGGTCGGGTCAGGTGATTACCTCCCGAGGTCCACAGCTGGGGACGCCCAACCTCGTATTCGTCTTTCCACGGAATTGAGTGACCGATCCGGCTTGGCTACGCTGGTATCGAGAGACGCAGAGAGGGTAAGATACACCCATGCTAGGTCTCCGACTTTTTTTGTGCACAGCTAAAGAATTAGAGATCTGTAACTAGATGTCATTGTATCAAGATATTGTGTTAGATGGTAACATATATCTTTGTATTGGATTGTAACATAACTTGTTAACACCTGTACTTTGCTAGCATATAAGAAGTAAACAATAGCCTTTTGTAACCGCACGCTTATAACTGTAGCTTAAATAAACTTGTAACTAGTTAAGCTCTGAGCCTGACCCTGTTAACCCTTTTGTCACTGCAACACAGCCGGCACAACAAAAAGAACTTTAACCGTTTGGTTACTACAGCCTGGCCGTGGGTGAGAGTGCTAGGAGCTGACTGCTCTAACAGTAAAAAACTGGGTTGCTTAGGACCCAGGGGAGTACCTCACCGCACATTACCCGGCCACCGGCTAACAGAATCTAATGCCCAATCTGTTTAGGCGCTGTTGAATAATACCCATAGCTGCGTACATGCACTCTTAGGCTATGTTTACATTGTGCCCTTAACTCAAAATAAGATATATATTTTGTGTATACTATTTCAAGTTAATTTTTAAATAGTCTACAAAGTGCCCTTAGCTCTCCTGCAATGGAGTATAGAAGGATGCCAAAATAGTGTGCCTGGTATTTTGAAGAATATTGTGAAATACCGGGTGCATGTCATACACATGGAGTAGGCTATTTCAGGATACCTCAGTACCCTGAAATAACTCTGCAGTGTAAACATAGCCTTAGGGTATGTCTACACAGCAACTTTATTTCAAAATAAACTATTCTGGAAGAGCTATTCCAGAATAGTTTATTTTGAAATAATGCTACTATATACAAAATGCATTTAGAAATAACACTTAGGTATTTTGAAAGAGAACATCTACACACATAGCACCTATTTTGAAATAGAGCCATTCGATGCACTGTGGCCTATTTCAAAATAGGCTCTACTTCCTTCCCATACAGCCCCTATTTTGAAACAGGAACTATTCCTCATACAAGGAGGTTTTCTAATTTTGAAAGAAGCCAACCTCCGTTTCAAAAATTATTTCAAAATACTGGTTGCATTGTGCAGACACTAGGATAGTTATTTTGAAATAATGGCTGTTATTTCAAAACAACTTTGCTGTGTAGACCTACACTTAAATCCCTAAACAACATTATAAATGTTAAAAAGCACATGTTTAACACTAAGAGAGGACATAAATGGTGGTGTAAATTACAAATCAATGTTAGCACAACATTTATATTCCATAAACAGAAAAATATGTTTGTCGAGTAAACTAATCTCGACTTTACATTTTCTTATACGATTATCCTGAGATTCCTTTTTCAGATCAATCTTTTCCCTCCTGCTTCTCTCACCCTATAGCCATTATCTCACATTAACATGAACTCACTAATATGATGTAGCTTAACCACCGTTTATGGTATCTCTGAATTTGTCTCTGTACATGTTATCATACATGGTTGTACAATAGTAACAGAGAGTAAGCCGTGCTCGTCTATACACTATCAAAACAAAAAGCAGTCAAGTAGCACTTTAAAGACTAGCAAAATAGTTTATTAGGTGAGCTTTCATGGGACAGACCCACTTCTTCAGACCATAGCCAGACCAGAACAGGTTCAATATTTAAGACACAGAGAACCAAAAACAGTAAGGAAGGAGGACAAATCAGAAAAAGATAATCAAGGTGAGCAAATCAGAGAGTGGAGGGGTGGGGGGGAAGATCAAGAATTAGATTTCGTGATCTTCCCCCCCACCCCTCCACTCTCTGATTTGCTCACCTTGATTATCTTTTTCTGATTTGTCCTCCTTGCTTACTGTTATTGGTTCTCTGTGTCTTAAATATTGAGCCTGTTCTGGTCTGGCTATGGTCTGAAGAAGTGGGTCTGTCCCACGAAAGCTCACCTAATAAACTATTTTGCTAGTCTTTAAAGTGTTACTTGACTGCTTTTTGTTTTGATGTTGCACAATGAGATTCATTTAGGATGGACCCTTCTCTTTAAATGTCTTTGCTTTGGCACACATGAGTCAGTCCTAAACATAGCATTTTTGATGTCACTTGGAAGCTTCAGTAAATGTTCATTGTACCAGGAACTTAGGCAAATGAGACCCTGAAGGTTTGTATGCTTGCTGCTATTTACCTGATATGCTCACTCTTCATCATAAGCTTGAATATGTTTCTGAGGCTGAGGCTAAAGAATAAGCCTAGCAAAGTCAGATTATGCCAGTAATGTAGTGGGAACTTTCAAATGTTTCCAAGTGCAGAAGCCTGTGAAGCTGCTAAAACATAAGCAAATGCTCAGGACAAATTTTGTCGTATCATGATCTTTTTCTAAGCATATGCATGTGTCAATCCCCAGGCCAGACTGTTGTTGGCTGTATGAGAAAAACAGAGAGGACAATGAATTCCATTTCCAAATTACATTTTTAGTTTGAAATGTTCTTTCTTTTTTAAAAGAGCATCTTAACGTTTGGCATATGAATCAAATTCCCCCAACATAATTTTAAGTATTTTACTTATTTTTTTTCAAAAACTGCCTGAGAAACTGCGAGCAGAGAGAAGGGGCAGTGTGGGCTGAGTGATAAAACTACCACAAAGCAAAGCAAGAACCTCAAACAACAGAATTCCATTTTTTTCCTTTTAAGTTTTGTGAGCCTTGAAAATGACACTTTTCATTTTTAATCTACTGACTGTAATTAAAGTGTGTAAACATTTTTATTTAAGCCATTTTCTCCTATAACTTTAGTAATTTTTTAAAGTGATGGCTTTAAAAAAATCTGTTGGGATTTTTAAGGCACTCCTCTGATATGGGACTTGACTCATTTGGCATAAGTGGTTTATCTCCTCCTAGTATAGAGACAGTCAAATGTGGCAGGGTTGATCCCTGAATTATCTGGTACAATACTGCAAAGCTATAAGACTGCTACCCAAGTTGCAGCCTCCTAGGAGTAAAGTCCATTCCATAGCTCTAATCTCTGTAGTGCAATTTGCTGGGGTATTCTGGAAATGTAAAATTAGGCTGACAAATCTAGGTTATATTATACACTAGCTTTGTTTTGCTTTTTAAGAACAGTTTGCCATTATATTTAGTGCTTGGGAAAAGTGGTGGATTGAAAGCCTGGGAAGAGGGACAACATGCAGCTGGGAGGGCCAAAGGCAGAAAGGAAGGGTTGTAGCATAAAATTGACCTTACTGAAGAGATTTGGTTGTACCCTTCCGTGTCCCCTCTGTCTTAAACTGTGAGTTCTATGAAGTAGGAATCATTTCTGTATGCGCCGATAATGGAGCTTGCAGAGCACTGTGGGTGCTATTACAGTACAAATGATTAATAAAAGTGACAGTGCAAGGTTAGCTACAGTGCTATACCAAGATGCCTCAAATCTACTGTGCTCTGGAGGAGCCACTTCTCTGACTGAAAGGATTGTCAAGTTTCCATGCCCATTATTTTCTTCCCCTTTTCACTAAAATTTGAACAAGCATCATAAATGCAACAAGAAAGGGGAGATATGATGCAGAGCCAGTCCACAGGGAACTGGACTATGATCACATTCATTTCACATAGGCCACTGAACAGCTATCAGACAGCAGCAACTTCCAGTCATTACTTTATCTGAGTTGGATTTGAACTGGCAACCTAAAGGTGAAAGGCCCAATGGACCATTACCAATCCCCCACAGTCATCTACTTCTCTCTTGCCTGTCTCCTTAAATATGTCTCTAGCATGAAAGCAACCAGAACTTTCTGTCCCTTGCTTGTAACACTGTAGACCTTGTAAAGCACTTGAATTGGCTACAGGAAGTATTTGCACAGCTAAGGCATTTCTTTTTCTCTCAGAACCCATTTAACATGCCACCTATATCTGATGTTTAAATGTGGTTCTTAAGTTTCCCAGTTACATCTTTTTCACTTCTTTTCTTCTTTGTGAAGACTTTTTCGTAGACCAAAATTAAGTTCTCTGTAATCTCTTCTTTCAATATTGTTTTTTAACTTAAATCTCACTACTTCTCTCCTCCAAAGCTAGAACACCAAAATTTGTGGCAAATTCAGAAACAGTAGGCAGGAAGCTGAGATTATTTTCACTATGCTTCTTCCATCCATACAGCTTTTTTGAGGTGGAGGCAATGTTTCCTGTAAGCTGAAACTAGGGCAGCCACCCAGGACAGATTCAGGTTCTGCCCAACTGATTAGGAGAGATCCCACAGTCACCCTCAGAGGGAAGCATGTGTTTCCATTGGTGGTGCACATCCACACACGCCTTGGTACACAGAACAAAATTTATTCTACCCAGGGATGGAAAAAATAGAGGGAACAGTGGGTGAAGGAGTTCATAATCTCTCCAATATGGCTGTAATGCTGGGCAGTTTTACAAATGCCAGGTAGTAGCACTGAAAGGAAATGTTAACATTGCACAGATATAACTTTTAAATATCAGTTTCATGTCCGTTTGCAATATTTGATTCTTAATTATTATACTCCTGTAATACTCTCCCTCCCCCACCCCAACATCGATTGGCAAAGGACATAAAGGAGTGGGAAAACAGCACCATCTGGTCTGACCACACTCCAACAGTACCACAGTTACTGTAATCAAAAGTAAGTGAAATTCTTCTTTCATATTACTGCTTAAAAACTAATTAAATGTAAATGGTATGAAAACAGTTAATTCTGTGTATCTTTGTGAGGCCCAGATACCCGTTTCTGCTGCAAAGATTCATAATCAAAAACAATATCTTGTAGGAAAACATGCATCCATCAGCCAGCATTTTAACAGGCCTCTCAGTAATAATGCAGAATTCAGAAGCATTGTTTCAGGTTTACAAATCCATATCCACCTTATTTCTTATGGGGTTTCCATACATATGGAAAGTGAAATCTATTATATATGTCTTTCTTCCACATGTATGAAAACTATTAAGAACTTCATTCAATTAAAAACATTTTGTAGCTTTGTGGCATGAAAAGCCATGTAGGACTTTGGAAGCTGTGCAAATTGGCTCCACACCCAGTTAGCTCATGCAGCAAGGAATCGTCTGGAACATGGAAGCCAATTAACAGTAACACTTAGTTGCTAAGCTGTAGGTATTTGGATAGACAGCCTGGAAGTGCAGGGCATACACAAATGAGCTTTCTCAGCTCATTCCAACCAGTTCTACATAATCTTATAAACCCACCTCATGTCCTTATTCTACCACTTAAAATTCACACCCTAGCATGACTTTTCACATGGAGAATGGGCTCCCTAGCCACCCTTGAAAGGGTATCAATCTGGAGTTAGGGTAGGCCTTCTTGGTGTTGCACTCTGCCCCCCTCTAGTAACAACTAGACCAGCTTGAAATTGATGAGCCAGCTGTTTCCATGGCATTTGAGAGTAAACTTTGTCTGCTGTACCAATCCCAAGTACTCAAGTCTGGCAATGTAGAGGTGGCTGGGGGTGGAAAAACAAACCTTCCCCAAAGCCATAGGTTGGTAGCAGAGTCACTCCCCAGCCATTATTGCAACCCCAAAGTTGAATAAATTGGCACCATTAGCACCCTGCCTCGATACACTGGAATGTGCATGGCCATGCAGAGATCCGGCAGAGCTGCACTCTGCAGAGAACTGGGCTGTCAGGGTTTCCTGGATCTTGCCTCCCCCACCCCCATCTTTGCAGCTGAAATGCCTATCTGGAGCCCTCTGTGGCTGTGGAGGAGGAGTCAGGACCTGTCCATCAACATTTGTGAGGTCCTTTGAGCTTCTCATATAGTATGTGCTGTAAGAGTGCAAAGTGTCACTATGAATACTCGTTAATTTTTTCTACTGCTTTGCATGACTACAATAAAAATAATTTTAGTTTCAATCCTGCAGTTGGATCTTCATTGACTCAAAGGTCCAGCACAGATTGAACTGCAGGACTGGGGCCCCAATGAGTACACCTATGTGAAACAATGACATTTTCAAACATTATTTTAAGATACACAAAAATGTTTCACTCTGCTGGTATGAATTTGGCAGCAGTGTAATCCCAGGGGGCTGCCGTTTCAATGACAGTTCCAACTGGAGACCCAGCTTAATGACCTGTATCAAAGCAGGAAGATCAGTGCAGCAGCCACACACAGAGAAAGTTTGCTGCAGCTCATGGATACGAGGAACTGCAGCTGGTTTCCAGAGCCTTTTTTAGGTCATCTCTGCATTATATCTAAAGTTTGTAATTTTTTTCCATACACAACAAACCAGGGGAAAAATACAGAACTTAAAGGAGAACCGTGAAAATCTCCTGCTGCTCCTTGCCTCTCTGGCTGCAGCTTTGATCTTCCTGTCTCAGTAAATCTGATCAGGCTAAAAGAATAGCAGGTTCATGCTTCTTTATTTCAAGTCTAAAATACTTGCAGTTTAGGTCATTTAAAAATACCAGTAGTTTAGCTTTTAGTGATTGGAATACATTGCATATTACTTTACTGCTTTTCCTAAATATTTTATGTCCCAGCAGGGCACAAATTCAGCTTTCAGAACTTTTTGATTTCTAAAGCCTCTTTTGCTTACCTTTTGGACACTGCCCCTTCAAAGTGCTTGCCTGGTTGGCCAATACCATACATTCTTCTTGTTCCTGAGTCATAAGCAGAGAGAGGCAAATTTCTGGTATTCATCTCTCTGTCTGGGTGATGTCAGGAATTAATGTATATAAGCAGCCAAAGAAGTCCTTTCAGGGAATTCCAGCGTGTCAATCAGTCTGAGGTTATTTATGGAAATTTTTCAAGATAACACACAAGTATCTTGCCACGCCTCAGTCACTAAATAGAGTAATGTTTTTGGATTTAGGACTTTGTCTACACATGCAAGTTAATATGGAAAAAGGAAGGATGTGAATTTAAACTGGATTAACTGTTCCTGATAAACTAATTATTCTAGAATAGAAATAGCTACACATTGAGTTAATCAAGAATAATACCAAATAACTCCCTCTGTAGAAAAGTTGTTAGTAAACATGCATTCATGTCTTACTGTGTGTAAATGATAACATACTACAAGCTCTTCAGATATGCTGAATGTATTCTGGTGAAGCATAAATAAGCCATAGCCACCTGAGGAGTGTAGGTATTCATAATACTACACAGTTGGGCTCTGTCTACACTACTGTTATCTTTCGGAAGAAGTTCTTCCAGAAGATCTCTTCCGAAAGAATTTCTTTCAAAAGGGTGTGTCCACACACAAAAAAAGCAGATCAAAAGAATGATCTGCTATTTCGAAAAAGAGCATTCCCACAGCCCCTGTTCTTTCAAAAGAACGGGCCAGGAGTCAATAAATCAGGTGCCAGGAGGACTGCTCTTTTGAAAAAAAGGGCCTGTGGAGCATCTACATACATTTTCTTTTGAAAGAAGTTTTCTAAAGCAGGCGCTCTTTCTGAAACATTAGCGGAAGAGCACTTTCAAAAGGAGTGCCACATTCTTTCAATTTAATTTTAAAAATAGGCTATTTGTGTCAAGACATTCACTTAATATTTTGAAGGAGCCCCTCCTTTCAAAAAATATTTGGAAGAAAATTGCTAGTGTAGACACAGCCGTGGTGAGGTGTGATACTGCTATTACGAAGTGATTTTTTTTTTCTGTTCATGAGTTGATTGTGTCCTGGCTATGGAATTGATATAATTGATAACTGTGTCTACTTTTTGACTTTGCTTTTCAAAATGGTGATAACTGCGTAGACAGTACACTTGTAAAGTTTGTGGATAATACCAAGATGGAAGCAATTGCAAGTGCTTTGGAAGAGAAGATTAAAATTCAGAGAGATCTGGATAAACTGGAGAAACAGTCTGAAGTAAATAGGATGCAATTGTAAAAAGACAAAAGCAAAGTACACTTAGGAAGGAGCCATCGTTTGCACATGTACAAATATGTCACTGAACAAAGGGAGCCGGGGGTCACAGTGGATCAGAAGTTAAATATGAGTTGCCAGGATAACACTGTTACAAAAAAAAGCAAACAACTGACTTTCATTATTTGATTTCACATTTCCCTCCTAAACATTCTGAACTGCAGAGCCTCAGCCCTGTCTTAGTGGTGATTGAAGGTGTTAGGGACTGCTCCATAACCTTTTTCTTATTCCAGATGCTGCCTCTATATTCTCAGACCACCTGTAGTGATAAATCTTTCCATCAGATCCGCAGCATGGACTTGAGATAAGCAGCTTAAAAGAAGCATTATCTTGCAGCAATGTGTAAATGGGCATCCTTGGGATGCTTCATCAGCCTGAACTGTGTTTTACGCTGGATCTGTGCCACTTAGTGTCGAGGCTAGCAGACCTTCGCAAAAGGGCATGCAGTGATGGGTGAATAGGTGGGTAAACATTCAGGATTCCGAATTGTGGACTTTTCAGATCCTAAATAAAACTCAGTCCCAATTTCATTGTCCACTTGCTGCTTTTTCACGAGGGATTCAGCTTTTACGATCCCTCTTCCAGGTTCCCCAAACAGAACTGGAGGAGGCAGAGCTATTCCTTTTTTTATTCCTTTTTTTTTTTATTTGTTTCTTTAAATGATTTTTTTCTCCCTTAGATGTCAGAACCACATAAACAGAAGAAGCTAACTATATGTGAGCAACTGTATCAGACCTTGGTTGCCAAAGCATAAAGTGCACAAACTGGGTAAAAGAGAAATAACCTAAGTCCTTTCAGTTAGAGTTGTTTCAGATGGAATGTATCATAGGAGTGAACAAGTAATCATGAGACCAGTGATTTTTTTAAAAATAATTTGGTGGTGGTGTCATCATGAAATATTACTATTCATACAGTGGTAGCTCATGGATTACCAATCAGCTCGGAGTCTGCTGCTTGGCAGTGCAAGCTCCATATGCTCTAAATTATTCTTTCCATTTTTGGCCTTTCTGAAGAGATGAGAGCCAAATTTCTCATTTCTCACTTCTGAAGAAATGAGAGCCACGATGAAAGCCAAATACCATTTAATGTGGCAAAGAGCGTGCTGGGAATGTGGATATCCTATATTCAAAGTTCTGGAAGAGTGATACAATTAGACCTGCTTGTGGGGGCCAAAGGGAGCAGCAGCACTGAGACCGTGTTTCACAGGGGTGTGGTGTTCTGGTTGCTGACACTGTTATTTTGGCCGCGGTGGCAGACAGAGCTGTGGGCCGCTTTGAAGTGCCGCAACAGGGATACTCCAGTTGTGTGTGGCTCGGAGGGGGTGGAGGTGGTGGCAGTGCTGAGAGCTGATTACTCTTGGGCCCCACCTTGCCCTGGAGCCTGCGGTGGCTATTGGTACCGCTGGATATACTATACGACAAAAGAGGTGATACAGTTTGTTTTTTAGGTCTAGAGATAGGCTTAGGTTGCTTTGTGTAGTTTTGCAAAGCTTTGTTATCTGACTTTTAGCTTTGTAAGATTTGCTATACTGGACTAAATTCATAGTCCACCTACACTGGCAACCAGCCTTAAACAATACCACCTAAACTAAGTACTTAAGTGTAGACATATTTAGGCTATTCCTAGTTTCTTCTTTAGTAAGTAATGAACAATTTTGAAATAATACACTCATGCGAAAAGTTTATGCCCAGCTCTGGGAAGTTCAAAATTGGTCTCTGTCCTGAAGATTAGTACCCCTCAAACTTTTATTCTAGCGCATATAAGTTCAGAGCACTTGAAAAATACAATAATCAATTCTCCTACTTCTTGTCAACAGAGGTGGCATTGTTATCACATAAAACTGATAGAACACAATGTCATATCTTGTAGGAATGAGTTGTGGAGGTAACAAGAAAAACTATTGGGAAGAACCAGTTACAGACTCTTTGAATCAGGTACTGCTGCGCTGTGAGGAGGGGGCAAAAATGGGACCCAGTTAGATTACCTCCTCCCAGTACTATATTTATACCCAGAACTATTCAGGCTAGATATTCCCCTATACACACTATGGGGAATTCAGGAGTGCTTCCCTCCTCACCTCCATATTGCCTTAGGAAAAAACTGCAGAGAGGAACCAGACAGTAACTTCAGCCAGCACTGTCAGAAGAGAATCAGTAGTTGCCCTTGGACATTGACTGGCCTTTCTCTGCCCTATGCTGATTCGTTGTTTGCATCACCCTTCTCCCTGCCAGTCTCTTCAGCTCAGCCTCACTCCGTGCCTACCCATTACCACTTCTCCTCTGCCCGGTCCCTCTCCTCCTCCCGTTCAGTGACCCTGTCCCTTTACTTTCATGATTGTTTAGCTGATGTATTCCTAATTAAACCCATACCCAAAAATAACAAAACCATGAAACTAACATGGTGCTGTTTGCCTAGGGGGTCACATTCTGTTGCTCGACATACTCGTGTAAAATGAGTAATTCTCTGAAGCCCATCCAGCTTCAGACTAGTAAGGTAAGATCAATATTTGTCCCCAAAATTGTTAAGACCATGAGAGGGTTTATAAATATATTTGTAAACTGATAAAGTGATGCAAAAATGAAGGGCAGGGGAGTTCTAAGAAAATTATTCTCTGCAAAGCATATTATATATATGGAATATGTGGCCTTTGAAGGCAATTGGAACAAAGTTCAAATCAGTTCTACAGATCTTTCTTTCTACAGAAAGACGAAGAGAGCTGAAGAAGAGTATGACAAAATTAAGACAAAGCAAATGGCAAATGCATTAGCCAAGTAGGCTTTCCTGTTACTATGCTCACAACCCTCTTCCCTGCATAGTATCACACTGAACCTGCTTCTGAGAGGGCTGACACTCCCTTAGGCTTTAACGAACTCTATCAAGGGGTGATAGAGAGTGGTGCAGTCAGCAGGCAACCTTACTTCCCTCTACCTCTGAGACAGTAAGCATTACTTCCACAGTGATCCACTTCACAGCTCCTAACCTGCCAAGACATAAATGTCTGTGACAATGGTTTTGATAATATGTGACAAAGACCCTAAATTGGAGACAAAGAGCAACAACAAATTGTAGGAGAAGGCGATGGAAACAGCGCCATTCATTTCTTTTAAGCATATAGAGTTTTTATAACATCACTTTATAGCCATCATCTTTTCATGTCAATTTACTGTAATTAACAGTGGGAGAGCAGAGGTGAGGCAGAGGTGAACCTTGGCCTAAAATGGGCTTGTCTTTTTTCTCATCTCTATCTCTGCTTGGAATAGTCTCTGTGATCCAGTGTGCTATGTATCTTCCTCATCCTGATTCCGGACCAAAATTCCTCTTTTTCCTCCTAGTTTCCAATGCTACTCTCCCCATGTTCACTGAACTGTTTGTTCTCTTAGATGATACCAGTACAGCAACCAGTGCTGCCTCTAATTTTTCTCATCCATAGGAAGAATATATTTTGTTATGTACAGATGTGCACCATCAACAGAAATACAAGCTGCCAGCTGTGGGTGACTGTGGGCACTCTGCTAATCATCTGGGCAGCACCCGATTTTCTCCTGGGTGGCCATCCAACTCTCATCGTCCAGGAAACATGGACAACAGACTTTGATTTTTATATAATCATGTAACAGCAGTACATTTAATCTGGAACAGATACAATCCTTCTCTCCCAGCTCTTCAGTCTTCTCCTCCACTGTATCTAATTTAAAATGTATTTTTGACTGCTGCAAAACAGTATATTACACTTCTCCTCATTATCTTACAGTTACTTCCTTCTGGATATGTTCATTGAATGCACTGGATGTATCATTTTATGCTTAAATTGTAAACTGTCTGGGGCAGAGACTTTTTTGTTCTATTTGTCTGCAATGACTAATACAATCCTTCATTCTCTGTTTACAGGCTAAAAGATGAGCTAGCCTGACAAATATAGAAATCATGGAGTGCCTTTGCATGCAGTGCTATAGGAAAACAATTTTTATTGGATCTTCTGTCACCCCATTCATTTTGGGCATCAGTTGCAATTAGTTGGAATAATAAACTACCATATCATATTAAGAGTAGGGTTTCTCAGCCCGAAAAGGAGTCAGGGAAAGGAAACTGAATGCATTAATCAAGCCATAAAAATTTAAAAACTATGGAGTGATGGCGTGCAGCTATAGAGCAGGGGTGCTTAAAAGAAACTCAAAATTAAGGCCAAACCTGCAACGCAAATGCACAGAAATCCCCTCCCTCCCCACAACTGAGGGATATTTTTCTTCTTAGTGGATGCAGGCCAAGTACCTAATTTTTTCCATCTATCAACAGCAAAAATCTGGAGCCAGTTCTCCACTCTATTATACTCATGTTTTTTCAGGAATAAGCCCACTTTGCTCAGTGGAGTTGCCCCTGCTTGAAACTGGTGTAATAAACTGAAGGATTAGATTAGTGCGTGTTGGGAGTCTCTCCAGAGAAAGAAATTCCGTAAAAGATATTTGGCACTTTCAGTTCACTACAAGTCTAGAGGCTCTGCATGCCAAAATGATGTATTGTTTGTTTTCCGATTGAATGTGTGAGAGTTCCAAACAAATGCGTACTGCTCACTTGTATGTAGGCTGCCTGTGGTTTATGCCAGGCAAAGGAGGACTGCCCCTAGTTCACTGCCTAGAAAGCCAGCCAGCACATAGGTGGGTATTGGCCCTATACTTGAGTAGGGAGCCCAAGGTCTACAAGTGTTTCTATTTCAGTGCACATCTATGAACGGCCATTAGGTTTGCCTCTCCCCATTCCACATGGCTAGCAACCAAATCCAGTACCTATGAATCAAACTAAAAGTAAAGAAACTGACTCCAAAAAGCAGAGGGTTGATCAGGGAAAGGAATTGGTGATGTTTGTAGGTTTTTCCTAATTCAACTTGACTGATGAATAGAATGAATAGACTAGAATGAATAGAATTTAAATCCTTTTCTTAAGTCTGGATTCATTCAAAAGTATGCCCCATGTTGACTTCAGCTGGTTTTTTAAAGTCTGTAATTGTAGTTGCATAGATTAGAGTCAACAAACATGGAGGAGATCTAACCCTCTCCTGTAGACTGTAAAAGGACACTAAACTACATGCCATAGTAAAAAATGACATTAAAACTGGGAAAAGTGGACCAAATTCTCTAAGTTTATATATCAGCATAAACGTGGACTAACTCAACTGACTTCAGGTGAAGTAATCCTGATTCTCAATGGCAGGAAAGGGAAATTGAATGTACTATGTGCACCAGGAAAGCAACCAATACAATAAAATCAAGAAAAGCACTAACTGGCAGATCGCTTTGGCATCCCTACCATGACACAAATTCAGGCTAATCCATCCAGTTTCAGTGACATAGTACAATGTGATTCCTGAAACAGTGTTTCTAATGAAAATATTTAACACATTTCTCTCCTTCCTCCTACCAGTCATCTCACCGAATCAAGGAAGCACAGTGGCAGCTAGGCTAGCAATCTTCAGAATACTATTTCTGTTATTCCAGTTTTTCTTCAACCCCTTCTGCCAAATGACTTTACCACTTGCCCTGGAATGATCTGCTTCTCATAACTGCATCCAGTGCTCTTCTTATCACCTAAGTTTTCTCTTAGATGTATGACACACATTTAGCCAATGTCTTCAGAAACAAAGCAATATATATTCAAAATATGGTGGTAGCAGTAGCCTTAGACCAAAGCTCTTAAAAGTGCTAAATATGTCTCATGATTACAATAAAAAAACTTTTTTAAATTGATGTTCATGCACTTTATAGACCTGCTCTTTATAGAATAGAATGAATTTAATGGAATTTAAAAAGACAATACAAAAACTGTGTCTTTCCACAGCACTGATAGCCACAATGGGCCTGGCGCAAGGTGGGGGGCGGTCCAGCTCCATGCCCTGGAAGGGGGCTGGGCCAAAGGCAGAAGGGGAATGGCCAAGGGCAAAGACTGTGGCACTGTCTCCTGCTCCCACCTCTCTTCCCCCTCCCTAACAGCCATGCATAACCAGAGCAGCTCTGTCAGAGCATTTCAAAGGGGACGGGGAAACTGCTCTTATTATCTCCCCTCCACCATTTTGGCAGGTCTAATTACTGTCTACTCATGTTTATATCTGTGGAGCACTGATTAGAAATAATGGAAAATATGGATGTGAACTTTTCAATCAATAATTGAAGGCTACAAGGAGTGATTGTTGATGTTCGGTAGCCCTTTTGATAGATCTAAATTTCTCTCTGATAGTGTTTATTGAACTGTCCCCCAAAGTAGTATGTTCTGGTGAATTCTTTCTTTAAATTTGCAAAAGTAAATAAAAGTATTTGACTGGTTCACATTTATATTGCACTGGTTCACATTTGTCACATTTGTGACTGGTTCACATTTGTTCGAATATCTGCTTAGCTTGTTACTCTGCTGAATACACTTTTTAAAAGATTTGTCTGGTTTATTTTCTGTATAATTGGCATAGAGGTCACTTTGTCTTTTTCATGACTAGAATTAGTTTATATTTCTCCTTTCTTAAAAACACTAGCTGTTTCTTAAAATGAATACTGACTTCAGGCTGATCTCCTCACCTCTCACATTACCTACTTTGGACAAAAATGGTTCAGAAAGCGTCTGATGGCTCCTCTGATCTTTTTTCAGTTTGTCCATGAATAATGATTTCTTTTCTAAATTTCACTTTGGTATGTATGCATCAAAGCAGCAGACAGTGATCTATTAAATAACTGCAGCTTCTCAATTAAATGTGAAATGTGTACTAAAATGTTACACTGTAAAATTCCCAAAATGTATTCTGTGAAGTACATAAATTTGCTTTCTCAGATATTTTACAATGTACTTACAGCCCATTAAAACAAGTTTGAATACCTCACAAGCTTGATGTACTGTCACTGTAACATCCCTGGATAAAGGGTACTGAAGGATCTGAAATGTATTGAAAAATAATATATTTATATAAATATATATAAAACATATCTGCCACTTTCTGGACTATACAAGCTTTAGAAGGTCACTGTTCCTGGCTTCCTACCAAGCAATCCTATTCAGATAAAAGGTCAGCCTGTCACCAAAGTCTGTAACTCAACAAAGCCAGAAACAAACACCTCCATGAATTAAAGTTGCAGAGCTGATCAGGGGGTGAAGAAGTCTTGCATAGAGCTCTCCTTTCTCATGCAGCCCCCACTACCAGGCTCTAGAAGCTTTTCTCTCTCCCAAGTGGCTGTAGGGAGGAAAGTAGAATAGAGAATCACATATCAATTTACATGTTAATACAATGCAATTTTAAAAACATACTTTAAGGGATAAGGGTGAATTGCATAGCTAAAGTGGACTTATGTCGTCCGTGAAGTTATCGGCGATCGACCGCTATGAATGTCTACACACAGGAAGGTTGATGGGAGTGTTTCTCCCATTCATCTTCCTTATTCCTTGCCCCTCAAGAGGAGTTCTAGGGTCAACTTTGACCCCTGAACATGTTGTTTTTCTCATGCACAAAATGAAAGCCCAGAAGATTGGCCCGGAGTGGGTTGATCTTCCACAGTAGTGTGACTAAAGTCACAGTTGACTTGACTGGAACTGAGCTTTTTTTGAAATTCTGGGGCCAAAATTAAACTGCCATCTAAAGAAGCTGTGGACCTAGATTGCTTATGCTTATGTGGGCCTGGATTGCTTACGCTTATGTGCGCATCAGCAGCAGAGTACATGAAACCCACATAAAATCCATACAAAAATGATTTTCTGCTGAATTAATACAAATTATCAATAGAAAGAGTAGAGTGAGAATGCCACTCTGTTTCTTTTCATGGGAGCAGCACTGCTCCAAAAAGACATCTCTGTTTCCAACCATGGGTTCACTTTACCTCTCCCCACACCTAAAGAAGCATCTTTATATTGTTTTCCTCCAAAAACACATGTGCAAATTATTCTTATTTTCAGTTTCATACCATCAGCTTCTAAGATGTAAAATGTTTATTTCTTAATTAGACTAATCATATGATTTCAGACATACTAGTAATACTGGACCCACTTAGCTGTGCAAGACTACATAGAAATCAGACTGATTGCTTTTAGTTTGGAGAGGTTCCTATTTGATACTGGATTAAATTCAGCTTTCCCCTTCCCCTTAAACATTATGTGAATGAGTCATACATGTGACTGTGTTAAAGGCATCTAGAAAAGGTGATTTAGTGACCTAAAATTTGGGTTGAAATACTTCATCTCCCTGAGCAGCTGCCTTTCCATTTATCAGTCCAAAGGACACTGAGTTCATTATATATGTAGGACTTTTAGGTGTTACCACAAAAAAAAATTGTCTCTGCTTTGTAGACATGAAAATCCTGTACTGTTTTTTTTTTCTGAATGCAGAGGTTTTCATTAGTGTCCTCGTTTGTAATGGACCTGCTTCTTCCACTTTCGTTTAATATTCTTAATGTCATTTTGTTTGCCAGCACTCCTGTCACTGATATGGCTGCATTTGTGTGACATAACATGCATATAATTGGACATGTTCAACAATCCAACAGGATAAAAAGTGCAATATAAATATTAATTATTATTCAGTTTAACCCCTATATTAAAATGCATAGGGCTCCATTTTCAAAGTAGAACAGGAGAGACTTGCTTATAAATCCCATGTCCACTCCATGTCATTTGTTATTGGGATTGTACATTTAGACTGAGCAGACTACTTCAATGATCACTTCACAGTATCAGCAACGAAGGGTCCTGTGGCACCTTACAGACTAACAGAAAAGTTTTGAGCATGAGCTTTCGTGAGCACATTGCTCAAAACTTTTCTGTTAGTCTATAAGGTGCCACAGGACCCTTCGTTGCTGTTACAGATCCAGACTAACACGGCTACCCCTCCGATACTTCACAGTATCAGTGCATTTTGCAAATACAAAGTCTAGCATGAGAAGCAGTTTATAAAAATAAAATACAAATATACTGTACTACCTGCTTTCTCAGTAGGCTTGGAAAATACACAGAGAAAAATGAGTTATCATCCCTGTGCTTAGAAATTTACAAGCACAACCCCCACCAATTCTAGTTCTTTAGTATTTTCTGCTTTGTCACAAGGGGAAGATCTGACTCTAAGAATGAGAACATAAGAAGTATTGAGATAATATGATAACTCATACCTAGGATAAAATCTGTAGCGGAAACAGATAGCAGTACAAAGTTTATCCATTCTACTGAGGAAGCTGAGGATAACAAAGGGCAAAGGAACAAAATGTATCCATTCTGGTGGCAGTCTGAAGATATTATTTATGGCACTCAACAAATGCCATTATGGCAGTAACTGCAGCTCAGGATGTAGAAAATAAATTTCTGACTTCTTCCCATTGCCATTTGCAGATTCTGGAAGTGCAGGAATGTGACAATGAAAGATTCTGTAGGACCTTTCAAATTCTTCTTGCGTGTTCAGTTTTTTTAGGATGTATCTTCAACTATGCTAATATTCTGGACAAAACTGTGACTGTTTTTGAAAAGCTATGCACTTTGAATAGATGATAAGTCTGAGTAAGGAGTCAGACGGAGGACTGAGAATGGAGACATTAGCAAGACAAGCAACTGGTCCTAAAACAAAAAAAATGAAAAATTAATATATCTTATCCAAAAGCACTGCATTATTTTATCCTAAAAGTCCTAAATGCTACAATTAGTTATAGAAAAATAGATTTTTTTATCGGTAAATGTCTGTGAATGTCAGTTTTAACATTACACACAAACTGATGAAAAATATTTTCATTGACAATGAAATGTAGACAGGTAAAGTATTAAAAAAGTACTTTTTGAGAACTCAATACAGTTTAACAATATTTATTATATAAATCAGTTATTTTGATGTTTTAAATTACAAATGTAACTTATTAATCTCAATGTCCATCATTAAATAATCATTATCCCCAATTTCCTGCAGCTGTGAAAACTTAAAAAATAAAAAAGTTTAACCTATAATATTGTGCAACCATGAAAATTTAAGTTGATACAGGTTTTAAAAAATGCTGTAAAATAATCAGTTAATTGTTGAAATTGTTAACAAATAATATTGAATTCTGGCAAACCTGCCTATAATTTACAGTAGTTTTGTGACAACGCCAAATTGAGTCTTTAAGGCACTGACCAGTGTTGGGAGGGGTCTGGAACCCATGCTGCTGGGGGTGGAGGTAAATCAGCAGATATTGTTCTCCAGACAGGATAATAACTCCAGAAAATTCATGGCACACATGGAGAGTGTTCACACTGCACACATCTTAGCAAGTTACAGTATGCTCTTCCCTGTGTATCCAAGACCTGATGCATCACACTTAGACACATACTTAACTCAAAATACGGGAATAGTTCCACTGCAGTCAATGATGTTGGCACAGATTGATGCCACAGAATACCTGAGTGCCTGATGCAGTAGGATAAGGAGCACAAAGATGGCAAGTGTGGTTTTTCCATGTACTAGCTCTGGAACTTGGCTATGGACAGTGACTACTAGAGCTATGCTCTTAGAGAGCTAAGTAATACGTACCCCCAGGAAGCAGCTTTGCCAGTCCATAGGGCAGATTTAGTGGCCAGCGAAGGACTGCACTGTGTCCTGTCCAAAGATGGTGGCACGTGAATTCCACCTTCCCACTCTCACCTTTTTCTCTTCAACTCTAGCTTTGTGTGATAAGGAATAGGTTTCTCTGTCACAGCATACTGTATATATGTAGGTTTTGCACTTACAAATAAAGACAATTTTTCATTCTCTTAGCTAGTGGTCATGGTGTCTCCCACATTTATTTCGGAAGGATATTGGGAGTCTAAGTTTGTAAGTCATTCGCCCTAGGTAAGTGCTGATATGCAGCCACAAAGTATTTTGTGCTCATTATTAAGGCCATCAGCATTAAGTTGGTCTGTGAAATTTAACATTTGTTTCTACTTTGTATGGATTTAGCTGAGATTGAGGCTTTATAGACAGCAGGGTTGCTTAGCAAGACTTCATTTCCGTTTTCCAGCGTAAGGGCAAAATCATCCTCTCTGCTCACATTTTGGATTTATATGGCATATTCTATTTTTGAATCCCATACGACTCCCATTAGCACCAGTGGACCTACATTGCTGGGACTGATTGCCCTAGAGTGGGATTTTTCACCTATCTTTTTAATTACTTTTCCTCCATATATAGTGAAAGAGCTAAGCCACCAAATTTCATTGTCTAAATGATTGAATACTGCACTAAGGAATTCATTATCACTGTATGTCTTTAACTCTCTGTCTCAGGATGAATTGGCATGCTGTGCATCAATCACAGAAATCCTCCCGTCTGTCTCATCCCACTCATCCTGCAACTGACACAATGGAAGTCTGCTTCCACTGGGTGGGTAGATAGACGTGCTAGTGGGGCTCAAGATAGTGGGCTAAAAAGAGCAATTTATACAGGGTAGCCTGCCTTGATTGACTGAACACAAACTTAATCGAGCTGCCTGGTATTGTACTCAGGTAGCTAGCCTGAACTGCTCCCTGTTTTCCCTGCTAATTTTCAAACATGCTAGCTTAAGCAGACTTAGCATTTATCTGTCTATCCCTGCTAGGAAGCACATTGCCAGATCCAGTGTAGTCATACCAACTGATATTTTAGGCTTTTGGGCATTAAATCCTGAGTAGCATTACTTAGGGGGTAGAAGAGGGATACATCCTTCATGGCTTGAGTTGCCTCCTGCCGCTCATTTTGAGGATTAGCTCGGTCAGGCAAAGCCCTCTTTGGCAGTTCCACATTATCACTCGAACTCCCTAATTGGCCTGCTGCCTTCCTTGACACTTCAGTATCTGCAGCATCCTCTCTGTGACTCAGCCCTCCAGCTAGATCGCTTGAGTTCCCCTTTCCAGGGGTACAGCTCTTCATTAGTTCTAGGCTGTTGTCCCAC
Source organism: Carettochelys insculpta (assembly GCF_033958435.1). Taxonomy (NCBI): domain Eukaryota; kingdom Metazoa; phylum Chordata; order Testudines; family Carettochelyidae; genus Carettochelys; species Carettochelys insculpta. The sequence continues at coordinate 173,339,571 of NC_134139.1, read as the reverse complement.
TCACGGCCTCAGTACCATTTGCCTAGTAGCTGATATGGAATACTGGCTTACCCTCTTCTCCTGTTCTGGCCCAGGGACAATCAGCAGCTTACCAGTTCCTAAAGCCTCCTCCCTCTTCCCAGAAGTGACTGCCCTTTACTTCTCCCTCAGTGTCTGCTTCTCCCGAGCCACTGCAACCCAGTTTGCAGCCAGCTACCTAGCTTCTGTGGTGGAACAGATGGGGCCTGCACAGTGAGCCTATTCCTCTAATTAGGGCTCTTTCCTGTCTGCATTCCATCTATTAGATTAATTGGTCCTGCTAGCCTCCATTAACCCTTTCCATTCCTGTGTGGGTGGACACCCAATCACAGAGAGCATTTGCAAATTTAGTTGGTTTAAAATTCTGCAACACTGATATTTTAGGACTGCTTTTATGACAAGGATCATGTTTTGGCTCCAGATTCATCACCAACATATTATTTTGGCCTCTGAAATAAAAGCTTGATTTTGAAGTGGAACTAAAAAGAGCACCCCTGCTTCTGCCTCCAAAGTGGCCATTTTTGTTAAGTATTGCATGAATGAAAGGTGGTATATACAGGATTAAAAGTAATAATTGAACACAGCACCTATGACACCTAGGAGGTTGGTTCAAGGCCAGCCAAGGTTTGGTTGTTAAAAGCCTGCTCAGAATTCTATGTGAAATAAGTTGATTCTGCTCATGTCTCAACCCACAGCTGTCTTCCTTATTGGCAGTCTAGCCTAAGAGGCCTGGCATGGGACTTGGTAGGACTCTTGCTTTGGTTGAGTGGATCCTATTTCTGCTGCTGTTTGAACTTCTTCAGACTAGGAGCCTAAACAACTAGATTTGGAGATTTGAACACCACTATGGTTCAGGGTGCTCTAAATTGGATTACTCCGATCAGAGTAAGCACAGAATCATAACACAGTGCAGGAGCTCTGCATCTTTTTACCAAATCAGCCCACCAAATAAATCTTGTCTATTTTGGGGACCCACTATTGCAATTTGTGCATTACACATACAGAAAGAAACTACTATTTAAAAAAATAAATAAAGGAGAAAAGCACACACAACTGTATGCTATCCACACTGCTTTTTTCCCCAGTCCCCTGTACCCCTCTCCGTACTCCAGCTCAGTTCCCAAGCACACTGCTTGGCTTTTCCCACCTTCCGTTGCTACTACCTTCCCAGGCCTGTCCCCTCTTGTGGCATTAGAGAACTGTAGTAGGTCTCCTTTAAATGCAGGTGGAAGATCAGCTACCACACAAGGCAGGTGGTGCCCAGGCCCATCCCAGCTGCCCTCTCCAGCTCAGACTTCTTGCTACCTGAACAGAGAGGTTTGGCGGGTAGTGGGGGTAGAAGGGAGATTAAGCCTGTCCATATTCAGCCACCATGGCACTGAGCTTCACCAATCCAGTCCTCAGAAGCCATGTGGAGCAGTGGAGTGATACTCCTGTGGAATTTCAAAAGGGCCTGGAGCTCCTGGCACCTTTGAAACACTGGTCTCCTGTGCAATTTCCACCTTTACCCTCCCCTATCAGCAGACCTGCCTGTCAGTTAACCTACTTCAGTAGCTCTAGCTATGGGAGCAGTAACCATGAACCAGAAGCCAGAATCAGGGCCAAGCCCCTTAAACTAGAGATCAGCAGCCAGGATCCTCCAAGCCAAGAAGCAAGAAGCAGGCTGAGTTAGGCTATGAGTGAGCAGCCCAGTCACAACATCCTGTAGCTGGTTGAAGCAGACAAATCCTTCTTCTAGCCTAGGGCAAGCAGAAGCCAACACACAGACAAGAAACAACCAGGCCCACAACCTTCTAGAATTACCTGTACTTAGCAATTGCAGAGTTGCTAAGTTCACTTCATACTACAGCTTTGTCAAGTTTAAAAGCTGGTATTAAGGGCTTTTGTAATTACTAATGTAAATAAGACACTGCATGCTCAGACATGCAAACTGAAGTATTTGCTCATTTGAAGTAAGTCTCCAGATTTCTGGCCCATCAGCCTTAAGAAGGATTGAATAATACAGAAACTGATCTTCTCACAATGATGGGTTATTACTCCAGAACAGGATTGAGGCATGTTGCTGGCTTAATTTTGGGAAGTCTACAGGATGCTGCCCTTCCAGTGCTTATTCCAGGGGTGGGCAATAAGTGGCCCATGGGCTAGAGGTGGCTCACCAGGGTTAGCCTCTCCTGGGCCACCTGATGCTTTATTTAGTTGTGAATCCACAGGTATGACCACTCGCAGCTCCCAGTGGCCTGAGTTCACTATTCTTGGACAATGGGAGCTGCAGAAAGTGGTGGACTGGCCTGTGATGCTTCCTGCAAAAAAGTCAGGTTTTATTTTGGTGCAAGCACAGATGATTCACAGACACCCAAGCCTATCTTAGAACAGCATTTTGTAAAGTCGTGAGTGCAAAGCATTAGAAATAAAATGAGCATAGTAGATTACTGTTTCAGCTCTATAGCAGTAATTTAAAGCATGGTGAGTGATAATTTGAGCCAAAGGAATCAGATTGCTAGAAAAAGTAAGTGAGAAAAAAACATCAGAGCATTAAAATAAAATCTAAATGAAGCTATACTTCCTTGAAAGCACTTTTTTCCTTCCCTCATATCCCTAGCACTTTAACCTTCTGCCTCATGGTACCAGAGCTTTTTGATGGGCCTGCCTTTGTTCCCTTGAAAGGTATAGATCTATTTTAGCTTCCACTTTCACCTGCTAGGAGACACTCCTTGTCAGCATCTTCGCTCGTGTTTTTCACTCATGTCCTGTTGGTACAGTTGTCCCACAGTGGATCTATCCAGTTATCTCCAAGGAAACTGGTGATATCACACATGTGATGTACTCAGTTTCCACTGGATATGTGATAAATATCTGTATTTCTGACATGAGAGTTCAGGAATAATAAGCCATCAGGTCAGCCTGAACTTTTGTATTATAAATATTTCAGTTTCATATACTCAGTTGGCTAACACAATCAGCTCAAATTTCATGCTTTAAAACGCATTTCAGAAGCACGCAGGCATGAGCATGTTGTTGTGTCATACTGTATATTTAAATTTAGCTGTTTTGTTTAAACATAGCAAGAGTCCTCACTCAAGAGTTTTTCACCCAAATTATGTCAAATGATTTTATCAGACCAAGATATTACTGTAAATGCTGTGTTGTTTAAGACTGTTGTAGGCCAGGAATTTAATCTCAAAATCATATTATCTGCTGTACCTTCTTGTTGAGAGGGCATGTGAAGTCTTACAATTGCAAGAAGAGCTGCCTACCCTAACTTTCCATAAAATTGGTTCAGAAAGACACAACATGTATACTGTCAGCTGATAAATTCTTGGACTGGCATGAGGATACATTCAACAACTAGAATGAATCAAGTATGCAGAATGGTCAGTCATAGATGCAGATATGCTGTGAATTGTTTTCCTCCCTCAAAAAAGCCACAGACAAATGCTGTCTATTTTAAGTTAAAAGAACCATATTGCAGAAAAAGTTCAACCACCATAATTCACATGTTGAAATCTTGGTGCAGGGTTTAAGAACTAAATGGGCAATGTTGAAGAATTTCATTGCTAAAGGTGGTCCCTTCAAGTTAAGGTTGGATGAGGAAGTCTCCTTTATTGTAAATATTGTTGTGCCTATTCAATGGATAGAAGATTTAGAGTTCAAGCACTTTTCCTGAACAGGTAAGTTAATTATGGCTCTCTGCACATTGCTGATGTCTTCATTCTTGTGCTTTTAATCATCAGCAGGTAGCATTTTGGTCCTTTGCTACTTGTAGGTACATAAAAGACACTAAGACCTCTGCTTACTGGTACAGCAAAGGCTATTTGCTCACTTGCTGGCATTTTTATTTCAATGAGAAACCGAAAGCTTTTGTTGACAACCATTCCTGCTAAAATCTCCCATTTATGAAACTATCTATAGCCCTGTAAATATGTCTCATTTCAAACACCAAAATTGCTTTTGAAGAACACCCATATTTTAAATAGGCTGCAAACAACAAATACAGTTGCCGAGTTTGCTTACTTATATGAATAAATTGAGAGCAAATGTGCTTTAGTTATTTTTTCTACAGAACATTTTGGACTTAGTTCAAACGTCTGGATAGTAAACTAATTATGTTTTGCATTATGTAAACAAAGTTGTAGAGGGTGGTGCAGCACAAAAGAGTTCCACTGCTAGCAGCATGAAGTCAGCAAGGGAAGGAGCAAGGAGATAACTTGAATCCTCTTTCAAGTGGGTGATCAGTGTGAGACTACTTGGTAAGATGGGCAATTTCCTCAGCTGTATGCCTAAAGCAGCAGAGGTGTATTATCTGTTCACTGAAGAGAGTTATACACCTCTATTCAGTGATGAAGAAGTTATATCGTCTTTAAACCAGTTGACAATAACACTCCCATCCATAGCATATAGTGGTACTGTGGTTGTGGTTCAGGATCTTTTAGGAATTGTACAAAAGGAACACTTTGGATGTTCTATTTTCAAGTTGTGGATTTGACTTTTAAATTGAAACTGACTCAAAATATATTGTCTAAAGTTTTCAAATATTTTCTTTATAGTGTAGCAAAAACCCGTTTCCAACACTTCTAGCAAAATGAAATCCTGAACATTCCTAATCTTTTGTTTGAGTGAGTGCAGTTTAGTAATCTGTAAAAGGAAAAAAAAAATTAAACAGCTGGCATGTTTTAGCTGCTAGTGCTAGTGTTCTCCTATGGCTGTTGCTGTTAATTAGGAAGGATTGCCAAATGAATTTAAACATAGGGCTAAGAGCCAGGCATTTCTAATCTTATCTGTGACACTAATTCCCTCAGTTACACTTAATAAGTCACTTAACCTCTTTGACTCACTTTCTCCTCTCCTATGGGGAAATTCACTATAAGGCTATGTCTGGATTACCAAGAATTGTCAGCAAAAGATACACAAATTGCACAAAGCATTTGCCTATCCCCTACAGACAGATCTGTTGGGAGAGGCTTACCCGACATTTGGTTTGTCCACATAGAGCCAAATTTTGGGAAAATGCCTTCTGCCAACACATCCCTTCTTTCTCATGGAATGAGGATGACCAGGATGTTGGCAAAAAGCTCCCGGAGCAGCAGACTTCTGTTGGGAGACCTCTGGGCCCCTGACAGAAGCCTGCAGTCTAGACATAGCCTAAGAATAGTGTGAGAATTAGTTAATGTTTGTGAATTGCAATCTACAGTATGCTGTACATGCATTGTGCAAACTACATGCAAAATATCACTGATTTCCTTAGATTCTGCTTTCCATGATTAATTTTAACATTAAAGCGTGGCTGGTAGGGATTACTGATATCAGACCTGTTTCTTTTGTGTTAGAGAAATTCTATAGCTATTAAAAACAACCCAAACAGCCTTTGAATGACTTAAATGGTGCAAATAAACTTTGTATTCTTACTACCACCATCTTTCCTCATCTGTTTTCTTCACTTGTTTGTTACAGCCACTTGTTTCATCTCATCTTCTTTTAAAGAAGCAGATTTTGCCTCTCGCTTTCCTCCAACTCCTCACTCATGTTGAGTAGTACTTCTGCCTGTAGTTGATTCACTTAAATCAATGGCACCATTTCAGAAGTACGATATTACTCCGCAGATCTAAGAGTAACGAAATCTGGCCCTTGGACAAAACTCTTCTGCCAGGAATGGTCTGTCATTACAATAGTTACATCAGTGTAATATTTCAGGATTGATAGGGCTACAGGATCCATAAGGGCCTCTATGCCTATCTGTCTAGCAATGGAATATATAATGTTGATTCCCTTTGGGTTCTCATCGCTTCTAGATTATTGTCAGGGCAGTCCATTTAACTATTTTCCTTCCCCCTTTCCCCCCCTCTGTCCTGTCTAGGTGATTTATTAGTTTTTATTTAATTTTTTTCTATCTTTCTGTTGAATTCTTTTTGTCTCAGTATCATTTATCAGCATTTTCCAGATCTGAAGAAGTGGGTTTGTCCCATGAAAGCTCACCACCTCACAAATTAGATTGTTAGTCTTTAAAGTGCTACAGGACTGCTTTTCTATTTTTACTTCTATCCTTGATGGTCTGATCCCCAAATTAATATATCTGTGCAAAAAATGTTTCTCTATTTTCATTAGCACTCCACCCTTTCCTTTAGCTTCACATCATGTGCTCTCAATTTTAAGGCCAGTATTTTTGTTCCATTCACCTTTTCTGATTTTCGTACACCTTGGTTATTACACTTTCTTGTATTCATATTTATTAATGAATGGTTATCTAATTTTCTTAGTCTTTCTTCATTACTGTAGTCTCTAGCGTTCTGTTATCATTCTGGTCGCCCTCATCTGTGCATTTCCTAATTCTGTCAATCGTTACTTTAATATACTGCCAAATATTGTGCTCAGTGCCCTGGATGTCATCTCTCTAGTCTTTTGAGCAGTGCCATAATGATCTCCTCTATTTATAGATCTTTTTCTTGTTTTCCTAGCTCCCGCAGAGACTGAACTGATGGTTTTAAGTGTGTGTCCCCTATTATCACCTAACCCTTTTATTTCCCCACCAGTGAAGCCACACATCCATTTGCCATTTTCAACCCATTCCTCATTTGCTTACTTAACCCACAGTATTTTTCCCATTTCATTGAATACAGTCTCTCAGCATCTATATCCTCACTCTTCAGAACAGTCTCCAAATATGCATACTTTTAGGCATACCGTGTCCTCTATAGTCACTGTAATTTAAATTGGTTAAGAATAGATTCCTACAGCAGCGTCATCTATTATTGAACCAGTTATTTATGTCATTGAGTATTTTACCATCAATGTCCAATTAACAAATTAATGTATCAGATTGATTAATATGTAATATTCTACCACATAAGGCTTCTTAAAATCCAAGGCCAACTCTCAGGGGCCTGGACATGGTCAGAACAGGAGTTGGCAGCCTGAAGTTAGAGCCTGGGTCAAGATCAGGGTCAGGGTCAGAGCCAAAGTCAGACATCAGAGATGAGGGTCAGAAGAGCTGTAACCTGGAATGGGGCAATGCTGAGAACAAGCAGGCACAGGAGTTGTTGCAGCTGTGGGTAAATGCTGTGAGCAGCCACTATTGCGGCTGCTGCTGGCTTTAAGAGCCAGTCTGCTGACCTTTCTAGCCAGCCAGGCAGTGAAGCCAGTCAGGCAGCCTTCTACAGGCTAGCTGCGCTCATTACGTTGCCTGGAGACTAGCTGTCTTGCAAACATTGAGTCACTCCACCAACATTTTCAAACTTACGTGCCTATATGTCGACACCTCAGTACATCTTTCGATACCTGAAAAAGAGCCTGGGCTTTCAGATACGCTCAGCACCCACATTCTCCCTGAAGTCACTGGGAGCTGGATGTGCACAGCACCTCTGAAAAATAGGCTACTTTACTCAAGAGTCTAGATATGTAAATTTAAGCACCCACATTGAAAAAATGTTGATCCATTCAGTGTAAGTTCCTGATCCAATGGTCAAATATTGTGATTTGCTCCTGACTCTTCACAGTGCATCAATCTACTCAATTCCAAACTCCATCTCTAATGAATGCTTCTAAAATTGAACCCAATACGCTGGTCAGATTAATAGACCAGGAATCATCTGGTCCCCTGGTGAGCTCTTAATATATGGCACATTGCACTTGGAGCTCTTTTAATCTGCCTCTCTTGTTTCTAGTGAGGTGTTTAAGACCCAGTTGGATGAAGTGGATTTTATTTTTTCAGTTGAATCTCTTTCTGAATGTTAGGATGCAGGCCATCCAGTCAGGAGTTTCATCTCCCTTTTTCGTAGCTCTGATTTCTTTTTACCCATTCTGGTACCACACTTTGTTTCATTATTTTTTCTGCCTTCAGGAAACTCCTCTCTGATTCTGGCATATTTTCTTTACCCCTCCTGGTGTACCTGAGACAAAGAAATCATTTAGCTGCACAGCAATCTCTCCCTCATCTGTCACCCAGTTCTCCTCCCAATCACACAGGGAAAGTACAATCTCACAGTTCTCCTGATCCTTAGCTGTTTGGTAAATCTGTTGTTTGTCCTTCTCCCATTCTTTGCATTTTTTTTTTACTTTTGTTTCTGTTTCCTTAGTATTTAAAAGTCGTGTGTCTCTTACTGTAGCAATATTAATAGAAGTACTGTGTGAATATCCTTTCTGTGCAGTGTCCTTTTTTTAAAAAAATGCATAGTAGCAACTAAAAAATATGAGCCTTTCCTTACTGTAAAAGTTCACAGAGAACTTTTACTGACATTATGCAGTATGAGAAGACATTTTACTCTGTTCAAATAAATATGTAACTAATATAATAATGAAGACAAAATCTTCAGCTGCCATAAATCTGCATAGCTTAACTGAAGAATGTGTTGCTAATGGAACTTTTGCCTACTTACATCATGTGAGGCTCTGGCTCCCAAAAATCTTATGTAAATCATTGGAACTGAAAGAAAATGTTGTGTTAAAGCTGTCAGTAAAGTTGGGCAGAACTTGAATTCCAAACTCTGGTTATCACTTTTTGAAGATATTAAAAAAGGTAAAGTAGTCCGGATACCCATCCTAACCATGAGTATTCCATTTCTTTATAAAGCATTGCCAGAAGTGATATTAACTCAGAGTATCTTATAATAGACCAGTTGCTGTATCTGACCCTGTTACTGCTCATATTGGGGCAAACTGTGTCCTGACTTATGCAGGTCTGGCCTTAGGGCCAGGTGCGCAAGGCATTTGCCTTCATCCCTGTGCCTTCAGGGCCCCATGCTCCAATTGACTATAACATCCACCACCTACCACGCAGGTTCTGCTGTCAGCATGCTGCCTTGGGCCCTACCCACTGGCCAGACCCCACTGGACCAGCTCTGGACTTATACCTCATGCAACTCGGAGACTGTCTACATTAGAAATGCTATAGTGCTGCAGCTGCACCACTATAGCAGGTGAGTGTAGCCATAAAAGTCATAGAAGGGATTCTTCAATTCCTGTAGTAAAAACGTCCTCCAAGAGACTGTAGCTATAAATGTGATCAGTGGAAAACTTCTTAATGTATCTACACCACAGGGCATGAAATTTTTCACATCCTTGAGTGATGTCACCAAGTTGACCTAACCTTGTAGCATAGACCAGCCCTTAATGAAATTAGAGGAGTAGGATGGATATTAGGAAAAACTACTTCACCAGGAGTGTGGTGAAGCTTTTGAATGTGTTGCCTAAGGAGGTGGTGGAATCTCCATCCCTGGAGGTTTTTAAGTCCCAGCTTGACATAGTCATATCTGGGATGACTTAGTTGGGGTTGATCCTGCTTGGGACAGGGGGTTGGACTCGATGACCTCTCGAGGTCTCTTCCAGCTCTGTGATTCTATAATTTTATGAAAGGAGAAACCTGAGAATGTGAAAGTGACTGACAGAGGATAATATCAACACAGCAAGTCAGATATACATTTGTAGCTCCAGGGAGCTACCATGATCGCAAAGGTGGTATCCCTAGGATGAGGCTTATCGTACTTGGGCTGTCCTGACTCTGTGATCTCCCCAAATGTGGGATATTCAGCTGAATAGTTTGTAGTAATAGGAGACCACCTTCCTTGTCTCAAGCTTTCAACTTGCTTTGTTTCTGCAGCCACTGCTGTCTGGCAACCTGGGCAGTACTTTCTCAAGTGTTGTGCACTCTTCCGGGCAGAGGAAAGTTGGCAGCAATGCATTTCACTAGCCAGCCAGGGTTTTTAGGGTGGAGTTCTGGTCCTTTAGTTTATGTAGTTTATGTGTGGTGTGTGGGCTCCTCAGATGCAGTGAATTATGTATACACCTGAACAATCAAGATTTTTAATAGTTTTGCTTTGAATCTCGCTACAATCATTCTCTCACTGATCGGTTTGTATCCTAACAATGCTCCTCTAGCTCTTTTGCTAAGACCCCGTGCTTGTTTTGTTCCCTGACCAAGTGGTTTAGCAACCATGCATCTCTTCTGATGCAGTCCAACGCATCTCCTCCAATTGAAATATATCACATTGGTATCTCTCCATCTCCTTTCGAAGCAGCTCTAACTTTCCAGTTGCCCACAGTGTTCAGATGCTCCACATTCCAACTAACTCTCATTGACTGTGAATACATTGAGATAAGACTCTTGCACACTTTTGGAAATTTTACCCTGCAAGACGACATCTGGAATGTTACATTAAATCTAGTTACTCCCAGTCATATTCTTTAAACATCACTTAAGTCTTTCCATACAATAATCTTGAATATTGTGGGTAACTTTACCTCCTGTTGCTGCAACAGCACTGCTACGAAAAATGTGGGGCTGTGGTGATGTTCCTGTTGGAAGTAGAAATAAGAGAGAGGTTTTCATTGAAGCAGTTTTTTTCAATTTATGAAGGATATGCAAAGCCCTGAAGACAAAAACAGCAGTTTCTTATCTTACAGCCAAAAACCTGAAGTCAAAACTCAGCCCTAAAGCTTTATCTCTCGTTTTTTTCCACTGTTTGGAAAAAAGGCGATTGAGGGGCGATATGATAGAGGTATATAAAATCATGAATGGTGTGGAGAAAGTGAATATAGAAAAATTATTTACCTTTTCCCATAATACAAGAACTAGGGGACACCAAATGAAATTGATGGGTAGTAGGTTCAAAACTAATAAAAGGAAATTTTTCTTCACACAGCGCACAGTCAACCTGTGGAACTCCTTGCCCGAGGAGGCTGTGAAGGCCAGGACTCTATTAGGGTTTAAAAAAGAGCTTGATAAATTTTTGCAGGTCAGGTCCATAAATGGCTATTAGCCAGGGATAAAGTATGGTGCCCTAGCCTTCATAACAAGGGCAGGAGATGGATGGCAGGAGATAAATCACTTGTCTTCTGTTCTCCTTCTCTGGGGCACCTGGCATTGGCCACCGTCGGTAGATGGGATGCTGGGCTTGATGGACCTTTGGTCTGACCCAGTATGGCCATTCTTATGTTCTTATGTTCTTATGTCACACTGTGCTTATAGCTTCTGCTTAGTTTTTCATGCATCTTTTTCTTGCCTGTGACTTCATCATCTGTGCTTTCTCTCACACATCTACACCTATACCCAAAGCAATATTCACCCCCAAAGCTCCTGGATGGGCTCACTTCACACACACCTTTTGTCTTAACTGTAAAGATTAGGACCACCTACCTTATCTGGAGGGTTAGACAATATCTATCAACCTCATTAGGATTTCAGCCTGATCCATTACAAGCTGCACCTACATAACAATACATTGTGGCTACGTCTACATTAGCCAAAAACTTCAAAATGGCCATGCAAATGGCCATTTCGAAGTTTACTAATGAAGCCCTGAAATACATATTCAGCGCCTCATTAGCATGCAGGCGGCCACAGCACTTCGAAATTGATGTGGCTCGCCGCTGCGCAGCTCATCCAGATGGGGCTTCTTTTCGAAAGGACCCCTCCTACTTCAAAGTCCCCTTATTCCCATCTGCTCATGGCCATTTTGAAGTTTTTGGCTAGTGTAGATGTAGCCACATGATTGCTAAGACATATTATCTTGAATCAATTAAACCACCAACATCACTAGGTTTACCGTATTTGAATTTTTAAAAAAAGAGGACACCCCAAAAAGGGAGTGTATCTGTATCGGTATCTATCAACTCATGTTGTATTAATGTTATAGTATATACAGCACATGAATATAATGTGCGTTGTTAGGTAGTGATACAAATACACTTGCACTTAGGGGTGTCTGGTTTTTTTTTTTAAGTTCTAATAGAGTAATCCTACACATCACCAATAAAGAAAATAAAAACATCAGACATAGTAAAGGCAAAGCAAAAGCATTAGAATCTGTGAGGGTCATGGACTGATTCCCCAGAGAAAACTATTAGACTTTCAGAAAGTGCCCAAATGAAATTCTACAATGATGGCAACACTATAGAGTGCTAAAGAGGTTGTGAAAATGTAGCCTTGTAGACTTCCCCTTTCTGGGCTGTCTGCTCCTTAGGTCCTTTTCTATTGTTTTAATAGCTTAATTCCTAGTTGAAAAACTGAGATTCTAACCCACACAAATGATTTTAAATGTGTCCTATATACATAATATAGATTCTCTGGCTTCATTAGATAGGATGATTTTATCTTATGTGTTCAGATAGGGTGATAAGCATAAAAAATTAGTTACTCAGATAGATGAAATAATTATTCTGGCTAATTTTACCTCTATTGACAAATATACTTACAGGTTCTTTGTTCAAAAAGCATTTGCAAAGTTGTTGAGTCCTTACTTTTAAAATACATTAGCTTCTGCTTGCTGGCCATAAAAGATGTTCAGACATTAATAATGGAACAAAATGATTAGGGCACTAGCCGTTGCATAGCAAGAAGAATAGTTATTTTGCTGTCTTTTCTACTTAAATATATGCTGTAAATGATTATTTATAAGAAACACTGAACCACTGTAACCAAATAAGTATATTTCCTAAAGTAAACAAGCTCTGTTAACACTCATTTAATTTAGGTCAAAACAATACAGGCAGCTGTAATACAATGGTAGATAATTTACAGGTTTCTTCATTCCTACTCCCAAAGGCTTAGCATAAATAACCTTTCTCTAAATAAAGACTGATATGGATTTAAAAACAAAACAAAACATAACAGCAGTTCCAAAACTCCACTCAGGCTGAAAGTAGTGGCTCTCTATTTTTGGTATGTATGCACTGTAGTAGTTTTTCAGAGTCTAACAAATTTTAGTTTGGATAACTTATTAGTCTCTTAGGACTCAGCCCTATGGGCAGCTGAGGGTGATTAACTTCTTGCAGGATCATGCTCATGATGGTTCATTTTGGTGCCACCCATCTCTGATTAAATTATACAGGTTCTGATCTGTAGTGGAATTTACGATGATAGGGGTTTACAGCAGATTAAGCATCTCAATCAGGGAATGGGGGGAAAGCACACATGCTTGAATAGCAGGTAAGGTCTTGTGGCCCACTTCTGGAGTAGCTCAACTTGCATAAGTCCCACTGAAGTCAGTGGAATTTATAGGTGCTAAGTAAGGATCTGTAGTTTGTAAACTAGCGGTATCTGGCATTATTGTTGTCTAGTAAATTGGGATCAATGCTGAAAGACAAAATAACAAAAAGAGATGTGAAAGTGCAATGAATGCTTTTACAAATCAAGTTTGTCGTGTTAGTTTTCTTCAAGTGACTTAAGTCCTGATCCCGTTAACACTTATGAAAATGCTTAAAATTACTGATATTTTATTTGGTGGTGGTGATACTACTGAGAGTAGTAAAATTACGTGTGTTCAAAAGTGTTTGCAGGATCAGGCCTTAGAATGTATTTTCTCTTGTCAGTGTGTGAAAACATCAGATTTGTAACCATCATCATATTTCTGCACAGTGATGTAATACTTGCAATTTCCTGTTCTTGCTACAATCAATCTCACAAATAGATTAACTTTATGCCACTTTCTCACTTTTGTTCTAATTTTTGTCACAGGAGCTAGAATATGTTATCAGAGACAGCGAGAGATGTCAGCCTTTAAATTGTGGTGATAACTCATTTTTGTGACAAAAATTGTTACAAGGACAGAAAATGGCAATAATATTTTCTCACACTTATGGAATAAAGAGATTAATATTGTCAAATTGTAATGATTACTGGAAATATTACCAATTCAACCTGGTTGATATTTTGCTTGGCATTTGTTCTTACTGTGATAGAGCTCCTTCTCCACCTTAGCAGGTTCCATACTTCCTCTTAGCAGCAGGCTGCGGTATTCTTTTTTCCCTCAGAATTTCCCGTGCCACTGGCCTTACTGTCCACAGTTTGCCTGAGCAAGGTTTCTCCCTGCGTCTTTGACTGGAAGAGTGGGATGGGAGCTTTGTAGACTATGGAGGTCCCTCCAGGCATCGTGGTGACAGGCCCATCACGCAATTCAGTCTCTCCCTCTAGCAGGGTTTCAATCCTTCAGACCTCTGGGGACTGGAAGGGCTGTTCACCCTGTTGGGCAGGGTTTATGCTCGCACTTCACCTCTGTATGGTTTCCATTCTCGTGCTTGTTAACATTTGTACCACACAGCTCTTCAGTAGCACATCTTCCTCCCACAGTTCCTGTCATACTGCTCTCTGGCTACAGGGGAGGCTCTGAATAGGATCTGGCAGGCCCCTTGATTGGTTCCAGGTGTCCTCATAAACCAGGAGTAACCCCTCTTCTGTTAACAGTGGAAAAGGGACCTGCTTATTCTTATACCTTGCATTGTCTTGCATTACTCTGTTATAGCAATTCTAGGCTGATCCCATCACATTATATTGTTTCATATTATATGCATATAAAATGTTCACCTTTAAAAGATTGATGTTTCCTAGCAGTTACCCCATGCAATATTTGAAATAACACCATAAAGTGTGAAATAACTGTTAGCAGCTGTTGACTTTTTAGTGGTAACCATTACAAAAAGACACTGGGTGTCAATTTAACAAGGCCCTTCCAAACTAATGTGATCTTTGACAACCTGAGCTAAAGGGCTGAGTACATGGTCCAGCTCCCAAGTCAATTAAAAGATTCCCATTGAGTTCAGTGGGCATTGTCTCAAGCCCTAAGTCTCGAGCCATCAGTTATGGAAGACTCGATCTTGAAGGGGGACAGGATGTATGCTGAACAATGGGTTACAGCAGCACTCTAATTAAACAGAGATAAATGCCTGGCTGACCACCTGTGGCATGGGTAGAGGAGAAGGAAGGATAAGAAGAACTGACAAACAAACTAAGTAAAATTAAAAAGGAGTGAAAGCAAGGGGTAGAAAGGAAACATGAGGGGAGGGAGAGGTAAGTTTAATGGGAGGGAAAATTTAAAACACAAAGGAAGAAGTAAAAGATCAATAATAGGAAGAGGTAATTAAAAAGGCAGCATAAAGTGGAAGGACTTGTAGACACAAGAGAGAAGTCAGAGAAGAGAGGAGAAGACGGAGCAAGTGAGAGAAAGAGATTGAAGGCATAAGGAGTTGGTGACAGAGGGATTTTAGCTGACAGAGGCAGGTCTACACAGCCTGTTTAATGCTGACAGCAGCCTTTGCTGACAAGGAGGTCTCACGTGGCTATGCTAATTAGCCCTGTGATTATGCTAATGAGCAGCCCTTTGCAATTGCAAGACTGCTCATTAGCATGAAGCTGCCAGGAGAGCAGGTCAGTGTTGCCCCATCTAAGCTGCGTCTACACGTGCACGCTACTTCGAAGTAGCAGCAGTAACTTCGAAATAGCGCCCGTCACGTCTACACGTGTTGGGCGCTATTTCGAAGTTGAAATCGACGTTAGGCGGCGAGACGTCGAAGTCGCTAACCCCATGAGGGGATGGGAATAGCGCCCTACTTCGACGTTCAACATCGAAGTAGGGACGTGTAGACGATCCGCGTCCCGCAACATCGAAATAGTGGGGTCCTCCATGGCGGCCATCAGCTGGGGGGTTGAGAGATACTCTCTCTCCAGCCCTTGCGGGGCTCTGTGGTCACCGTGGGCAGCAGCCCTTAGCCCAGGGCTTCTGGCTGCTGCTGCTGCAGCTGGGGGTCCGTGCTGCATATACAGGGTCTGCAACTAGTTGTTGGCTCTGTGTATCTTGCACTGTTTAATGAAAGTGTGTCTGGGAGGGGCCCTTTAAGGGAGCGACTTGCTGTTGAGTCCGCCCCGTGACCCTGTCTGCAGCTGTGCCTGGCTCCCTTATTTCGATGTGTGCTACTTTGGCGTGTAGACGTTCCCTCGCTGTGCCTATTTCGATGTTGGGCTGAGCAACATCGAAGTTGAACATCGACGTTGCCAGCCCTGGAGGACGTGTAGACGTTATTCATCGAAATAGTCTATTTCGATGTCGCAACATCGAAATAAGCTATTTCGAAGTTGGGTGCACGTGTAGACGTAGCCCTAATCAGTTATAGAGTAGCCCCTTCTGTTCACCAGAACAGTAGGTGGTTACGTAACAGGGGAAGCCTTGTGAGTTTTTAAACAACTTTAGGAGACTAGGCCAAAGGGTCGTTCGCATTCACTGCATTGCGTGTCAGTGCGTGTGCACCCCAGAACAAACCCACTCAGACAAACCTGTAAAGAACATAGAACAGGATCATTGGTGCCAGGTTTGTATAATTTTTGGTAGTGATATGGGGCTAACATGGTCTTCGTTGCTTTTGAATCCTTGATTCCATCTCTTTCTCTTTCTCACTCATATACATCTCCCCTAATATTTATTAGTTAAGTGCCAGTTTCTCTTTCAGGAGCTCAGGAGACACACTGCATTTAACAGTAGATTACAGCTGCCTGCCTGTGTACTTCAAACATGTATGAAACTGAACACTGCATATAGATATACACACATGTGCATGCACACACAGCAACCACTATTCGTGTATGAGAAACTCATCATTTGCCAACAGTTACCAAACTAGTTTTGGAAGTACCACAGCATTTCCCTACACTTTAAGTAAGAAATAGCTATGGTGTCAATTGGACAATGCTGACTTTTGTTATCTTATTGTCTAACAAGCCAGTCTTATGATGGAAGAGCACCTAGTTGGAATGGAGGAACATATTCCATCTTCTGTCTGAGACAGAGGAAGCTGACAGCTCCCGTACATACCAAAGATATATCAGGGAAGGGGTTATAGCTGGGAGAAAAGGACAGGCTTCTGTGGTAGAGAATTGGATGATTAGGTGTATAGACATTTGGGTGGGTAATTCTGAGAAAGATTTGTAGACTTGCATGTTCAGAGGTGGTGAATATCATTAAGCACCTAGATGAACTTGTGGGACTTGAAGAGGAGCCTGTGATTCTAGTATATAGTTGTAGTGGTGACATAAAGAGAGGTAGGAGAGATAATCCTGAAAATTAAATTTAGATTGCTAGGAAGAAGGATTAGGTCCAGGGCCTCTATGACAGTTATTTCTGCAAAGCTTCCCTTCTATACCCTGCTCCAGCTTGACAGGGAGAATTTCAGGGTCTCAATATGTGTGTTAGCTTAAAATGGTGTAAAGAAGCAACATTTAAAATGATTAAATACTGGGGAAAATTTGGAGAGGAGAAAGTCCCTACGAAAAAGGGGGACTCCTCCTTAATCAAAATGGAACCATGTTTCAGGCATGTCATATCAATAGGATTTCATCTGAATGTTTAACTGGGCATTAGGGGAAAACTGACTGGAGCTCAGAAGCACAGAGACCTCTATCAAGGGTGTTGGTAATGCAAAGGCATCTGTGTAGACAAAAAGGGTTGGATAAAAAATACAAATGAATTAGAGGACAGGACAGGAAAAGATCACAGAGAAACTGTGTATGAAGTCAGGAAGGTGTCATACTGAAGAGGTGAACAAAGAGGCAGCAACTCAAAAAAAACTATACATGTCTCTATTAAAAAATCATACAAGCTGTATTAGAATGCCTTGCAGAAGCCAAGGACCTTTGTATATTAGGCATTACTGAAATATGGGAGAATGAAAAGAATCAATGGATTACTATAATACCTTCCTATAACCTATATAGGACAGATAGACTACGCTGAAGAGGTGGAGCAGTAGCACTGTATTTAAAGGGTTCCATAGTGTCTAGCAAGATAAAAATTCTCCCTGGTGAGGACTACACAATCAAATTGTTATCAATACATATCCCATGATGTAGGAATGCAAATATATTAGTAGGCTATGCTATAGGCTTCTGTATTAAGAAAAGCACATTGAATGCACTTTTCTGAAAGAGATCAAAGAGGCAATAAAACTATAACAACGGGGGACTTCAACTACCCACATATAAACTGGTCTAATGACACATTGGTGCAAAGATTAAAGGAGCAATTTCTTGGCCTTTTAGTGATTGCTTTTGAAACTATAGGTTTTAGAACACACCAGAGGAAATGCTATTTCCACTTATCCTTAAGAAGCACACGACAGTTAATTCAAAAACTGAAAGTAGCTGAGCATTTCAATAATAGTGACAATAGTTTAAATATGTTCCACGTCCAATGAACAGGTAGGAGATGAAAAACTGACATAATGATACTAAATTTCAGAAATGAAGAAATCAGTAAATTTAGAAGATTAGTCAGAAAGAAGCTGAAATCGAAATTAAAAGAAGTAGAAGTTTTTCATGCAGCATGAATGTTAGTCAGAGGAAACAATAATCCTTTAAGTTTAGCCAACATACTTGGTTCTTAAATGCATACAATAGTTACAGGGAAGAGAAGGCAGATATAAAATAATATATAACATGAAGAAAAAAATGAAAGGTTGAGAGTAATGAATAAAAACAAAAGCTAGGAATTGTGGAAAAGTGGTTAAGGAGGAAGAAGTTCACAGAAGAAATCTGTGGTCAACAATGTAAAGGGAATTTTTCAATGAGTTATGGAAAAAAAGAAATTATATGAATGGTATTTGTCTGGGTGGAAATGTAGAATTATCAATTATAATAATGCTGTAAAGTCAGATGTTTAATAAATATTTTTCTTATTTCTGTAAAAAAAGATAATGCAATCAGATCATATGATGATAACACTATATCCATTCTACTCGTGTCTCAAGAAGATGTTAAATAACAACTACTAAAGCTATACATTTTTAAATCAGTATCCAGATAACTTGAATCCAAGAGTTTTCAAGAGCTGGCTAGGGAGGTTGATGGCTAACTAATGTTGGTTTTTAATAATTTTGGAACCTGGGAAATTTCCAGAACCTTGTGGGGGAAAAACTATGGTTGAGCCAATATTTAAAAAGAGTTTGTGGAATGACTGGGGTGGTAATTACAAACCTGTAAATCTAACATTGGTTCTGTCAAGATAACAGACCAGCTGACATAGAACTCAATTAATAAAGAATTAAAAGATGGTAGTATAAATAATGCCATCTAACATAGGATTATAGCAAATAGATCCTTTCAAAGTGACACTTTTATGAGATTACAAGGTTGGTTGCCAAAGCTAATAGTATTGATATTGTATACTCAGACTTCTGTGAGGCATTTGACTTGATGTCGCACAATATTTTAATGAAAAAAAATATCTAGAGTGATATAGGTCTCAAAATGCAACTGTAAACAGGAAAATCCTCATCAAGCAGGTGTGTTCCTACTGGATCCTACGGGGATTGTTTTTGATTATTTAATATTTTTATAAAAAGAAGAGAACATAAAATCATCACTGATAAAGTTCACAGATGATACAAAAATT
This sequence comes from Carettochelys insculpta, assembly GCF_033958435.1. Lineage (NCBI taxonomy): Eukaryota > Metazoa > Chordata > Testudines > Carettochelyidae > Carettochelys > Carettochelys insculpta. Next base: position 173,320,414 of record NC_134139.1, on the reverse strand, counting down.
GGGATAGTATAAAATAATAGCGTGAATAGGTGACTGATTGAGAGAAATCTGTATTGCTTGGTAATATGAGTGCATGCAAACAATATTCATTTTAATGTGGCTAAATGCATACATGTAGAAAACAAGTATGTTGGCCACACTTCCAAGAAGCAGTGACTCTCAACAAGATCTGGGGATCATGGTAGATACCCAGATAAACATAAGCTCCAAGTGTGATGCTGTGGCCAAAAGAGCTATTGCAATTCTTAGATGCATAAATAGCCAATTCTTAAGTGGCATTAGAGAGGTTATTTTAGCTCAGTATATAAGAACATAAGAATGGCTATAATGGGTTAGAGCAATGATCTGTCTGGTCCAGCATCCAGTCTCCCAACATTGGTCAGTGCCAAATGCTTAAGACAGAGTGAACAAAAAAGATAATTATTGAGTTATGCACTCCCTGTTGTCCAGTCCCAGCTCCCAGCAGTCAGAGGTTAAGCAACACCCAGAAGATGGGGTAGCATCCCTGAGCATTTTGGCTAACACCCTATCAACTTCTTCTATTTTGAACTCCATTATACCTTTGGCCTTCACTCCATCCCCTGACAATAAGGCCTGGATTGACGATGTCTTGTGGCTCTGATGTGACTTTTGCTAAAATACTGTGTCCAGTTTCAGTGTTCGGGGTCCAAACTGGATGTTGAAAAACAGAGGAGGGTTCAGCAAAGAGCTCTGATTAAATTATTAGAAAACATGGCTGTAAAGTCAAGGAGCCCAAGCAGGTTAGCGTAACAAAAAGAAGGTTAAAAAGCAAACTGACTATGTAAAAAGATTTAATAATGGACTCTTCAATCTATCAGAGAGAGTTACATCATGATCCAGTGGCTGGAATTTGACACTAGATAAATTCAGATAGCAAATAAGGCATATATTTTTAACAATGAGATTAAAAACCATTGGAATACTTTACCAAGGGTAATGGTGGATTCTTCATCATTGACAAAGTTTAAATCAAGATCAGATTGTTTTTCTAAAAGACACGCTCTATGAATTTTTTTGAGGAAATGTCTGTGCTCTGAAAGAGGTCAGATAAATGATCACAATTGTTCCTTCTAGTCTTGGGATCTGTGAATGAAATTGAAAGAGAAGTTTTTAAACTGACAAAACTAAATAGTCTTCTGCACAGCTCTTAATTTGTGACTGAATGGCCATGTCTACACTAGCCCCAAACTTCGAAATGGCCACGCAAATGGCCATTTCGAAGTTTACTAATGAAGCGCTGAAATGCATATTCAGCGCTTCATTAGCATGCGGGCGGCCGCGGCACTTCGAAATTGACACGCCTCGCCGCCGCGCGGCTCATCCCGACAGGGCTCCTTTTCGAAAGGACCCCGCCTACTTCGAAGTCCCCTTATTCCCATGGGGGACTTCGAAGTAGGCGGGGTCCTTTCAAAAAGGAGCCCCGTTGGGATGAGCCGCGCAGCGGGGAGGCGTGTCAATTTCAAAGTGCCATGGCCGCCCGCTTGCTAATGAAGCGCTGAATATGCATTTCAGCACTTCATTAGTAAACTTCGAAATGGCCATTTGTGTGGCCATTTCGAAGTTTGAGGCTAGTGTAGACGTAGCCAATGTCACTTAGACAAATCATTTAGCAAAAAAGAGATGTCAAACACTGATAAAAAGAATATCCTGAGTGCTGGATAGCAGATGCTTGACTATATGAACTTCTTCTGATCAGAATTTTAATGCTATAGTTGTGTAAAAAATGTTCCCAAAATTAATAAATAGGCTGTTTGTGTAAATACATAGATGTATGTGCATCTATTATGGCTATATATAAATCACGTATTAGTTTTGTAGGAATATATTTAAAATTAATGCAGAAATTATAAATTATGCTCTCTATAAGGAAGCTGTGAAAAATTAATAATGATGGTGTGGATATATGTGAATGAAATCTATAACAACTGATGTGTATATATGTGCAAAAAATATTCCTAAATAAATACGAACAATGAAAGTGGAATCTACATTTCCTTACGTGAGGGAGTGATCCAACATATTGATACGCATAATTCTGTCTTGTATAGCCTCTCAAGCTAGCCTTCGTAAACATATGGAATATCCCTCATCGTAAAGAGGCAGTAGAGCTTTTAAATATAAAGAAATAAAAATGCTTCGTGGAATACAGTAAGGTTGGGTATATTTTGTGTGTCTGACAGAGTAGGAAAGACACAGTTGTTAATCTGAAGATTTGAAGAGCATGGTAAAGAATTATATAAAGTAATTTAACCTCTCTGAGATAATTTTATACATGGGAGTATGTGTAATAGTTACTCAAATAATAAAGAGAACGATTGCATTTGAAAGTAAGTAAAATGGTGTACCTGTGGGCACCGATCATACAGCATAAATAGTCAAGTCAGCTTTGAGCATATCTATGAGATAGGCAAGGTTGGTCTGATCACACCTTATATTCATCCAGTTTCTATTGGTGGCCTACACAGGACTTCTACGTTCATTGAGCTCTCTTCATGTCAGTGGAAGAAAACCAGAATGTCAGAAGTAAAATTGTGACAGATTTGCTTTAGGGATAAACACATGTTGAGTGAGATCACTGAAAATGAATTGAACAATTGAGGGTTACTCTAACGACAGAGTGTTATTCCTCACATTTTTGAGGGATAACACTTTTGAGGCAAATGCAGAGTTCTGGCGAGACTGTCGACAGAAAGCTTTGTGTGTAGACGGTCCCTGCATTATGTCAACACAGCCAAGGAGACTAATGCAAACTTTTCCTTGGGATGAGCTGGGGAAAGCATGACTCCCAGCTGGGTTTTCAGTCAGACATTTTGTAAGTGCCATAAAGTGAAGCTGCAAAGCACATGAAGGTAACAGCTTCTGTCCTTGGTGCATGATTGGTAACTCCAGGTTGAGGGGAATAAGGGGATTTCAAAATGTGCGGGGTCCTTTCGAAAAGGACCCCATTGTAGCTGCGCCAAGCTGCACATGTTCGAAAGTGGCACTTTCAAAGTGCCGTGGCCGGAAGCGTGCTAAGGTTAATGAGGTGTTGAATATTCAATTCAGCGCCTCATTAGTATTCTTTGATTTGGTCATTAGCATGGCCATTTCGAAGTTTTGGCCAAATGTGGCCACAGCCTGAGAGTAAGACAACTTTAAGTTAAGGACTTATAAATTAAATTAATAGAGAAACTGCAGATGTTTCAGGTGATTGGTTATGAGATACAGCCTTTCATCTCCAGGAAGCTAATTTGAATCCATCCAGCTTTCTGGGCATGGGAATTGCTACCATCTACTAGGTGTCCAGTACTTCATCTTTAATAAAGTGGTGATTTCAGTCCCAGTGCTGAGAGGACAACGGGCCTCAGCTGGAACCTTCCATACCAGGGCTTGGAACTCACATGGACAGATTGCCTCTCTGGTTAAGACCCATTAAATGGCACCATTTATGTTTGTGCCTAATTTCAGATTAACAGAGGGCTTCATTCTCTTGGGCTGTCAATGGGGCAGCTTTCACAAAAGTTATCTTAAGACATCTGATTACAGTAGGGTCACAACATTCATGAGGGTTCAGTGCTGAGAACCCTCGCAAATGCTGAATTTCATGAATATCTGCTGTGGCACCCGCGTGGCGGCAACAGTGGCAACGCGTACCACGTGTGCAGCAACATCGACAACAGTGGCACCCACGCAGCGGCAACAGTGATACCCCGTGGGCAGCAACAGTGGCACTGTGTGGGTGGCTTCAGCACTGCACAGCAGCAACACCAGCAACGTGCGCCACAAGGGCACCAATACTGGCAACATCAGCAACAGTGGGCAGCAACACCAGTCCTGTGAAGGCGGCTGCAGCACCTCATGCTGTGTGGCAGCAACACCAGGGCTGCACAGGTGACTACGGCTCCTCGTGCCATGCAAGGGCAACAGCGCCTCAGTGCATGGGATGACGAACCACTCGCGAATAACTGAATTTGCAAATGCTAAATTCGCAAATGTTGCGACCTTACAATAAAGTAATTTAGAGAAAGCTCATGGAAGAAAAATAAATTGGAATTAGAAAGAGGGGCAATATGCATGGGAAACAGTTTCTTTTGGGGGAGAGGGATCCCTGAACTTTGTGGAACCCAGCAGACATTCCACAGCTCTTTTTGTGCTAGCGTGACTTCCCATGGGATTAATGAAATCTCTATATGGTCTGTATAAACAGGAGTTAGTATAGCCACATAAGAATGAATGGACTGTGGCCCATGCAGCTGTAAATATATTTAACTAGATTATTTACGTGGCATTGCTTGGGTTCTTGACTCAATTATTTTTTCAAATAAAATGAAAGTGTACATTCTTCATTTAAATCATTGCTCTGGAGTGGGGCTGGGGGTGAGGTGTTCAGTATGCAGGCTGTCCTGGGAGAAAGGACATTCCCAGCCCTCCCTCACCACAGCAGCTGGGGGCCAGGTGAGAAGCCTCTCCATAGTTGCTGAAGCTCCAGTCATCATAGCTGGGGGAGGGTTGCATGTCCCCCAGCTGGGAAAAGTCAAGCTGATCTGACCCCTGACTTTCCAGCCACAGTGAGGAATGCAGGAAACTGCACTTTCTGCAGTTTCCTAATTCTGATCCTAATTATGCCTCATCATACACACATTTTTATTGCAACATATTTAGAGTTTGACGGTCTGATCCAAAACTCATGAAAAACTCACATTGGCGTCAATAAGTATTCTCTTTGATTTCTTGTTCATGGTATGATCTATTCACATCCTACGAAAAGGAAGCAATGTAGGAGGAGCAGAAAGAAGGAAAAGGTCAGAAATCAAAGGGAAATACACTCATCCCTCTTTAAATGAGTAATTTACTTATGAGTGTTTGCTAAAACGAGGGACACATATACCTACTTTGGTTCACTAGACAAGTGAACTCCCCCACTACTAATACAAGCCTTACCCCACTCCTCGCAGACCCAACCTGCCTCAGCCTCAGACCCCGCCAGCCCCACAGACCCAACCTGCAGCAGCTTGAACCCCCCGCAGGCCCCACAGACCCAACCCGCAGCATCCTAAACCCCACCCCGGTCCTGCAGACCCAACCCGCTGCAGCCTGAACCCCCTGCTGGCCCCAACCTACTGCAGCCTGAAACCCTGTCGGCCTCAGAGACCCAACCTGCCACGGCCTTAACCCCCCTGCCTGCCCCACAGATCCAATCTGTAGCAGCTTGAAACCCCGCCACCCCACCGGCTGCCCCACAAACCCAACCCACCACAGTCTTAACCGGGCCCCTGTGCCCCACGGACCCAACCAACCACCAGGTTTTAACCTTCCCTCCCACTCATGGCCCCAAACTACCCCCAGCCTTTAACCCTCTCCAAACCCCCACAAAGCAAATGTTCACTTACCTTTCAAAAGCAGCACCACATGCTGCCACTCCTTCCCCAAGTTAGGAGCACTTGGCAGGAATAAGAGACTTTTACATGTATTTTAATGGGAATTTAGTGTCTCTCTTACAAGTTTTTGCCTATGAGCAGAAAGTTGGGAGCCAATGGTGCTCTTATAGCAAGGGTTGAGTATAAGTAGTTATACAATCAAAACGACAGACAACACAGATTTAACTGGGTTTTATTTTCAACCTGCTTTCTTCCTTATCTCTACCTATCTTTTGGGAACATAAAGTCAAAAATGTTTTACATTTTTCAAGATATATTTTAATTTCTTAGTTTCAGCACAGATTTTTGGCACTTACTGCCCTAAATGCCTGGAATCATTCCAGAATAATTACGTTTTTATAAATATCTTTTTAAGGCCTCATTTTTATTGGTACTTTTCTGCTCCTACAATTAATTGGGACCACTGTTTTGCAATCATAGCAAATTGCAGATGCAATACTGCCCATTTTCATGTGATTGACAATGTTTTAAAAATTCCTTAATTCTTTAAATCTTTCTAATTCCACTGACTAATCTCACCTTCTTTCTGAAAGTATTAAAGGCCAGATAAGTTTATCATATAGTCCCCTTTTGTGTTATGCTTACGTGAATCCAGTTAGGTAGTTTTGATGACATATAGTAGAAACAATAAATATAGTGAGTTTAGCTGGTGAGTAGTCCACATGGTGAAATGTTTTCACATTAAAATATTCATCAGATAAGTTCAAATAACAAATACATTTGAAAAAATCAAAGTCTGATTATGAACAAATCTAAATCAGAAAAGTGGATTGCTGATTATTCCTAGTTTCATTCAGCGCTTCATTTGAGTCAGGGTTTGCCAGGAGTGGGCCCTGGCACCTCTGGGGTTGGCAGTTCTTAGCCCTAGCATCCCTAGGGCTGTATCAGATATGAATGTAAAAAGTTTGTTTGAGCCCAGGCACCTAACTGCCTGAACTCTTACAAATTAAGCGCTATTGCTATACTTATTTCTGTAGTAAAATTTCCTTAACCTTTGTGGGTTTAAATGGTGGCATAGATCTACTGAAATAAAGACAATTTGGCCCTGAATTAGAAAGATAAATTGAGAAAGTTGGGTTTAATGAGTCAAATATATTCCTGATATAGTCTCATTCACTCCAACAGAGCTACACGAGGGATGACTTTGACTCATCATTAGAAAAGACTAGATTTCACAGACACATCTTTGAAGTCTTTGACATTGTTATGGGGTGTATAAAACCGGATATTAACAGGCATTCCACTTAAAAAGAAAATCAAACTAATATGGTACGATTCAAAAATTAGTAGACCTTATGTACAAAGGTTGGGGAATAAATGACTAAAGCTGTCACATTGAAGCCAGGCATATCAATGAGTTCAAGAAGCGATCCAGATGAGCTGCTGAGACAGAGGGAACAGAGAAGCATGTGATGAAATTAAGCCAAATGATAAAAGAAATAATGATCAAAATATAAAATTAATTGGAATTTGATAAAAATATTTTCAATCACAAATGTCTGCATTATTCTGTAATGTAGTGGTTTTATATACACTTTAATGCAATAGTTTAAAATGTTATTTTTTAAATATCACCAATAGTAACTTTAAAATAATTTCTGATCATTTTTCATTTTAAGTCTCCCATTGAAACATTAGTAGATACAAACACCTTATGACTGGAGTGGGAGGGGGATTTTCATCAGTCTGTTAGTTTAAATACATATTTTAGGGTGATGTTTCACATTTCTTATTTTCAGGTGTTCCACCTCTCACTTCCACCCAATTCCTCAATATATTCATGTGCAAGTACTGCTCATTTCTCAATTCTGAGACTTGACACTTTTCTCTCTAACCTCCCAACGGCTGGTAGCTGCTGCTCTAGCACTTTTGCTTTGGCTAGCCAAGCAAAGTGAATCCCAGTGAAACAATACATCAGTTATGAAACTCCCACCAGAAATTTTAATATCTGCAGCTATGATCGATGGGGCCAATTTTCCCATCAGTGCATAGGGGATTTTACCACATAATTTTCATGGTGTTAATGTGAACTTCTCACATAAATCCTGCATCCAGTTGTGGGAGGGGAGAAGTGGGAAGGAAGATAGAATCCAAAGTCTACTTTTATAGTATATACCTTCTTTCTTCTGTCCGTCATCCAGGATTCATCTCTCGTGTTATTCTGTACATATGTAATACACTTCCCTAATCTTTGTCATCATCATGACTCTTGATATAAAACATGTACCCATCCATATGAATGTACAAGTCAATGTTTTACATATTATGCATTACTCCTCTGGTGTTGTTTCTTGCACATGTTCACACACACATTGTCTGTGAATAGAGTTCTGAATCTACCCATACACATGATTCATATTTGTTCCAGTATTCTAGCAAGTGCACAGATCCTATTAATGAGACTGATCTAACAAATTTCCGGGTGTCAGATGTACCTGCTGCAAATGTCATTCTGTTCCATGATAGCTGGACTTGCCTGCTAAAATAGAAGGAAAGCAAGAACATCAGGTCCTTGTTGTGATCTGAACTGGTTTTTCAAACATCAGCTGACCAGTCCTTTGAAAGAGAGTTTGCATCAGGATAAGCACCTTCCACTTTTGTCAACAGATCAAGTCCAGACTGCAAGGCACATCGAAAGAGTGATACTCTCTGTTGACAGAGAGCAGCCAGACTGCCCGGCCATTCTATTGGCAAAACGGCCACCCAGAACCACATCAGATAGGGTCACAGGTCACCACTTCCTTCCAGGAGTGCTGATGAGATGAGCCCTTAAATAGACACACACACATACACACCCCGCCAAGAAACTCATTTTCTGCCTCTGCTGCAGGCACGTCTACATTCTTGAGGGACAGCTCAGTTAGTCCAGAGCTTTGCAGCTTTGTGGGTGACACAGCTCGTTCCAGGGAGCCATGACACCTGAGTTGACCCTGAGCATGTAGTGGCCCCATATAGAGATGCTGCAGCAGCTGCTGAACTTCCTGACAGCAGTTCTCCTCTTCCTTATGGAGGATGAGACCGAGACCACCTGCAAGGACCTTGCCCTGGCTGCAGGATGGTCACACCTGCATCTGCCTCCCACCCCGAGTGCACAGGTGGCTCTAGAGGCACTGCACCAATTCTGACTGGGGCAGTGGGACAACCAGCAGTGACTCCAGAAATTTGGAATACAGAAGGTCACCTTCCTGGAGCTCTGTTCCTGGCTCAACCCCACCCTCCAGAAACGGGACACCCGGCTCTGGCTGCAGCCCACCATCCCCATGGAGAAACAGGTTGCAGTCACCCTCTGGAAGCTCGCCACCCTTGACAGCTGCCACTCAGTGGCAAGCAGTTCAGTGTGGGGAAATCCACTATCAGGGCCCTCCTCATGGAGCTAATGCATTCTCGGGCTGCTGTCCCTGCATGGGGGCAGAGGATGTCCTGCCAAAGGGGAACCATTGGGAAGTGGTGTTGGGGTGGAGTTGAGGGGGGGAGCCCTGTCCCCGGGAGACTGTGGTGTCCTACCCTCACATAGCCCTGCTGCTGGGGGGGTTGGCCTCATGGGGGGAAGGGGCTGGGGACTCCCTCCCTCAGTCCCTGAAGTGTGTGGTTGATCACCTCCCTCTGGAGGTTATGATGGCCATCAGCACAATCCTGCTGTAGAGTGTCATCCATCCTGGAGACATTGATGAAGTTCTGGATGGATTCACCACCCTGGGGTTCCCCAAACTGTGCCAGAGCCATCAATGGGACTCCTATATGAATCCGTGCCCCAGAGCATAGCACAGCCAAGTACATAAACTGGAAGGGCTACTTCTCAATGGAGCTGCAGGACCTGGTCAACCACCGTGGATAGTTCATGGACATTTATGTTGGGTGGTCAGACCAAGCACACAACACCCTTATGTTCTGCAGCTCCAGCTTGTGCTGGAGGATGGGCACATTCATCCCCGACTATGAGCTGGTTGTTGGGAATGTTTAGACTCCACTCTGCATCATGGGGGACACAGTCTACCTCATGCCCTCATTTCCTGGCTGATGAAACCCTATACTGGTCAGATCAGAACTGTTCAATGGCCACTTCAGCTGGGCCAGGACATAGGCTAAGTATACCTTTGGCCTCATCAAGGCATATTTCAGGTGCCTGCTCACCTGCCTGGATGTGGGAAAGCACAGCAACCACCAAATTGTGTGGTGTGTTGTGCACTGCACAACATTGTGGAGGGAAAGGAGGAGGCCTTCTTCCTGAGGTGAGGTGTGGCCGTTGGATATGAAGGGCATTCTTATGAGCAGCTGGGCACTGCTGCCATCCACCAGACCCATCAGAACCGGGTGCGGATCCATGAGGCCCTGAGGGATAGCTCCTCCCATGGCCCCACTAACTCTCCCCAGAGCACCACCAGTGGGGGCCTTGGGCCCAAAGCCCTATCCCATCCACACCACAACCCCTCCCTTTTCTCCTTCACCCTTCTGCAACCCCTGCAATATAACCATGGATGTGGGAGTGGTGAACAAATAAGTGGCTTTTACTCAATAAACAAAACAAAAACAGTGCAATTCAATAATATTTATAGATAAGACATGCACAACTATTTACAGTGTGGAGCTTGAGACAGGAGGTGGGGGGCCTCAGAACATGGGAAGTGGGATACTGCGAATCTGAGGGATAGCAGGAGCCTGAGTGGTGTCAGCCTCAGGATCCCCTCCCACCATGGGTTCAGGGCACCCATCAGGGCTGGGCTGGGGCCAGGAGCAAGGGGAGATACAGACAGAGAGAGGCTGCCACATGGTCTGGGTGGGCATGGGTAGCAGAGATGGCCTGGAGAGCAGGGTTGGTGGCCATGGCAATTGCCCATTGGAGCAGGTGAAGGTCCAGGATGCCCTGCAGGAGATCCGGTAGGGGCAGGGTGGTGGCAGCAGGGGTGGGAGCGTGGCCACGGGCAGCTGGGCCATCATGTCCCACCAGATGCCTATGACCTTGTCAAAGCAGGACGTGAGCTGGTTACAGGCCCATAACCACCACTCCATCTTGGCCTTGAGCTACCACTCCATTGTGCCCTGAATGGCCCACAGGGTGGCATTGTGGTCCCACTGGAGGTCCACATACACCCACCAATGGCCCCTCCAGCTGTGGGCTTGGCCTGGTGGCAAAGGGAGGGTTGCTTGACCTGGTGGCATTGTAGGGGTGGCTCGTCCCTCAGTCAGTGCAGGTCCAGCTTTAAGGAAGATAAAGAGGAGAGTCAGTGAGTCATTCATGCAATGCAGCCCCTGAGGCCGTGCCCCTCACCATGAGCACCGACCAACACCACCGAGCCTAGGGACAGGGATGTCCCAGTAGCAGAACTGTGTATGGGCGTCACAGTGGGCCCTGCCACACAGGGGCTCTGTGGTGTGTCTGGGATTGTACTAATGACTGCAGACTGTCCCCCACTTGGTGGGCTAGCAGCCAACGGGGCTGTCCACCCGCAGAGGAGTCCTTTCTTGCGTGGCAAGTGAGCTGGGAGCAGCTTTGTCTTCCTCAAGGCTCAAAATTATGCCTGTGGCTTGCAGCTCTGTCTGCAGGAGTGGGTACTGCCTCTCACCTGCGGGCATGCTCGTGTGCTGGGTGCTGCACTCCTCAGTTTGTCTAGGATCAGGTTGGCGCCCTTGTGGCTGGCTCACTTCCAGTCATGGCAATTGCTGGGAGGGTTCGCCCCCCCAGGGGCCTGGAGTTCATTTGGCCTCCCATGACACTGGGAGCAGGATTCCACCTGTTCCTGGGGTCTGTCTGCTGAGTCTGGGTGGTGCATACTCCCACTACACATGGTTTCACATGCTGGGCTGCAGCACAGTGTCCTGCCCAGGCTGGCTGAGCGATCCTTGCAGCATGCCCCATCTGCACCCACACCCTACAACTTGGAGCGTGTAAGACAAGGGCTATTCACTGGTGATACGCTCACCCAGCATTGAAGATGTCTGAGACGTGGCCTGACTGGATGAGGCTGCTGGCCTCTGAGTAGAGCTCCAACAAATGTTGGGGTTGGGCTGCCTCCTCCTCCTTCTGCAGGGGTGCCACTGCAGTGGGGGAGCCTTACGAGCCATGTCTATGTTGCAGCATGGCGAGTTGTGTCCCTCCTCTCCAGGATGCCATGTTCCTTCCAGTAATAGGGGCAGAGGGGCAGGTGGCAGGTCCTGCCCCAGAGCGTTGGGCAGCTTTCTGGGCTCAGATGTAGCCCTGCCTTAGCTCCTTCACCTTGACCTGGACCTGCTCCATGCTGTGTGTGTGTGTGTGTGTGTGTGGACCCATTCAGCCAGAACAGTGGCCATCTTGGTGTACATCGGCACATTCTGCCGCTTGGCCTTGGGGTCCTGCAGGATCTCCTCTTCCTCCCACAGGTCCCAAAGGGCCTGGAATTTGGCTCACTCCAGGAGGGGGCCCACTTGTTGGACCCCCCAACATGGACCCCTCCGGCTGGTGCTTTGAGGACCCAGGGAGGTCTCAGGAGGCTGCTGCTATCACTGCTCACTGCACACTTGAGGCTGTAAGGACATTTATGGAGCAGTGTTTTGCTCTGCTGCTCGCACACTCTCAGCTTCCTGCCACTAGGTTTCCCAGGCTCCTCATGGCTTTAAGAATGTCCAGAGGCAGGAACCATAGAGCACTGCTTGTTGTGGACAGGCTGTCCACTGATGCACCTGTGTGGTACCCTGGAGGCCTTTTCTGTCAACAGAAAACCTCCCAGAATGTCCAGACCACTGTTTTGTTGATCGATCTCTGTCGACAGTTGCATTCTTGCTCATGGTGAGCGGGTGCGGTGGTTGACAAAAGCACTGTGTTCTGTCAACTTACTTTTTACAGAATGTGCTCTGCAATCAGGATGCGCCATGAGTTTTGCCGACAAAATAGCCATTTTGTCAATAAAACCCTGTAATCTAGACATAGGCTTAGTATCAGACATATTTATTCCTCCCTTGAAGTTTATTGAAG